>NW_027142354.1:59809735-60207235 GCF_026170545.1 Melanerpes formicivorus
CCTAGCCCGGCTCTGCTCGCGCCAGGGGGGCAGCGTCCCGGTGGTCGCTATGGATACGGCGCCTGCGCCCTAGCCCGGCTCTGCTGGCGCCACAGGGGCAGCGTCCCGGTGGTCGCTATGGATACGGCGCCTGCGCCCTAGCCCGGCTCTGCTCGCGCCAGGGGGGGCAGCGTCCCGGTGGTCGCTATGGATACGGCGCCTGCGCCCTAGCCCGGCTCTGCTCGCACCAGAGGGGCAGCGTTCCGGTGGTCGCTATGGATACGGCGCCTGCGCCGCAGCGGGTCCGGTCCCGCGCACGCGCCCTCCTCGCGGGCTTCGCCCCGCTTTTCTGGCCGGGGGGGCGGGCGCCGCGCTGAGCAGCTTTGGAGCCGGAGCGGTGGTGGAGAGCCCTGATTCGGCGCCTGACGCCGTTCTGTGCCCCAGGGTGCCTGCGAACCGCCGTCCTTTGGCGGGGCAAGGGGTGCTGGCGCATTCGGGGAGCTCGCAGTGCGGTTTCCGGTGTCGCTGCCGGCCCGGGACTCCCAGGTGTGTTCCTTCCGGCGTCTGAAGGTGGTCTGGGGCCATCGGCAGGGCTTTTGGGGGTGACGGAGGAGGTCTGGGGACACCTAAGAGGGTCTGGGGATATGTAAAGTTCTGGTGGGGCCATCTGAAAGGATCAAGGGTCGTGGAGAGGCAGCTGGGCACCTCCGACGGACCCTTTGGGAGGTCTCTGCAGGCTCCCGTGGGAGCTGGGGGTGTCTCGGGGTGGGTTTGGTTTGGGTTTGTGCTGCAAACAGCGTTGATAATGACTTAGAGAAAGACACACAAGAGACTCAGTAAGTCTCTTGTATCGTGCTTCTATTCTGGCGCCTGACACAGGTAGGATCATTTCAAAAGAGCTGTGTGTCTTCAGAGAGGTTTGGGCAAACTTTTATACAAAAAGTTATCTGTCTATAATGACAGAGGTCCAGATGCTGCCTATCTATACAAAGCTTATCTCTCTAAAAGAGCAGAAGTACACATATCATGCAGGTGTCCTTTGTCTTATCCAAAAGAGCATCTTGTCCAAGACTAACAGAAGTGAATCACTGACAAATCCTGTTATTCCTTCTCTATCCAAAGGCTGTCTGCCAGCCCCTCTCCCCCTCCCTGCGTCCCAGCATTTCAGCTAACAAGCGGAAAATTCTTATCAACTCTGTGGTTCTGTTAATGAGACTTTTCTGTTCATCAGTTCCCCCCTTTCTCACAGCCAACAGTATATTCCTATACTATATTTTCTTAAGGCAAACTTTGGACCCAGGCTTTCTGAGCTATCTTTCCCATGCTGACACTTGTGGAAGTTACTCTCAGATGTAGTCACCCAGTCTGATGCCCCCCAAGTCCAATTCATTGAGGCTTCCCCAAATAAAGGGGTCCTCATTTGGCCTCGAGGAAGTTCAGTGCATATCCAACAGTTAGAGAGATTAGTTTGCAAAGCCAATTCTTGCCTAACGTGTAAGTACATATTGCCTTCCCATCCCTCAATTTCCTTGCTGTGCTGCAAAGATTTTGATAGGAATTTCTAGGTATTAACTACAGCCAGGGCAATCCTTCAAGTGCCCTAGGAATGCAGTGAAAACCTTTTGGGAATTGTTCCTGCTCTGGTACTCCTCAAGCTATGAGGAGCTCTTCAGGGCAGCTCCAAGGTTAGGTTTGGATTCTCCTGGAGTCTCACACAGAACGAGTCTCACGATTCCAGTGGTCTAATTTCATAGCTGCATTTTCTTCTCTCTGCCTAGGTGACAGGACGACCTCACTAATGAAGAGAGATAGCCTGAGCTCTGCAGGAACCTTGAACCCAAGCAGCCAGTGCCTTCTGTGAGTACAAGCTGTCCTTGTTCAACGTGGAACTAGTTGAGAGCTGAAGCCAGACCACACCATAATTCCCTCAGCTTCCTCTTCTGCAGATTAAACAGTCCCAGTTCCTTCAGCCACTCCTCATAAGGCTTGTTATCCAGACCCCTCACCAGCTTTGTGGCCCTTCTCTGGACACGTTCCAGCACCTCCACATCCCTCTTGTAATAGGGGCTCCAGAACTGGACACAGTACTCCAGGTGGGGTCTCACCAGGGCTGAGTAGAGGGGGAGGATCACCTCCCTCGACCTGCTAGCCACACTTCTCTTGATGCAGCCCAGGATCTGATTGGCCTTGCGGGCTGCAAGTGCACACTGAGAGCTCCTGTTGAGCTTTTTGTCCACCAGCACCCCCAAGTCTCTCTCTTCAGGGCTACCCTCCAGCCAGTCACTGCCCAGCCTGTATTTGTGCCTGGGATTGCCTCGACCCAGATGCAGGACCCTGCACTTGCTCTTATTGAACTTCATGAGGTTGGCTTGTGCCCACCTCTCCAGCCTGTCCAGGTCCCTCTGGATGGCCTCCCTTCCCTCCAGCGTGTCTGCTGCACCACACAGCTTGGTGTCATCAGCAAACTTGCTGAGGGTGCACTCAATGCCACTGTCCATGTCACCCACAAAGATGTTGAACAAGACAGGTCCCAGGACTGATCCCTGAGGGACTCCGCTTGTCCCTGGCCTCCCCTGGGACATGGACCCATTGACAGCCACTCTTTGGCTGCGGCCATCAAGCCAGTTCCTTATCCATCTAGTGGTCACCCATCACACCCATGTGTCACCAGCCTGGAGACCAGGATGTGGTGCGGGACAGTGTCGAAGGCTGTGCTCAGGTCCAGGTAAATGACATCAGTTGCTCGCCCCTCATCTATTAATTTTGTCACCTGCTCATAGAAGGCCACCAGGTTGGTCAGGCAGGATTTGCCCTTGGCAAAGCCATGCTGACTGTTCCCAATCACCTCTTCACTATTCTTCTGAGCGAGTAGTGACTCCAGGAGGATCTGCTCCATGATCTTTCCAGGCACAGAGGTGAGACTGACTGGCCTGTAGTTCCCTGGTTACTCCTTCTTGCCCTTTTTGAAGATGGGGGCAATGTTTCCCCTTTTCCAGTCTGTGGGGACTGCCCCAGACTGCCAGGACTTTTGAAATATAATAGAGAGGGGTTTAGCAACCTCCTCTGCCAGTTCTCTCAGCACCCGTGGGTGTAACCCGTCGGGTCCCATGGACTTGAACACTTTCAGGTTCTTCAGATGATCACGAACCTGATCTGCACTTACAATGGGCAGTTCTTCCTCCCTGTCCCTGGCTTTGACTTCCATAACATCAGGAGTGTGGCTAGAGGCCCTTGCAGTGAAGACTGAGGTAAAGAAGTTATTAAGCACCTCAGCCTTTTCCTCATCACATGTGACCATGTCACCAGTTTCCTTTCTGAGGGGGCCCACACCTTCCCTAGTCTTCTTCTTCCCATTAATATACCTGTAAAAGTTCTTAGTGTTCCCTTTAATCTCCCTGGCTAGATTCAACTCAAACTCTGCTTTGGCTTTCCTAACCAGGACTCTTGCTGCTCGGGCAGCTTGCTTATATTCCCCCTGTTCTACCTGTCCTTCCCTCCACTTCCTGTAGAGTTTCCTTTTAAGTAATAGTGTGTCCAGTAGCTCCTTGCCCATCCAGGCAGGCCTCCTAGCGTTCTTACCTGCTTTTCTCTTTGTTGGTACACAGAGCTCCTGGACACAGAGGAGGTGGTCCTTGAATACTGCCCAGCTGTCCTGGGTCCCTCTTCCCTCCAGGGCTTTGTCCCACGACACTTTGGCTAGCAGATCCCTGAAGCCATCAAAATCTGCACGCCTAAAGTCTAGGGTCGTGAGCTTGGAATACTTCCTCCTGACTGCCCTGAGGATGTTAAATTCAACTGCTTGTAGCCAGGTGGGGGTTGGTCTCTTCTCCCAGGCAAGCAGCACCAGAACAAGAGGACACAGTCTCAAGCTGTGCCAGGGGAGGTTTAGGCTGAATGTTAGGAAGAGGTTTACAGCTTGGCCGAAGACTCTTCTGATCCCTGTCTTCTGGTCGTGACCAGCAGCGTGCACGGGTGGCCAAGAAGGCCACTGGCAACCTGGCCAATATCAGGAACAGTGTGGCCAGCAGGAGCAGGGAGGTCATTCTGCCCCTGCACTTGGCACTGGTTAGGGCACACCTTGAGTCCCGTGTCCAGTTCTGGGCCCCTCCGTTTAAGCAAGACGTTGAGTTGCTGGAAGGAGTCCGGAGAAGGGCAACAAAGCTGGGGAGGGGTTTGGAGCACAGGCCTGTGAGGAGCGGCTGAGGGAGCTGGGGTTGCTCAGCCTGGAGAAGAGGAGGCTCAGGGGAGACCTTCTTGCTTTCTACGACTCCCTGAAGGGAGGTTGTAGCCAGGTGGGGGTTGGTCTCTTCTTCCAGGCAAGCAGCACCAGAACAAGAGGACACAGTCTCAAGCTGTGCCAGGGGAGGTTTAGGCTAGAGGTTAGGAAGAGGTTCTGCACAGAGAGAGTGATTGCCCATTGGAATGGGCTGCCCAGGGAGGTGGTGGAGTCACCATCTTTGGAGGTGTTCAGGAGGAGACTGGATAGGGTGCTTGGTTGCATGGTTTAGTTGATTAGGTGGTGTTGGATGATAGGTTGGACATGATGATCTTGAAGGTCTCTTCCAACCTGGTCCATTCCATTCCATTCCATCACCATCTAATCAACTAAACCATGGCACTGAGTGCCTCATCCAGTCTCTTTCTAAACACTTCCAGTGATGGTGACTCCACCACCTCCCTGGGCAGCACATTCCAAAGGCCAATCTCTCTTTCATCCTGCTCTATTCTATTCTGTGAAGACCTTCTTCCTAACATCCAGGTTTAATTGGTGAGAGCAACAGACTTGGTTGCTGCCACCCGCTGCTACGGGGTCTGAGTGGCCCCCAAATGGGGTTTGGAGGCAGGTAAAGGTTTCTTTTGGCGTGTGAAGGGGTTTTGTGGGCATCTAGAAGGGGTGTGGAGCCCCCTGAAAGGGTCTGGGATAGTGTCAGGGGGTTCTGGGCTGGTTCACCAGCGGGTCTGGGGACATTAAAAGCATCTGGGGGTACCTAAAACGGAGCTGGGCGTATCAGATGGGGGGTTTGGGTGCCTCCAAAGGGGTTTTGTGGGCATCTAATTGGGGAATCTGGGGGGGTCCTGAAGGAGTTGGGGGGTTCTCAGTGAGGTTTTGGAGTCTCTATGGAGTGCCTGGAGTCTCCTGGAGTGCCTGTGCTTGAAACCCCCCCAGAGGCCCTGCAGAGTGGTGCTCACAGTAGCTCTGCAAGTCTGCCATGGGCTCAGGAGGCTGTGCAGCTGTTAAACCTTTTCTTTTGCTCAAGCACAATCTTTCTGAATTCTTTTCTTGGATTTTTTTTTTTCCCAGGGTGATGTGAAACTGTCTGATTTTGGGCTAAGCACAGCTCTTCAGAAGTCTCAGAGACCTGAGCTCTACAGGAACCTCACACACAAACCCCCAAGTGCCTTCTGTGAGTACAAGCTGTCCTTGTTCAACATGGAGGTAGTTGAGAGCTGAAGCCAGACCACACCATAATTCCCTCAGCTTCCTCTTCTGCAGATTAAACAGTCCCAGTTCCTTCAGCCACTCCTCATAAGGCTTGTTATCCAGACCCCTCACCAGCTTTGTGGCCCTTCTCTGGACTCACTCTCTCACCTCTGTGTGCTGGGGAACACCACTTGTGCCCGGCCGGCCACCGGCTGGGTTTAACTCTGTTCCCCACCGCTCTTGGGGCCCAGCCATCCATCCTGTTCTGCTGTCCAGCAGTCCCTTTGAAAAACAATCCATCTGAAAAAAGAAGTAGCAGAGAAGGAAAGCTGAAGCTGCAAAGACTGCAGTCCCCTCAGTTCTTGTGGTACCCTCTGTGAGATCCTAAGCCACCTGAACTGAGCCGGTCAGGCAGCCAAGCTAGTGCAGCAGTGTCTTCTGGAGAGTTGATAGGAGCCAGTTCTGTGGGGTTTGTTGAAGTGAGTGGCCAGTCGTTCTACATGAACAATTGTCTTAGTGCTAGCAAGTAGGAGGCTCTGAAGTGTGGTACTTTGAGAGCTCCATTCATACTTGCCCTTCAGGAGGAGCCAGCTCTTTCATTGAAGGATCTTCCTGAGGTGTCCAAGTACAATTTCTGTTGACACTTTTCAGCTCTTACATCCAGGTTGCTGACAGAGGATGTTGGGTTTGTGGGCCCTGGCAGCGACAGTTTTCCAAAGAGGAGCTCTAAGGCCAGCTGCAAGGTTAGGTTTGGATTCTCCTGGGGTGCCTGTGCTTGAAAGCCCCCCAGAGGCCGTGCAGAGTGGTGCTCGCAGTAGCTCTGTGCAAGTCTGCCATGGGCTCAGGAGGCCAGTATCTAGAGAGAGGGAAGGACAGAGACACTTCTAAGACAGTTTTAAAGAAATAATTATGAGAAGAGGCAAATTAATTCTGGGGACTCATGTGATATATCTGTTTAAGAGAAAAAAAAATGAAGGAGGTTTCTGACCATAACCAGGCTGACAAAGCACAGTAATGTGGTTTCCTATGGGATTCAACTCCTCCTGCATTGCACAGGACACTTCAACAGCTGTCCTGACAAGCTCTAAGTAATGAACTTAATCCACCCTGTGCGAGCAATGGGGCAAAAGATTACAAAATCCATGTATGCAGTTGAGATGTGTTACGTTGGGACGCCCAGGATACAGCTCATCAAGCTCTCCTAGTGTTTAGACGCAAGATGGAAGAAGGAAGGGGGAAGACAGAGCAGAAGGTCTATTTAAATATGAAACTCCTAGGCTGAAAGAAAAGAAAAACATTTTAAAGAGCACTCAGTGAGACTCTGTCACCAGCATAGCTAATCACAGAATCACTGAGTGTTAGGGGTTGGAAGGGACCCCAAAATAGCATCCGGTCCAACCCCTGTGCCAGTGCAGGATCACCTGGGGCAGGTTTTGAATGTCTCCAGAGACTCCACTAACTCTCTGGGCAGCCTGCTCCAGGGCTCTGGCACACACAGTGAAAAGGTTTTCCCTTCTGTTCCTGTGGAACTTCCTCCTTTTATTCGTCGGACGCAGCGGAGCCGCTGGGTCGTGTTGCTGCGGCAAGGTGACCCACCCTGTAGTTCAGGGCCTGGGTCTGTGCCTTCATGGCAGCCTGTTCCCTTGGCACCCTGTCAGCTTAACAGCCCTGTACTCGGGGCCTGTGTGACGAGTTGTGGAGCCCTCCATCCCCCTTCTGTCCCCAGCAGCAGCCCAAGGTCCCTGGAAGCAGGGCTGGGGAGGCTGCTTTAGGCAGCTAACAGGAACCAACCTTGCCTGGCCCTTAGGGGCCTGAGGTCAGTCCCTGGGCTCCTGAAGAGGAGGTGTTGCGCTGCTGCCAGGAGGGCCGGCCCTTTTTTGTTGTCCTTCACAGCAGAGGCTAAGATCTAAATGGGCTTTTGTGCCTCTTAATTTTTTTCCTGCATGACCTAGCAACATCCTTAAACATTCCATGGGTCAACTCTCCTTCCTTCCCTGATGTTTTTCCCATAATTCACTCAGAAGCTCGTTGCCCATCCAGGCTCTCTCTTCTGGGGCTCATCTCCAGCACATTGGCGCAGCCTGGTCTGAGCCTTCAAGGGTTCTGTCTTGAAGCAGGTCCTGCTCTCCTGGACCCCTTTATTTTTAAGGGCTGTTTCTCAAGGAACCTTCTGAGTTAGTTCCTTAAGTAATCTGAAGTCTGCCCTCCGGCAGTCCAGAGTGGAGGTTTTGTTGCTGCCCCTCTTAGCTTGACTGGATTTTGAACACTCAATTATCTCCTGGTCACTGGACCCCAGACAGCCTCCAACCACATCTCCCACCAGCCCTTCTCTGCTTGTAAAAGGAAGGTCAAGCAAGGCCTTACCCTTGGTAGGCTCTCACAGCACCTGGGATAAGAAGCTGTCCTCCATGCACTCTAAGAACCTCTTAGACTGTCTCCCTCTAGCTGCCCATAGAATCACTCATCAACCTCTCCATCCTGGTTGGGTGGTCTGTAACAGACTTCAACCAGGATGTCAGCCTTGTTGGCCTTCCCTCTAATTCTCACCCACAGGCACTCAACCTGATCATCCATGGCATCTAGAGCCCTCCTGATGTACAGGGCCACCCCTCTACCTTTTCACCCCGGCCTGTCTCTCCTGAAGAGCCTGTGGCCATCAATTACAGTACTCCAGTCATGTGAGCCATCCCACCACATTTCTGTGATGGCAGCTACATCATAACTTTCCTGCTGGAAAAAGGCTTCCAGCTCCTCTTGTTACCCGTGCTGTGTGCATTAGTGTACATGCACTGATTTCAGCCCCTTCCCCCTTCAAAT
Source organism: Melanerpes formicivorus (assembly GCF_026170545.1). NCBI lineage: Eukaryota > Metazoa > Chordata > Aves > Piciformes > Picidae > Melanerpes > Melanerpes formicivorus. The sequence continues at coordinate 59,817,954 of NW_027142354.1, forward strand.
CTAGTTTAGAGCCCTGCCAATGAGACCTGCCAACTCCCTTCTTAGAACCCTTTTCCCTCTGTGGGATAGGCTGTTCTCATGTGCTAGGAAAGCTGCTTTGAAGTCTCCCTGGAGCCTTCTCTTCTGCAGGCTGAACAGCCTCAACTCTCCCAGCCTGGTCCCACAGGGGAGGTTCTCCTGCCCTGTGTGATTATCTTGGTGCCCTCCTGGACCCTCCTTTGCAGCCTCGTGCCCTTCTTTTGCCGGGGGCACCAGAACTGGATATGCAGAAGCGTTGTGCAGAGAAGCTGAACAGTTTGTCTCTGCCTGTGCTATGCCATCACTGCTGAGCAGTGACAGATTCATGCTTGCCAAGTTGGTAATTGCTGCTCTGGATACACCTCATGGCTCAGGGAATGTCACTGTCACTGTTCTCTGAGCCTGCTCATTCTCAGCTCTTGCTACCTGGCCAGTGAAGGCAGCAGCTGGGACAAAGCAATACCGCCCTCACTAAACCCACCAGTAAAAAGTGCCACCAGCCACCTGTCACACGGGTGAGGTTTGCTGTCACTGCACTTAACTCCGCTCTTGGGTCATGGTGGGGGCCCTGCCTCGTGCACACCTTGTGTTGGATTCCCAGGCTTGTTTCTCAGGAGTGCAGCTCCAGGGGCCAAGGCTACAAAATGCCAGGCAGAGGGAGAAGCTGGAGTTGTATATCACAGCAGTGAATGTCTCCTGTTGTCACGTTGCAGGCAATTGAGAACAGCGACACCTTGGCCACTCTTGACAGCCTGTTCCTTGGGAAGAACAAAATCACCAAACTGCAGAACCTGGATGCACTGACAAACCTGACTGTGCTCAGCGTGCAGGTAGGGCTCTGCTTTGTCCTGTTTGCAGCAGCCTTCCTCACCCCCTCCCTGGAGGTGTTCCAGGCCTTCAGCAACCTGCTCCGGTGGAAAGTTGGGGCTGGACCTGGATGATCTTCAAGGTCCCTCCCAACCCAAACCACTCTATGAATCTATGAAATGAGTTATAGTAACATGTAAGCCTGTTGTTTGTAAGGACCCCAAGAAGACAACTTTCAGGCTACAGCTTTCGATGGGAGGGTCAGAATCTGATTCTTGCACACTTAGAGCCCCTAGACCCCTGGACCTTCCGTTGCGCATCGGTGGTACAAAGCTCAAAGGAACTGAGCTCATGAGATCAGTGTGCACCCGAGCAGACCCTTTCCCCTTCCCAGCCATACTTCAGAGAAAAGCCTTTTCTTCAGGGAGTCTCTTGGGGTTTGGTTTGTTTGGATGCCCTTACAGCACTGCTTCCCTTTCAGAATAACCGCCTGACCAAGATCGAGGGGCTGCAGAGCCTGGTGAACCTGCGCGAGCTGTACCTCAGCCACAACGGCATCGAAGTCATCGAGGGGCTGGAGAACAATGTGAGCAGGCTCTTGCTAGCTGTGCCTGACCTCTTGCCCTGAGCTGCTCTTATCAGTAGCTGTGCTTTTCAGGAAGGTTTTGTTCCTCAGCTTTCTCCACTTACATGTAGGGTTCTGAGTCCCTTGGAAAGACCTCAAAGATCCAAGTATTTGTTGTGTTAAAGTACCTTGTGTAAGTGGAGCTCCTCCTTGTGTTGTAAATTGGTTTTGTGGCGAGGTGAAGCACAAGATGCAATTAATGCAGGAGCCTGGCTCATGCCAGGACACAGAGGTGTTTGGGCAAGTCCGGAGGAGGGCTACAAGGGTGATCCAAGGGCTGGAGCAGGTCTGCTGTGAGCACAGGCTGAGGGAGCTGGGGCTGAGCAGCCTGGAGAAGGCTCCAGGGGGGCCTTAGAGCCTCAGGGGAGGTTCAGGTTGGATGTTAGGAAGAAGTTCTATACAGATCCTGGGATGCATCAGGAGAAGTGTGGCTAGCAGGTCGAGGGAGGTGATCCTCCCCCTCTACTCAGCCCTGGTGAGACCCCACCTGGAGTACTGTGTCCAGTTCTGGAGCCCCTATTACAAGAGGGATGTGGAGGTGCTGGAACGTGTCCAGAGAAGGGCCACAAGGATGATCAGAGGGCTGGAGCACCTCTCCTGTGAGGACAGACTGAAGGAGTTGGGGCTGTTCAGCCTGCAGAAGAGAAGGCTCCCAGGTGACCTCATTGTGGCCTTCCAGTATCTGAAGGGGGCCTACAGGAAGGCTGGGGAAGGACTTCTCAGGATCTCAGGTAGTGATAGGACTAGGGGGAATGGAATGAAGCTGGAGGTGGGGAGATTCAGGCTGGATGTGAGGAGGAGGTTCTTCACCATGAGAGTGGTGAAGCCCTGGAATGGGTTGTCCAGGGAGGTGGTCGAGGCCCCGTCCCTGGGGGTGTTTAAGAGCAGGCTGGATGAGGCTCTGTCCAGCCTGATCTAGTGTGGGGTGTCCCTGCCCATGGCAGGGGGGTTGGAACTAGATGATCCTTGTGGTCCCTTCCAACCCTGAATGAAACTATGAAACTATGAAACTATGAAAGAGTGATTGCCCATTGGAATGGGCTGCCCGGGGAGGTGGTGGAGTCGCCGTCATTGAAGGTGTTCAGAAGGAGACTTGATGGGGTGCTTGGTGCCATGGGTTAGCTGTTTGGGTGGGTTGGATTGGTTGATGGGTTGGACACGATGATCTTGAAGGTCTCTTCCAACCTGGTTTGGTTTATTCTAATAAAAGTTTATTCTAATAAAGAGCTGCCTGCCAGGACCTGAAGGGATCCTGCAGGAAGGCTGCAGAGAGACTTTTGCTGAGGGTGTCTGAGGCAGGCTATGGGGGAATGGTTTGAAGCTGAGGCAGAGCAGGGTTACAGTGGAGCTGAGGAAGAAGTTCTTCGGTATGAGGGTGGTGAGACTCTGGCACAGGCTGCCCAGGAGACTGTGGATGCCTCCTGCCTGGGGGAGTTCAAGGCCAAATTGGATGAGTCCTTGAGCAGCCAAGTCTAATTGAGAGGTGTCCCTGGGCATGGCAGGGAGGTTGGAGTAGATCATGTCTGAGGTCCCTTCCAACCTGAGCCACTCCAGGATTCTCTGTGTCCCTATGCCCTAACCACTGCCTGCAGAGGAGCCGAGCACCCCAAGCCTGCTTTCCCCCACGCACAAGGTCTTGCACTGAGCAGTTTGCAGAGGAGATAATGACATTCCCAATTTGCCTAGAGAAGAGATAGAGGGGGGGAAAAAGAAAGAAGGAAAGCAGGCTAAGTGATGCCTGCCCTGGATATTCAGCTGCTGCTGATCTCGCCCCCTCCTCCAGGAACAGCGTAACCCTAATAATCCTTCTAGCACCCTGTAACGAAGGCTAATAAACACCTCAGGGGTTTGCTTGAACAAAGGATCTTGGCACCGGCCATAGGAAACCCCTAGCCCGTGGCTGGTATGGGGGAAGAACAAGTAGCAGGATGTGGGTTGCCCACCTGAGACCCCCCCAGCTCAGTCCCTCTGTGCCCCCCTGCCTGGTTTCCTGCTCCCCTGGGGGTTTCTGGGGTGAGGGACTTTTGGCAAGGGCTCGTAGGGACAAAAGGAAGTGGAATGGCTGTGAGCTGGAGGAAGGGAGATTTAGATTGGAGATTAGGAAGAAATTCTTTCCAGTGTGGGTGGGGAGGCACTGGTACAAGCTGCCCAGGGAGGCTGTGGATGCCCCTTCCCTGGCGGTGTTCATAGTCAGGTTGGATGAGACCTTGAGCAACCTGGGCTGGTGGAAGGTGTTGACGGGGGTTGGAACTGGATGATATTTAAGGTCCCTTCCATCCCAAACCATTCCATGATTCTGTGATCTTCAGCCATGGAAATGCTGCTGCAGCCTTTTACACAGCAGTTTGTAGGTAACTCTCGGTTCCTTTTGATAGGACATCAACTGGAGCTGGAAGTAGGAGGGAACGAACTGTGGCATGTGGCTTTCCTTTGTGTTAGTATCCATTTGAAGAAGCCTGTAGCATTTTCATTCTCACCCAACAGTAGATGATATTGTCAGAGAGCAGAGACAATCTGGAACTTAGCTGACTCTGTAAGGCAGAAAAAATCCTTTTTCTGGAACTCTTGAATTCCCTGCTGCAACAAGTTTGTTCAGGTCTGCTGCTGAAGAGGGCATTTGTGATCTGATTTTTAATGGAGCACTCTGCTTCATGTGTTCTGAGGAAAGGCTCACTCTTGAGGAGCCCTTGGCTGTGAATTGCTGTCAGACTAGTGATTGCTTTAATTTTTGTCATAAGGCTTCTGGGCTGTCAGTAACCCAGCTTCATTAAAAGTAATTGTCCTTGCTACATACATAAGCAGGGAGAGTTCTTGTGCTGCATGTAAACAGCTGGCAATAGTTTTTCTTTGCTTCCCACAGTTTCCAGCTCTGGGCTTGAAAAAGTGGGAGAGAGAAGATGGGAAGAAATTTTGGTCTAATGTTTTTGTGTTTGCTTGTCTAGAACAAACTCACAATGCTGGACATAGCATCCAACAGAATCAAGAGGATTGAGAACATCAGTCACTTAACAGAGCTGCAGGAGTTCTGGGTAAGCATAGGATGGAACTGTCCCTGGAATGTCCCTACAGCAAGTGAACAAAAACCTTCTGGTGAGGAGCAATGGGAGGGTGGTGTACATCTATATCTCTGAGTAAGCTCAGATTCACAGATTGCACTGGGTTGGGAGGGACCCTCAAAGGTCATCTTGTTCAACCCCCTTGCACTCAGCAGGGACACCTTCAACTAGATCAGGCTGCCCAGGCCCAAAAGGAATTTGATCTTGAATGTCTCTGGGGATGCCCCCTCGATGGAGGTGTTCAAGGCCAGGCTGGATGAGGCCTTGAGCAGCCTGGGCTGGTGGGAGGTGTCCCTGCCCAAGGCAGGGTTTGGAGCTGGATGGTCGTTAAGGTCCCTACCAACCCACTCTATGATTATCTGCCAGGCAGCAAACAGTGCACAAAGTTTCCACTTCACTGTGGATGGCCGAGGTGAGGAAGTTGTTCTTGGATGGGGGCACAGCTGATCCATTGCTGGGGTTTTTTAATGATTATTTTTTGTTATTGCTGTTAGTGTTTAAAGGTGATACTGCTTTAGTCACTGCTTCTGCATCCAAAAGCAAAGGATGGCTGAAGTCTCCAGGTTGCCGGCAGTTGGAGCATCATCCCCTTGTAATTCCTCTGCAGTGCCAGCAATGAGGCACCTCCTAGGCTTGGTCCCTGGATCAGGGAGCTTGGCACTTTCTGGAGTGGAGGAACAGTTTTGGTGGGAAAGTGATGTAGAGGGGGGAGGAAAATGCCACTTTTCACATCAGTTTGGGACCAATTTTAATGTTTCCTGGGAAATCATGAAAGTAAAGATTTCAGTGTAAGAAGATCTTGGCAGTAAACATTTCTAGCCCTTAAATGTGCAGTGGATCAACTGGGACACTGTTGTAAAGAGACTGTCTCAATGTCTTGCAGGGTGTTTTATCCTAATTCATAGATCACAGAATGGTTGGGTTGGAAGGGACCTTAAAGATCATCCAGTTCCAGGCCTCTGCCTTGGGCAGGGACACCTCCCACTAGACCAAGTTACTCGAGGCCTGGATATGCTCTCAGAGGGGTGGAGCCTTTGATCACTACCCCAGGACAGTGTAGGGATGGTTAGCGAGGGCCTGCCTGGAATGTCTGACAGGAAAGCACAGCTGGGAGGCTCCAGGGGGAAAAGGGTCACATAGCCAGGGCCATCTCACATGTGCATGAAGACTGTACAGTGCCACTGCCTTGGGCTTGTAGAAATCCTCCTGTGCGGTGGCTCTGTGGCGAGGCTGCTGCTAACCAGGCTTAGCTTGCAAGTATCTGTTGGTGTGAGCCTCCCCTGTATGTGCCGTGCAGATGAATGACAACCTGGTGGAGAGCTGGAGTGACCTGGATGAACTGAAAGGAGCCAAAAACTTGGAAACCGTCTACCTGGAGCGAAATCCCTTGCAGAAGGACCCCCAGTACCGGCGCAAAATCATGCTGGCCCTCCCCGCTGTCCGGCAGATTGACGCCACCTTTGTTCGATTCTAAACCTCCTCCTGCTGCCCTCCTTGGAGAAATGTCCCAGCTGGGTTTTTTATCCACTTAACCACACAGCCCAAGTCTTCAGTGCACTGTCACAGAGCAGATGGTCAAGAAAAAGCACTGAGTACCAGATCCTGTGTACGATGCACTCATTGTTTTTGAGATGTTGTTGTTATTATTATTAAATCTTGATATGGAGACTTCTCTCCGTTTCTGCCTCTTGCTGGTGGGGGAGGTTTGGCCAGCATCATTGCCGCAGACTGAAGTCACCTGGAGCCACTTGCTGACTTCTCTTGGCTCTGTGACACAGCTTTGGGTTAGTGACATCCTTGCAAACATCACTGCCAGATCCAGTCACAGTGGTGGTCTGTCAAAGGATGAAAAGATGGGGAACACCGTTCATGTGGGGCAGAGTCAGAGAGAGACACCCATCCAAGTCACCCTCAGAGCTGCATCCGCTCCTTCTCCTCTGTCAAACGATAGAAAACTACAAGAAGAAATAAATGGGAAGGGTGATTGATTGGTGGTGCTTTGATTCATTCTGATCTGTGGTGGATTTGAATCTTTGGAAGCCTGGAATGAATCCCTTTGCCTTCAGCAGGAGATCAGTAGCATTAAACAGGACAATGTGACCCTGTGGAAAATTTTGCAGGTTCCATTTGTGGGCTGTTTTCCTTTTACATGCCCAGCCCAGCTCCGCTGTGAATTAAGATACCACAGAGGTTGCTGGAGGTGGTCAGGTGACACTGGGCTTCATGGTGGGAGCTGCACCCCACCGTGCTCCTGAACTGGGGTGATTGATTCACCTCAGCCTGCTGCAGGTACGTGTTTTTGGAGGTCTTGGAGCCCCCTCATAGCGTCAAGATCACTCCTTGGGGTCTATAAGAGTAGCAGCTTCTTGGCTGCTCCAGTGGCCATCCCTGCTGCACACCCCCATGTTGTCCTCTGGCCTGCTGCCTGGTGGCCTGCCTATTGGTGGGCAGCACCTTGGAGGTGGAGCTGGACTTCAAACAAGGCTGCAAAAAACAGCAGAAGCTTCTGCAGGTATGAGGTAAGCATGGTGCTTTACACTTACATGGCACCCCAAAATTCTTGTAGCAGGCACCCTCCAGGGTGTAGGGGGATACCTACTGCCCCCTCAACGACTCTCTGCAAGTCCCTCACAAAACAAAGGAAATTTGGGCTAGGCTCTTCATCTTATAACCTGGAGTGTTTTGCTTTGTGTGCTATTCAGATGAGTAAGCGCTCTGGTTCAAAACTGCATGGTTTGCTCCTGTGTCCTACCTTTTCCTGTCCCACTCTCCCCTTGTGTCACACCTTTTGTAGCCCCCTTTTCCCCCCTCCTTTTTAGGTCCCCTTCTGTTCCTCCTTTCCCCATCCCCCTGTGCTGAGTCTTTCTCACCACCCTGCATCCCTCCTTTTCCAGTCCCTCTCCCCCTGCTTTTCATGTCACACTGTCTCTCTCTGCACAGTCAGAGACCAGAGAACAGAATTAAGACTCAAGATGGAGTCAAGCACCAAGTAACTTTTATTTGCCTGACAGCAAATTTGCAAATGCAAAGGGGGGAGAGAGAAAAAGAAAGGAAAGAAAGAAGAAAGGGTCAGTTGAGATAGCTGCCACCACCACAGACCTGCAGCGTCCTGAAGGCCAACTCATCTTCCACCTCAGTGGGTCCAACGTTGGCAGTCTTTCCTCTTGCATTTGGTCACATTATATATTCATTTCTCTTCTGAGAATCACTTAGCATGTTCTGTGATTAGTTTTGCTTACCCACAGCTTCCACCCAGCAGTGGTGTGCATGCCCAGTACTGTCACTGGAAGGGTTCTGGTGGTCTTCGGGCTGTCTGAACTGTTCTGTCTCCCAGGCCATGGGTTTGAGCACACGTGCAGAGGTTAGGCCAAATTTATTGGAATCAGCTCCACACTCAGGTGTGGAAGAAAGCAGGAAACCTCTGTCTAGTCTTGCGGTCCAATTGATGCTGCATGGCTGTGGCAGTGATGTCAGTTGTTGGCTTTGTGTTCTAGCAACACTGAACCAAAACAAGCAACCAGTCTCTTACACGAAGTTTGCAGAGATGGGGAGTAGCCTCTGGCCTAGTGAGACTAATCAGCAGTGTTGCTTCAGCTAAGATCTCCATGGTGGAATTTTTTACTGCAGGGAAAATATTGTGGGTAGCAGTTGTCATTAAGTGGGTAGCAAAAAAGGTAAAGGCTCTTAAATGACAAGTAACTGAATTTCATTGCTGTTAAAATATGCAGCAGCAGGTTTAGTTGATTAGATGGTGTTGGGTGATAGATTGGACTTGCTGATCTCAAAGGTCTTTTCCAACCTATTCTTTTTTTTACTTTTATTCTCATGCAAGAGTTGGCTTTCCCTCTGAACTTTTATACTTTTGTGTAAAGCTTGAGCAGCCCTTAACTTTCGAACTATTATACTGCATGCACTACTGCTTTGCAACATTCACAGGACTGTGGTGGTGTCAGATGGTTCACTTGCATTTAGCTCCTCAGGCGCCAGACCTTCCTTTGGGCTGATAGTCTTGGCCAAAGCTGCAATGTTCAGTCCTTGCTGTGAAAGGCAGGAGGTGCTGGCTGGGCAGTTTGCTTTATTTTGTGCCTTTTTGGGGGTGAATCAAAGGGAGTGGGGGGATTGTGGGTGGGCTGGTTCTGCCACGTGGGGCAGGGATTGGGCGACCGGCGCTGCGTCCCGGTGTCCCGGCGGTGAGGGGCCCGGTCTCGGGGGTTTGGTATCCTGCAGTCCGGTTTCTGGAGGGGCCGGGGCCGTGGGGGCCCGTGGCGCGGTCACGCTCGCGGGTCTGACGTCCCGGTTTCTAGGGGGGGACCTCGGTTTGAGGGCCCTGCTTCGGGTCGGCACAGCGAGGGGGGTCGGTCGTTCGCAGGGAGCCGGCTAGCGGCTCGGAGCCGGCGCTTCAACTGCCGCCGCTCGGTTTTGACCCCCGGGCAGTGATTAGTGATCGGGAGAACGGGACAAAAGCAAGTCATCAGAACTGCCTCCCATCCCCATCTCAGAGAGCGCCTTGGGGATCATATTATAGTATTGGGATGATGAGTTGAGAGAAGGAAAATCAAAGAAAAAAATGGTTTAAGCTGCATATGCTGCTGTTTGGATCAGGGCTTCACGCCCTACCCCTGTTCCCATATTTCAGGACATATACAAGGAAAAGGCAGACAGGCTGGCGTGAGAATATGGGAGAGGTAAAATCAGAGCGGGGGGGCCACCAAGAAATCAGAAGTGGCCTAATCAAGATCCTCAGTGGGACCATCAACAGCTTCAGGGGAGACAGAACATGGGACAAGGAATTGAAGCTGTGCCCAGAAATTTTGATAAAGCCTATAGTGAGCATCAGAGGAAGCCTCCTATGGGGTGGATGCTAGGATTAAAGAGAAGTTTGCAGCTCTATTCTGGAATAGATCCCAGTTCTGCAGCTGGGGTGATACTTCTCAGGATGCAGTTTGTGGCAAAACCATGGGCAGATATTAGAAATTGGAAAAGATTGAGGATTGGCACGACAGAGGTTTAGAGGAATTACTACGTGAAGCTCGGAAGGTGTTTGTAAGGAGGGATGTAGAGAAACAGAAGGCAAAAGCTAGAATGTTGGTAACTGCTGTAAGGGTACTGGTGATTATGGATAGAGAGGGAAAAAAAGGTAGAAGTCTTATATGATAAATTAGCCCTCAATAGTAATATTAATGGAGTCCAGAAGACGATGAGTGATTGGATAAATAAAAGAATGTTGATTGATGCTCTGTTTTAAATTTGCCTGACATGGACAAATAATTTGATCTTTTTGTACATCTATATGGGGTGTTGACCCAGGACTGGACTGGAATTAAAAATCCTGTAGGGCATTGTTCCAAGTTATTAGATTCTGTAAGTAGGTGAGGGCCAATTTGCTTATCAGTGACCTTTACTAGTAGAGGAGGCCCAGAAAGCGGCTTTTTGTTTTGTTCTGGTCTCAGATCCCACCTTTGGGATTCCTGATGTATATGGGACTGAAGCTGGGGGTAAAGTGTTAATAACAACTTGGAAAGGAGAGTCACTAATTTCCCCCTGGGAAGGATCTTTTCTTGGTTTTGTTAACAACAGATCCAGCTGTCCGTACTGCAGAACAAGGGTGGACACGTGCTTCCTGAGTAAAAGGAGCACTTCAGGAATGTGCCTCTGAACCTGGCTGACTTGCACCTGTAACACCTCTGGTCTGAAGGCTCTGGAACTAGCGAGACAAACCCACCTTTTGAAACATCTGACATTGTGTGACATCGAATCTGCATTGCAAGAAAATACCAAGGATTTCATTCGGTGTATAAAAGATCCTGGGACTTGATGTCATTGGGGATGGGTAAAGTGTAATGGTAAACTGGCTATTTAGAAAAGTGATGGTAAATTTTTCTGCTGCACTACAACGATGTGCTGAGAGTGTGTGTGGTTATAAATGTATGCTGTTGTAGTTCTAATTTGAAGTGATTAGGACAGAGGATTCATCTGTGTTCTTTGTGTTAAAGTACCAAAAACTCTGTTCGGCTAGTGGGACCACAGGGACTGCAATACAGAAAGGACTGCTGGATCCATCCACTGAATGGACTGAGGTACCCCAAATGGAGGACATAAAGATGAGTTCCAGTATCAGAATAGGAGTGGTAATGGTCCTTGCCTGAAAATATCACAAACTAGAAAGAGGTCGGGGTTCGAAATTGGTACAACCTCCCTGGACAAGGGAAGGAGACACGGTCCAAGCAGAGCATTGGTGGGATTGAAGGAGGCAAGGCCGGGTAGACCTCTGTAATTGCCACAAAGAAGATCTAGAACCATGGCTGTGGGCAGCAACCCCATAGGCCATGTGAGTGGAGTTGCAAGTCAAACCGGACTCCTAATTCCCAGGATTAACCACTCGGAGGGAGAAAGTTGTCACCCAGGTATTAGAATAAACCTTTATTAGAATAAACCAAACCAGGTTGGAAGAGACCTTCAAGATCATCGTGTCCAACCCATCAACCAATCCAACCCACCCAAACAGCTAACCCATGGCACCAAGCACCCCGTCAAGTCTCCTTCTGAACACCTTCAATGACGGCGACTCCACCACCTCCCCGGGCAACCCATTCCATAGCGCAATCACTCTTTCTGTATAGAACTTCTTCCTAACATCCAACCTGAACCTCCCCTGGCGCAGCCTGAGACTGTGTCCTCTTGTTCTGGTACTGGGTGCCTGGGAGAAGAGACCATCATCAGCCTGTCTACAACCTCCCTTCAGGTAGTTGTAGAGAGTGATAAGGTCACCCCTAAGTCTCCTCTTCTCCAGGCTAAGCAGCCCCAGCTCCCTCAGCCTCTCCTCATAGGGCTTGTGTTCCAAACCCCTCACCAACTTTGTTGCTCTTCTCTGGACTCGTTCCAGCAAGTCAACATCCTTCCTAAACTGAGGGGCCCAGAACTGGACACAGTACTCGAGGTGTGGCCTAACCAGTGCAGTGTACAGGGGCAGAATGACCTCCCTGCTCCTGCTGGCCACACTGTTCTTGATGCAGGCCAGGATGCCATTGGCCCTCTTGGCTGCCTGGGCACACTGCAGGCTCATGTTAAGCCTACCATCAACCAGCACCCCCAGATCCCTCTCTGCCTGGCTGCTCTCTAGCCACTCTGACCCCAGCCTGTAGCACTGCATGGGGTTGTTGTGGCCAATGTGCAGAACCCGGCATTTGGATGTGTTAAATCTCATGCCGTTGGATTCTGCCCATCTGTCCAGCCTGTCCAGGTCTCTCTGCAGAGCCTCTCTACCCTCCAGCAGATCAGCTCTTGCCCCCAGCTTGGTGTCGTCAGCAAATTTACTGATGATGGACTCAATGCCCTCATCCAGATCATCAATAAAGATGTTAAAGAGCACAGGGCCCAGCACTGATCCTTGGGGCACACCACTAGTGACTGGTTGCCAGCTGGATGTGGCACCATTCACCACCACTCTCTGGGCTCGGCCCTCCAGCCAGTTCCTAACCCATCGCAGTGTGCTCCCGTCCAAGCCATGGGCTGACAGCTTGGCCAGCAGTTTGCTATGGGGGACGGTGTCAAAGGCCTTGCTGAGGTCCAGGTAGACTACATCAACAGGCCTCCCCACATCCACCAGGCGGGTCACCTGATCATAGAAGGAGATCAGGTTGGTCAGGCAGGACCTGCCCTTCCTAAATCCATGCTGGCTAGGCCTGATCCCTTGGCCATCCTGTAAGTGTTGTGTTATTGAACTCAGGATGACCTGTTCCATGATCTTGCCTGGCACTGAGGTCAGGCTGACAGGCCTGTAATTCCCTGGCTCATCCAACCGGCCCTTCTTATGGATGGGCACCACATTGGCCAGCTTCCAGTCCTCTGGGACCTCGCCAGTGAGCCAGGACTGCTGGAAAATTATGGAGAGTGGCTTGGCCAGCTCATCTGCCAGCTCTCTCAGCACCCTAGGATGAATCCCATCTGGTCCCATGGACTTGTGGGGATCCAAGCTGCTAAGGAGAGTTCCAACTACCGCTTCATGGAACATAGGGAAACTGTGCAGCTCCCTGGCTCCTTCTGCTAGCTCTGCAGACCAGCTGTCAGGAAGCTGTATTGGTATATATAGCATAGCCACTCACTGTGTATGGCACCTATTAAAGTAAAAGAGGAAATACTTTCAGGCAAGGAACATCAGTTGTTATCCCATTCCCTTTACCAGGAAGTTGAAATTGGGAATCCTTTTGCTTGTTGTAGAATTGTTGCCAAGTTAGGTTATTATGGCTCAAGCCAAATGTAGTAGAAAGAAGGGGAGGGATTGTGAGAAACTGGTTATAATATTTGGCTTTCGCAAGGGGGATTACTGGGGAGCGTGGGGCTGGATCGTTGGGCTGATGGTCTGTATTGTGTGGGGTATTGGGAGGGAAAGGGGAGGTGCCAACAGGTCTAAAGACTGGCCAGGTCAAAAGTGCAGGTTTGGTCTGTCCTGATGGAGAGGGGTGGGAGCGTGCTGGGGAATATATGAATATGTACGCTTTAATATATGAATATGTCTGTTTGCCGTCTCTCTCAGCTCACCTCGTGTTGTGGGGGTGCGGCTCTAGCAAGCTCGCTCTGCGCCCAGTGCTGTGTTGCCTTTATTTTATAATAAACTGGTTATAAGTTTTCAGCAGCGAGTTCGTTTCTCACGGTCTCCAGAAGCTTTCCATCAGAGGGAAGTTGCTCATCAGCTTGTCTGCAGGTGAGTGTTTTATAGAATAATAGAATCGTTTGGGTTGGAAAAGGCCTTTCAGATTCCGCAGTCCCAACAGCTCACAAACTGCCAAGTCTCATCCCAATCTCTTTGTCTCTTAAGCATCTGCAGGGATGGGGATTCAACCACTTCCCTGGGGAAACTATTCCAGTCTTTTGAGAAGCTTTCAGTGAAGAAGCTTCTTTAACAGGCAACCTAAACATCCTCTGATACAACTTGAGGCCATTTCCTCACATTGGGGGGGGGACAATGAACACCAGAGTGAGCCCCCCCGATGCTGGGAGACCCCAAAATCTAAGATCCTGCAATTCCACTGAAGACACCAGATGAAGGGGGGACCATCAAAGGGTTTAAGTGAGGAGAGCAACAGACAGAAGAGATGGGTGATTGCCAGTGCTAAATGCGCTGACTGCGAAGTGGTCTCGGGGCTGTCAGCCCTGGGAGCCGTGCTCGGAGATGCAGAGCTCTGTGTCTCCTGCGCGGCGGCGTTTGGATCAATACATCATTAATATTGTTATTGCCTCCCCGCCTCCTCCTTTGGCCGCAGGGGGCCAGGGTGCTGCTGGGACAGGACAGCTCCAAGGCAGGACAGCCCCAGGCGCGGCAGGGGGCCGGGGGCACAGCCGGGCGGGGGAGGCAGGGGCGGCCCTGCGGTGTGCCGAGCGGCTGCGAGAGCTCTGAGGGACGGGGAAGAGCGCTGGGGGGGGCGGCTCGGAGCCGGGGCCGCTGTGAGCACCGCGGCGGGGCCGGGGCCGGGGTCTGTGCGCCCCGGGGCTCCCCGCCCCAGCGCTCTGCCGCACCGCAGCGCTCGGCGCCGGCCGCTGCCCCTCCGGCCCGGGCTCGGTGCGAGACCTGCAAGGGGCAGAGGCGCTCGGCTCTGCCGCCAGAGCTCAACCCCAGCCTGCGGCCGCGGAGTGCGGAGGCGGCGCTGGGGCAGAGCTCCGGCGCTGAGCTCTGGCAAGCACCGCGGAGCGCCCTGAGGCAGGGCCCGGGCAGGTGCGGGAGAGGGAGCGGGGGGGGCTCGAGCAGGGGGGGCCTGGGGCGGCCGAGAGGGACGTTTTAAATTCCCTTCTGTAACTGTGAGGTCTCTCCTGGGCCGCTCAGAACACTACAGATGGAGATACAGTTCATAGAGGGAGCAGCAGGGGTGCCCGAAGGCTCTCTGGGGGGCGCGCCAGCGCCGGCGGAGGAGACTGAGCGCCCTGAGGGGCGGGGCCGGGGGCGGGGCCTGGGCTCCTCCCAGGGCTTCAGCGCGAGAATTCGAGCGGCCAGAGGCGCCCGGCCCGGGCGGGACCGGCCCCGGCCCCGGCCAGAGGCGCCGCTGAACTTGGGAGTTGCGCTCAGAGGGCAGCTGTGGCAGCGCTACGGCGGATGGAGACCTGGCAGGCGCCTCAGGGGGGCTCTGGCGGATCCGCGAGGGACAGGAGCCCAGGTGCGAGCGGGGACAGGGAGGGCTGGCCCGGGGAGACCTGCGGGAGCTTAGAGCCTGAGGCGCTCTCCGTGCAGCTTCAACCGCCCGTCGGTGCAGATGTCCTCAGTGCAATGAACACGAGGGGGGGCTGCCAGGGCGGCCCGGAGGGCATTCCAGCGGCTGGGGGAGTTCCGGCTCTGCGGGGAAGGCTGAGCCGAGGCGCCGGTAGACGGGCTGGGTGCGAGGACGGCTCCCGAAGCGCAGGGGCAGCGCTGGGGCAGCGCGGGGGGGTGGCGGAGCGCTGAAGGCAGCGCTGAGGTGCGTGAGAGGGAACGGGGCTGGGCTGGGGCAGAGCTGCAGCAGCTGAAGGGAGGAGTTTGTGTAGGCAGTGTCTGAGGTGCTGTCATCTCCAGCCCGGAACATACACGTGTTTGTATTGGTTTTAATAAAAGGACATTAAGGGTGGCCGGGCTGGGGGGGGCTGTGTCTGTGAGCGCCACAGAAGGCGCCGCGGCGGGGGGGGGGCTGTGGGGTGTTGGGGGCTGTGAGCGCCCTGAGGGTTCCCGCGCGGCGGCTTTCCCGCCCTGCCCGCGCCACAGGCACCAGCGCGCGCTGTTCCCGCGCGGCCGCCGCCTGAGGCAAGGGGAGGCGCCTGGCTGTGGGGACTGTGAGCGCCCGGAGGGTCCCGGCCTCACCTGTGCGCCCTTCCCGCCAGAGGGGCCGGCGCGCGCCGCGCGCCTCAGGAGCTGCCGGGGCGGGAACGGGAAGCGGCCGGCGCGGCCCGGGGCAGGGCCGGGCCGGGCCGCAGCCCGCAGCTGCGCTGGGGTTGGGGTCTGGGAGGATCCGCTCCTGGGGCAGAGCTGCGGATGCCGGAGGGCAGGGCAGGCAGCGCAGGGGCTTGGGCAGGTTCGTGAGGGCGCAGGGTGAGACCGGCCGGGGGCAGGGGAATCAGCTCGGGGACAATTTCTGTTTCGTTAAAACCTGAGGCACTTCCCTCTGTAGCTCAGCACCTCCTGAGTGTGCCTCTGCTGTTTGCTCCTTCAGGCAGAACGAGGCTCTGCAGGGAGCAGACTCAGGGACAGAGCAGTGACATTTGGGCACAGAGACTGAGAGGATCTGTGGGGCAGAAAATGCAAACAGAGAAAGCCCTGAGGTAAGCAAGAGCAGAGGTGACATCCTGGAGGGAAAACATGGAGGCAGTTTGTACAGGATAAAAGCCAAAGCTTTCGGAGGGAAAAGCTGAGGCAATGTGCTGGGGGCAGAGCAGGCATGGAGGGAACCTGAGGCAACCCACAGGGAGAAGGTGAAAATTGTCCTGAGAAAACCTGAGCAAAGAAGAGGGGACACAGGAAGCAGCTTGGAGGGAAGACTTAAGGCAAATATCTGTGAGACAAGACACAGAAATGAACAGGAAAGTTAACCTATGGGAGACAAAAACGAGGATTTGAGAGGGAAAATCACAGCTTATTTAGGAGGGAGAGTGAGGGGGAGGAAAGGCATGGGAGGGAAGAGCTGAGGAAAGGTGGAGGGAGGAAAGGGGATGTTTGGGAGGGAAACAGAGGCCATTTTGGACGGGAGGAAGGGAAATTATGCCTCGAATTGAGAAGGAAATCTGTAGGGCAGAGGATGAAAATGTTGAAAATAGAAGCTAAGATAATGCAAGGAGAGAAAGGACATTTTGAACAGAAAAAGCCTGTAGTGATTGAGGAGCAGTGATACCTTTTCCCCTTGGGCGGGGAGGAATTGGCACTGCTGAAGCCTAACTCTGTCCTCCTTCCTCAGAGGCAGCTGGCACAGAGCCCCACTATGGAGCGGCGAGGCAAGGTGTGGGGGGGCGAAAGGAGCTGAGAAGAGGAGGAGCACCGGGCTGAACAGCTGGACATGAGCAAGGCGCCCTGGGCAATGAGACCTCCCTCTCAATTTGGCTGTGGTAACACAAGATCTTTGCCAGCACTGTTAGGGTGCCCTGGTTGGCTTTGTGCTGGGCGACCTCCCTGTAAGCAGGGCTCGGTCTTTGCTTTTGCTGTTGTAGGCGTTTTGCCACCTAGCTCCTTGGCTGCATGGAGACTGGCAACCCTGTAAGGAGGGTCCGAGCCGGCGTCTCGGCCCGTATGGGGGGAAGTGTAGCTGCCTGGACCCCAGCCCCCCCTGTAAGCAGGGGAGGGCCCTTTAAACAGTTTCTCGGCTGCTGGCGGCCTGGCCAGCGTGACGCCCTGTACTTGGGGCATGTCACAACGATTGGCATCCTGAGGCCCCTCTACCTGCATGCATCCCCGGGGGGGCCAGGTCTGACCCTCTGCTCTCCTGCTCAGGGTTAAGGATGCCTGCCCCACCAGTGGCTGCCCAGAGCTTGCTCCCTCTCTTGGGAAGGGCTGTGTGTGTGGCCCCTCTTGCCTCTGTGTGCCTGAGTCTGCTTGTCCTTTAGGTCCCTTAGAAAAGGCTGTAGCTTAGCTTAGGCTTCCCAGGAGGGAAAGAGGGGCTCTGGGCGGTTCCACGGCAGTCTCCTTGGAGGCCTCGAGTGGGGTGGGAGCTCGGCTTGCCCCTCCTTTGATTGGATGGACGCAGCGAAGCCGCTTAAGTCGTCTTGCGGCAAGGTGACCCCCCTGTAGTTCAGGGCCTGGGTCTCTGCCTTCATGGCAGCCTGTTCCCTTGGCACCCTGTCAGCTTAACAGCCCCGCACTCGGGGCCTGTGTGACGAGTTATGGAGCCTTCTGTGCTGTTCTGTCCCCTTCTGTCCCCAGCAGCAGCCCAAGGTCCCTGTAAGCAGGGCTGGGGAGGCTGCTTTTGGCAGCTAACAGGAACAAACCCTTAGAGGGTTGAGGTCAGTCCCTGGGCTCCTGAAGAGGTGGTGTTGTGCTGCAGCCAGGAGGGCCGGCCCGTAAGTGGGCGCAGGCCAGAGCCCGTGGCTCTCCGTGGGGCTTTTTGGGAGTGCCGGGCCGAGAGCGACCGCCCTGTAGGCAGGGAAGTGTGTTGCCGGTGTCCGGCGGGAGGTTCAAGGAGGGACCCCCCCTGTAATCAGGGCGGGTAGATCTGGTCCCGGCCTTTCAGAGGCATG
The DNA here is from genome assembly GCF_026170545.1 of Melanerpes formicivorus. Taxonomy (NCBI): domain Eukaryota; kingdom Metazoa; phylum Chordata; class Aves; order Piciformes; family Picidae; genus Melanerpes; species Melanerpes formicivorus. Next base: position 59,835,639 of record NW_027142354.1, read on the forward strand.
GGGCCAGGGAGTGTGTGGGGCTTATCTTAGCGTGTTGTTCCCCCCCGCCCCACCCCGTCTTCGGGGCTGGGGCCACAGCCCCCCGGCCTTTGGCCGTGATGCCCCACTGCCTGGCTGCTGTCTTCCTGTAGCTGCGGGGCCAGGCCAAGCTCTCAGCTCCCTGGGTTTCGACCCGCCCGTAAGAGGGGTCGGGGTCCGAGTGCCTTTGCGCTCAGCTGGCAGCCTGTGTGGGGCACCCCCCCCGGCTAGCGGGGTGTGGGTCAAGATGCCCCTGAAGCGGAGAGAAGGAGCCTCCGTGGGCCTTTTGGGACCAGGGCCGCCCTGTAAGTCAGGGCCCGGTCAGTGCCCTGGCATCCCGGGCGCTTTGAAATGCCAGCGGCGGCTCCAGCCCCCTGTAAGCAGGGTCGTGCAGCCGCTCTGGCCGCTGCGTTGCATGCCCAGCTCCATTGCCCAGGGCGTCTGCTGCGGCGCCCGTCTGCGGTCCCGACCGGAAGTGTGCCGTGCGCCGCTTGGGTGAGTCGAGCGAAAGCGGGAAGACTTTGCAGAGCTGGGGGTGTCTGCGGGCGGGTAGCTGGCCGGGGGGTGCCCATGGGGAGCTGCCTGCAGGGCTGGAGGCTTCCCTCTTTCCCTCGGGCGGGGAGCAACTGGCACTACTGAGGCCTAACTCTGTCCTCCTTCCTTGGCAGTGGCTGGCACAGAAGGAAGAAGAGGCCCGCTGCGGAGCGGCGAGGCAACATACGGCGGAGGCAAGAGGCGGCGAGGCAACATACGGCGGAGGCAAGAGGCGGCGAGGCAAGAGGAGCGGCGTCCGGCTGAAGAGCAGGACAGGAGAAAGGCGCCCTGGGCAATGAGACCTCCCTCTCAATTTGGCTGTGGTAACACAAGATCTTTGCCAGCACCGTTAGGGTGCCCTGGTTGGCTTTGTGCTGGGCGACCTCCCTGTAAGCAGGGCTCGGTCTTTGCTTTTGCTGTTGTAGGCGTTTTGCCACCTAGCTCCTTGGCTGCACGGAGACTGGCAACCCTGTAAGGAGGGTCCGAGCCGGCGTCTCGGCCCGTATGGGGGGAAGTGTAGCTGCCTGGACCCCAGCCCCCCCTGTAAGCAGGGGAGGGCCCTTTAAACAGTTTCTCGGCTGCTGGCGGCCTGGCCAGCGTGACGCCCTGTACTTGGGGCATGTCACAACGATTGGCATCCTGAGGCCCCTCTACCTGCATGCATCCCCGGGGGGGCCAGGTCTGACCCTCTGCTCTCCTGCTCGGGGTTAAGGATGCCTGCCCCACCAGTGGCTGCCCAGAGCTTGCTCCCTCTCTTGGGAAGGGCTGTGTGCGTGGCCCCTCTTGCCTCTGTGTGCCTGAGTCTGCTTGTCCTTTAGGTCCCTTAGAAAAGGCTGTAGCTTAGCTTAGGCTTCCCAGGAGGGAAAGAGGGGCTCTGGGTGGTTCCACGGCAGTCTCCTTGGAGGCCTCGAGTGGGGTGGGAGCTCGGCTTGCCCCTCCTTTGATTGGATGGACGCAGCGAAGCCGCTTAAGTCGTCTTGCGGCAAGGTGACCCCCCTGTAGTTCAGGGCCTGGGTCTCTGCCTTCATGGCAGCCTGTTCCCTTGGCACCCTGTCAGCTTAACAGCCCCGCACTCGGGGCCTGTGTGACGAGTTATGGAGCCTTCTGTGCCGTTCTGTCCCCTTCTGTCCCCAGCAGCAGCCCAAGGTCCCTGTAAGCAGGGCTGGGGAGGCTGCTTTTGGCAGCTAACAGGAACAAACCCTTAGAGGGTTGAGGTCAGTCCCTGGGCTCCTGAAGAGGTGGTGTTGTGCTGCAGCCAGGAGGGCCGGCCCGTAAGTGGGCGCAGGCCAGAGCCCGTGGCTCTCCGTGGGGCTTTTTGGGAGTGCCGGGCCGAGAGCGACCGCCCTGTAGGCAGGGAAGTGTGTTGCCGGTGTCCGGCGGGAGGTTCAAGGAGGGACCCCCCCTGTAATCAGGGCGGGTAGATCTGGTCCCGGCCTTTCAGAGGCATGGGGCCAGGGAGTGTGTGGGGCTTATCTTAGCGTGTTGTTCCCCCCCGCCCCACCCCGTCTTCGGGGCTGGGGCCACAGCCCCCCGGCCTTTGGCCGTGATGCCCCACTGCCTGGCTGCTGTCTTCCTGTAGCTGCGGGGCCAGGCCAAGCTCTCAGCTCCCTGGGTTTCGACCCGCCCGTAAGAGGGGTCGGGGTCCGAGTGCCTTTGCGCTCAGCTGGCAGCCTGTGTGGGGCACCCCCCCCGGCTAGCGGGGTGTGGGTCAAGATGCCCCTGAAGCGGAGAGAAGGAGCCTCCGTGGGCCTTTTGGGACCAGGGCCGCCCTGTAAGTCAGGGCCCGGTCAGTGCCCTGGCATCCCGGGCGCTTTGAAATGCCAGCGGCGGCTCCAGCCCCCTGTAAGCAGGGTCGTGCAGCCGCTCTGGCCGCTGCGTTGCATGCCCAGCTCCATTGCCCAGGGCGTCTGCTGCGGCGCCCGTCTGCGGTCCCGACCGGAAGTGTGCCGTGCGCCGCTTGGGTGAGTCGAGCGAAAGCGGGAAGACTTTGCAGAGCTGGGGGTGTCTGCGGGCGGGTAGCTGGCCGGGGGGTGCCCATGGGGAGCTGCCTGCGGGGCTGGAGGCTTCCCTCTTTCCCTCGGGCGGGGAGCAACTGGCACTACTGAGGCCTAACTCTGTCCTCCTTCCTTGGCAGTGGCTGGCACAGAAGGAAGAAGAGGCCCGCTGCGGAGCGGCGAGGCAACATACGGCGGAGGCAAGAGGCGGCGAGGCAACACACGGCGGAGGCAAGAGGCGGCGAGGCAACATACGGCGGAGGCAAGAGGCGGCGAGGCAAGAGGAGCGGCGTCCGGCTGAAGAGCAGGACAGGAGAAAGGCGCCCTGCGCAATGAGACCTCCCTCTCAATTTGGCTGTGGTAACACAAGATCTTTGCCAGCACCGTTAGGGTGCCCTGGTTGGCTTTGTGCTGGGCGACCTCCCTGTAAGCAGGGCTCGGTCTTTGCTTTTGCTGTTGTAGGCGTTTTGCCACCTAGCTCCTTGGCTGCACGGAGACTGGCAACCCTGTAAGGAGGGTCCGAGCCGGCGTCTCGGCCCGTATGGGGGGAAGTGTAGCTGCCTGGACCCCAGCCCCCCCTGTAAGCAGGGGAGGGCCCTTTAAACAGTTTCTCGGCTGCTGGCGGCCTGGCCAGCGTGACGCCCTGTACTTGGGGCATGTCACAACGATTGGCATCCTGAGGCCCCTCTACCTGCATGCATCCCCGGGGGGGCCAGGTCTGACCCTCTGCTCTCCTGCTCGGGGTTAAGGATGCCTGCCCCACCAGTGGCTGCCCAGAGCTTGCTCCCTCTCTTGGGAAGGGCTGTGTGTGTGGCCCCTCTTGCCTCTGTGTGCCTGAGTCTGCTTGTCCTTTAGGTCCCTTAGAAAAGGCTGTAGCTTAGCTTAGGCTTCCCAGGAGGGAAAGAGGGGCTCTGGGCGGTTCCACGGCAGTCTCCTTGGAGGCCTCGAGTGGGGTGGGAGCTCGGCTTGCCCCTCCTTTGATTGGATGGACGCAGCGAAGCCGCTTAAGTCGTCTTGCGGCAAGGTGACCCCCCTGTAGTTCAGGGCCTGGGTCTCTGCCTTCATGGCAGCCTGTTCCCTTGGCACCCTGTCAGCTTAACAGCCCCGCACTCGGGGCCTGTGTGACGAGTTATGGAGCCTTCTGTGCCGTTCTGTCCCCTTCTGTCCCCAGCAGCAGCAGCCCAAGGTCCCTGTAAGCAGGGCTGGGGAGGCTGCTTTTGGCAGCTAACAGGAACAAACCCTTAGAGGGTTGAGGTCAGTCCCTGGGCTCCTGAAGAGGTGGTGTTGTGCTGCAGCCAGGAGGGCCGGCCCGTAAGTGGGCGCAGGCCAGAGCCCGTGGCTCTCCGTGGGGCTTTTTGGGAGTGCCGGGCCGAGAGCGACCGCCCTGTAGGCAGGGAAGTGTGTTGCCGGTGTCCGGCGGGAGGTTCAAGGAGGGACCCCCCCTGTAATCAGGGCGGGTAGATCTGGTCCCGGCCTTTCAGAGGCATGGGGCCAGGGAGTGTGTGGGGCTTATCTTAGCGTGTTGTTCCCCCCCGCCCCACCCCGTCTTCGGGGCTGGGGCCACAGCCCCCCGGCCTTTGGCCGTGATGCCCCACTGCCTGGCTGCTGTCTTCCTGTAGCTGCGGGGCCAGGCCAAGCTCTCAGCTCCCTGGGTTTCGACCCGCCCGTAAGAGGGGTCGGGGTCCGAGTGCCTTTGCGCTCAGCTGGCAGCCTGTGTGGGGCACCCCCCCCGGCTAGCGGGGTGTGGGTCAAGATGCCCCTGAAGCGGAGAGAAGGAGCCTCCGTGGGCCTTTTGGGACCAGGGCCGCCCTGTAAGTCAGGGCCCGGTCAGTGCCCTGGCATCCCGGGCGCTTTGAAATGCCAGCGGCGGCTCCAGCCCCCTGTAAGCAGGGTCGTGCAGCCGCTCTGGCCGCTGCGTTGCATGCCCAGCTCCATTGCCCAGGGCGTCTGCTGCGGCGCCCGTCTGCGGTCCCGACCGGAAGTGTGCCGTGCGCCGCTTGGGTGAGTCGAGCGAAAGCGGGAAGACTTTGCAGAGCTGGGGGTGTCTGCGGGCGGGTAGCTGGCCGGGGGGTGCCCATGGGGAGCTGCCTGCAGGGCTGGAGGCTTCCCTCTTTCCCTCGGGCGGGGAGCAACTGGCACTACTGAGGCCTAACTCTGTCCTCCTTCCTTGGCAGTGGCTGGCACAGAAGGAAGAAGAGGCCCGCTGCGGAGCGGCGAGGCAACATACGGCGGAGGCAAGAGGCGGCGAGGCAACATACGGCGGAGGCAAGAGGCGGCGAGGCAAGAGGAGCGGCGTCCGGCTGAAGAGCAGGACAGGAGAAAGGCGCCCTGGGCAATGAGACCTCCCTCTCAATTTGGCTGTGGTAACACAAGATCTTTGCCAGCACCGTTAGGGTGCCCTGGTTGGCTTTGTGCTGGGCGACCTCCCTGTAAGCAGGGCTCGGTCTTTGCTTTTGCTGTTGTAGGCGTTTTGCCACCTAGCTCCTTGGCTGCACGGAGACTGGCAACCCTGTAAGGAGGGTCCGAGCCGGCGTCTCGGCCCGTATGGGGGGAAGTGTAGCTGCCTGGACCCCAGCCCCCCCTGTAAGCAGGGGAGGGCCCTTTAAACAGTTTCTCGGCTGCTGGCGGCCTGGCCAGCGTGACGCCCTGTACTTGGGGCATGTCACAACGATTGGCATCCTGAGGCCCCTCTACCTGCATGCATCCCCGGGGGGGCCAGGTCTGACCCTCTGCTCTCCTGCTCGGGGTTAAGGATGCCTGCCCCACCAGTGGCTGCCCAGAGCTTGCTCCCTCTCTTGGGAAGGGCTGTGTGCGTGGCCCCTCTTGCCTCTGTGTGCCTGAGTCTGCTTGTCCTTTAGGTCCCTTAGAAAAGGCTGTAGCTTAGCTTAGGCTTCCCAGGAGGGAAAGAGGGGCTCTGGGTGGTTCCACGGCAGTCTCCTTGGAGGCCTCGAGTGGGGTGGGAGCTCGGCTTGCCCCTCCTTTGATTGGATGGACGCAGCGAAGCCGCTTAAGTCGTCTTGCGGCAAGGTGACCCCCCTGTAGTTCAGGGCCTGGGTCTCTGCCTTCATGGCAGCCTGTTCCCTTGGCACCCTGTCAGCTTAACAGCCCCGCACTCGGGGCCTGTGTGACGAGTTATGGAGCCTTCTGTGCCGTTCTGTCCCCTTCTGTCCCCAGCAGCAGCCCAAGGTCCCTGTAAGCAGGGCTGGGGAGGCTGCTTTTGGCAGCTAACAGGAACAAACCCTTAGAGGGTTGAGGTCAGTCCCTGGGCTCCTGAAGAGGTGGTGTTGTGCTGCAGCCAGGAGGGCCGGCCCGTAAGTGGGCGCAGGCCAGAGCCCGTGGCTCTCCGTGGGGCTTTTTGGGAGTGCCGGGCCGAGAGCGACCGCCCTGTAGGCAGGGAAGTGTGTTGCCGGTGTCCGGCGGGAGGTTCAAGGAGGGACCCCCCCTGTAATCAGGGCGGGTAGATCTGGTCCCGGCCTTTCAGAGGCATGGGGCCAGGGAGTGTGTGGGGCTTATCTTAGCGTGTTGTTCCCCCCCGCCCCACCCCGTCTTCGGGGCTGGGGCCACAGCCCCCCGGCCTTTGGCCGTGATGCCCCACTGCCTGGCTGCTGTCTTCCTGTAGCTGCGGGGCCAGGCCAAGCTCTCAGCTCCCTGGGTTTCGACCCGCCCGTAAGAGGGGTCGGGGTCCGAGTGCCTTTGCGCTCAGCTGGCAGCCTGTGTGGGGCACCCCCCCCGGCTAGCGGGGTGTGGGTCAAGATGCCCCTGAAGCGGAGAGAAGGAGCCTCCGTGGGCCTTTTGGGACCAGGGCCGCCCTGTAAGTCAGGGCCCGGTCAGTGCCCTGGCATCCCGGGCGCTTTGAAATGCCAGCGGCGGCTCCAGCCCCCTGTAAGCAGGGTCGTGCAGCCGCTCTGGCCGCTGCGTTGCATGCCCAGCTCCATTGCCCAGGGCGTCTGCTGCGGCGCCCGTCTGCGGTCCCGACCGGAAGTGTGCCGTGCGCCGCTTGGGTGAGTCGAGCGAAAGCGGGAAGACTTTGCAGAGCTGGGGGTGTCTGCGGGCGGGTAGCTGGCCGGGGGGTGCCCATGGGGAGCTGCCTGCGGGGCTGGAGGCTTCCCTCTTTCCCTCGGGCGGGGAGCAACTGGCACTACTGAGGCCTAACTCTGTCCTCCTTCCTTGGCAGTGGCTGGCACAGAAGGAAGAAGAGGCCCGCTGCGGAGCGGCGAGGCAACATACGGCGGAGGCAAGAGGCGGCGAGGCAACATACGGCGGAGGCAAGAGGCGGCGAGGCAAGAGGAGCGGCGTCCGGCTGAAGAGCAGGACAGGAGAAAGGCGCCCTGGGCAATGAGACCTCCCTCTCAATTTGGCTGTGGTAACACAAGATCTTTGCCAGCACCGTTAGGGTGCCCTGGTTGGCTTTGTGCTGGGCGACCTCCCTGTAAGCAGGGCTCGGTCTTTGCTTTTGCTGTTGTAGGCGTTTTGCCACCTAGCTCCTTGGCTGCACGGAGACTGGCAACCCTGTAAGGAGGGTCCGAGCCGGCGTCTCGGCCCGTATGGGGGGAAGTGTAGCTGCCTGGACCCCAGCCCCCCCTGTAAGCAGGGGAGGGCCCTTTAAACAGTTTCTCGGCTGCTGGCGGCCTGGCCAGCGTGACGCCCTGTACTTGGGGCATGTCACAACGATTGGCATCCTGAGGCCCCTCTACCTGCATGCATCCCCGGGGGGGCCAGGTCTGACCCTCTGCTCTCCTGCTCGGGGTTAAGGATGTCTGCCCCACCAGTGGCTGCCCAGAGCTTGCTCCCTCTCTTGGGAAGGGCTGTGTGTGTGGCCCCTCTTGCCTCTGTGTGCCTGAGTCTGCTTGTCCTTTAGGTCCCTTAGAAAAGGCTGTAGCTTAGCTTAGGCTTCCCAGGAGGGAAAGAGGGGCTCTGGGCGGTTCCACGGCAGTCTCCTTGGAGGCCTCGAGTGGGGTGGGAGCTCGGCTTGCCCCTCCTTTGATTGGATGGACGCAGCGAAGCCGCTTAAGTCGTCTTGCGGCAAGGTGACCCCCCTGTAGTTCAGGGCCTGGGTCTCTGCCTTCATGGCAGCCTGTTCCCTTGGCACCCTGTCAGCTTAACAGCCCCGCACTCGGGGCCTGTGTGACGAGTTATGGAGCCTTCTGTGCCGTTCTGTCCCCTTCTGTCCCCAGCAGCAGCCCAAGGTCCCTGTAAGCAGGGCTGGGGAGGCTGCTTTTGGCAGCTAACAGGAACAAACCCTTAGAGGGTTGAGGTCAGTCCCTGGGCTCCTGAAGAGGTGGTGTTGTGCTGCAGCCAGGAGGGCCGGCCCGTAAGTGGGCGCAGGCCAGAGCCCGTGGCTCTCCGTGGGGCTTTTTGGGAGTGCCGGGCCGAGAGCGACCGCCCTGTAGGCAGGGAAGTGTGTTGCCGGTGTCCGGCGGGAGGTTCAAGGAGGGACCCCCCCTGTAATCAGGGCGGGTAGATCTGGTCCCGGCCTTTCAGAGGCATGGGGCCAGGGAGTGTGTGGGGCTTATCTTAGCGTGTTGTTCCCCCCCGCCCCACCCCGTCTTCGGGGCTGGGGCCACAGCCCCCCGGCCTTTGGCCGTGATGCCCCACTGCCTGGCTGCTGTCTTCCTGTAGCTGCGGGGCCAGGCCAAGCTCTCAGCTCCCTGGGTTTCGACCCGCCCGTAAGAGGGGTCGGGGTCCGAGTGCCTTTGCGCTCAGCTGGCAGCCTGTGTGGGGCACCCCCCCCGGCTAGCGGGGTGTGGGTCAAGATGCCCCTGAAGCGGAGAGAAGGAGCCTCCGTGGGCCTTTTGGGACCAGGGCCGCCCTGTAAGTCAGGGCCCGGTCAGTGCCCTGGCATCCCGGGCGCTTTGAAATGCCAGCGGCGGCTCCAGCCCCCTGTAAGCAGGGTCGTGCAGCCGCTCTGGCCGCTGCGTTGCATGCCCAGCTCCATTGCCCAGGGCGTCTGCTGCGGCGCCCGTCTGCGGTCCCGACCGGAAGTGTGCCGTGCGCCGCTTGGGTGAGTCGAGCGAAAGCGGGAAGACTTTGCAGAGCTGGGGGTGTCTGCGGGCGGGTAGCTGGCCGGGGGGTGCCCATGGGGAGCTGCCTGCGGGGCTGGAGGCTTCCCTCTTTCCCTCGGGCGGGGAGCAACTGGCACTACTGAGGCCTAACTCTGTCCTCCTTCCTTGGCAGTGGCTGGCACAGAAGGAAGAAGAGGCCCGCTGCGGAGCGGCGAGGCAACATACGGCGGAGGCAAGAGGCGGCGAGGCAACATACGGCGGAGGCAAGAGGCGGCGAGGCAAGAGGAGCGGCGTCCGGCTGAAGAGCAGGACAGGAGAAAGGCGCCCTGGGCAATGAGACCTCCCTCTCAATTTGGCTGTGGTAACACAAGATCTTTGCCAGCACCGTTAGGGTGCCCTGGTTGGCTTTGTGCTGGGCGACCTCCCTGTAAGCAGGGCTCGGTCTTTGCTTTTGCTGTTGTAGGCGTTTTGCCACCTAGCTCCTTGGCTGCACGGAGACTGGCAACCCTGTAAGGAGGGTCCGAGCCGGCGTCTCGGCCCGTATGGGGGGAAGTGTAGCTGCCTGGACCCCAGCCCCCCCTGTAAGCAGGGGAGGGCCCTTTAAACAGTTTCTCGGCTGCTGGCGGCCTGGCCAGCGTGACGCCCTGTACTTGGGGCATGTCACAACGATTGGCATCCTGAGGCCCCTCTACCTGCATGCATCCCCGGGGGGGCCAGGTCTGACCCTCTGCTCTCCTGCTCGGGGTTAAGGATGTCTGCCCCACCAGTGGCTGCCCAGAGCTTGCTCCCTCTCTTGGGAAGGGCTGTGTGTGTGGCCCCTCTTGCCTCTGTGTGCCTGAGTCTGCTTGTCCTTTAGGTCCCTTAGAAAAGGCTGTAGCTTAGCTTAGGCTTCCCAGGAGGGAAAGAGGGGCTCTGGGCGGTTCCACGGCAGTCTCCTTGGAGGCCTCGAGTGGGGTGGGAGCTCGGCTTGCCCCTCCTTTGATTGGATGGACGCAGCGAAGCCGCTTAAGTCGTCTTGCGGCAAGGTGACCCCCCTGTAGTTCAGGGCCTGGGTCTCTGCCTTCATGGCAGCCTGTTCCCTTGGCACCCTGTCAGCTTAACAGCCCCGCACTCGGGGCCTGTGTGACGAGTTATGGAGCCTTCTGTGCCGTTCTGTCCCCTTCTGTCCCCAGCAGCAGCCCAAGGTCCCTGTAAGCAGGGCTGGGGAGGCTGCTTTTGGCAGCTAACAGGAACAAACCCTTAGAGGGTTGAGGTCAGTCCCTGGGCTCCTGAAGAGGTGGTGTTGTGCTGCAGCCAGGAGGGCCGGCCCGTAAGTGGGCGCAGGCCAGAGCCCGTGGCTCTCCGTGGGGCTTTTTGGGAGTGCCGGGCCGAGAGCGACCGCCCTGTAGGCAGGGAAGTGTGTTGCCGGTGTCCGGCGGGAGGTTCAAGGAGGGACCCCCCCTGTAATCAGGGCGGGTAGATCTGGTCCCGGCCTTTCAGAGGCATGGGGCCAGGGAGTGTGTGGGGCTTATCTTAGCGTGTTGTTCCCCCCCGCCCCACCCCGTCTTCGGGGCTGGGGCCACAGCCCCCCGGCCTTTGGCCGTGATGCCCCACTGCCTGGCTGCTGTCTTCCTGTAGCTGCGGGGCCAGGCCAAGCTCTCAGCTCCCTGGGTTTCGACCCGCCCGTAAGAGGGGTCGGGGTCCGAGTGCCTTTGCGCTCAGCTGGCAGCCTGTGTGGGGCACCCCCCCCGGCTAGCGGGGTGTGGGTCAAGATGCCCCTGAAGCGGAGAGAAGGAGCCTCCGTGGGCCTTTTGGGACCAGGGCCGCCCTGTAAGTCAGGGCCCGGTCAGTGCCCTGGCATCCCGGGCGCTTTGAAATGCCAGCGGCGGCTCCAGCCCCCTGTAAGCAGGGTCGTGCAGCCGCTCTGGCCGCTGCGTTGCATGCCCAGCTCCATTGCCCAGGGCGTCTGCTGCGGCGCCCGTCTGCGGTCCCGACCGGAAGTGTGCCGTGCGCCGCTTGGGTGAGTCGAGCGAAAGCGGGAAGACTTTGCAGAGCTGGGGGTGTCTGCGGGCGGGTAGCTGGCCGGGGGGTGCCCATGGGGAGCTGCCTGCGGGGCTGGAGGCTTCCCTCTTTCCCTCGGGCGGGGAGCAACTGGCACTACTGAGGCCTAACTCTGTCCTCCTTCCTTGGCAGTGGCTGGCACAGAAGGAAGAAGAGGCCCGCTGCGGAGCGGCGAGGCAACATACGGCGGAGGCAAGAGGCGGCGAGGCAACATACGGCGGAGGCAAGAGGCGGCGAGGCAAGAGGAGCGGCGTCCGGCTGAAGAGCAGGACAGGAGAAAGGCGCCCTGGGCAATGAGACCTCCCTCTCAATCTGGCTGTGGTAACACAAGATCTTTGCCAGCACCGTTAGGGTGCCCTGGTTGGCTTTGTGCTGGGCGACCTCCCTGTAAGCAGGGCTCGGTCTTTGCTTTTGCTGTTGTAGGCGTTTTGCCACCTAGCTCCTTGGCTGCACGGAGACTGGCAACCCTGTAAGGAGGGTCCGAGCCGGCGTCTCGGCCCGTATGGGGGGAAGTGTAGCTGCCTGGACCCCAGCCCCCCCTGTAAGCAGGGGAGGGCCCTTTAAACAGTTTCTCAGCTGCTGGCGGCCTGGCCAGCGTGACGCCCTGTACTTGGGGCATGTCACAACGATTGGCATCCTGAGGCCCCTCTACCTGCATGCATCCCCGGGGGGGCCAGGTCTGACCCTCTGCTCTCCTGCTCGGGGTTAAGGATGCCTGCCCCACCAGTGGCTGCCCAGAGCTTGCTCCCTCTCTTGGGAAGGGCTGTGTGTGTGGCCCCTCTTGCCTCTGTGTGCCTGAGTCTGCTTGTCCTTTAGGTCCCTTAGAAAAGGCTGTAGCTTAGCTTAGGCTTCCCAGGAGGGAACGAGGGGCTCTGGGCGGTTCCACGGCAGTCTCCTTGGAGGCCTCGAGTGGGGTGGGAGCTCGGCTTGCCCCTCCTTTGATTGGACGGACACAGGGAAGCCGCTTAGTCGTCTTGCGGCAAGGTGACCCCCCTGTAGTTCAGGGCCTGGGTCTCTGCCTTCATGGCAGCCTGTTCCCTTGGCACCCTGTCAGCTTAACAGCCCCGCACTCGGGGCCTGTGTGACGAGTTATGGAGCCTTCTGTGCCGTTCTGTCCCCTTCTGTCCCCAGCAGCAGCCCCAGGTCCCTGTAAGCAGGGCTGGGGAGGCTGCTTTTGGCAGCTAACAGGAACAAACCCTTAGAGGGTTGAGGTCAGTCCCTGGGCTCCTGAAGAGGTGGTGTTGTGCTGCAGCCAGGAGGGCCGGCCCGTAAGTGGGCGCAGGCCAGAGCCCGTGGCTCTCCGTGGGGCTTTTTGGGAGTGCCAGGCCGAGAGCGACCGCCCTGTAGGCAGGGAATTGTGTTGCCGGTGTCCGGCGGGAGGTTCAAGGAGGGACCCCCCCTGTAATCAGGGCGGGTAGATCTGGTCCCGGCCTTTCAGAGGCATGGGGCCAGGGAGTGTGTGGGGCTTATCTTAGCGTGTTGTTCCCCCCCGCCCCACCCCGTCTTCGGGGCTGGGGCCACAGCCCCCCGGCCTTTGGCCGTGATGCCCCACTGCCTGGCTGCTGTCTTCCTGTAGCTGCGGGGCCAGGCCAAGCTCTCAGCTCCCTGGGTTTCGACCCGCCCGTAAGAGGGGTCGGGGTCCGAGTGCCTTTGCGCTCAGCTGGCAGCCTGTGTGGGGCACCCCCCCCGGCTAGCGGGGTGTGGGTCAAGATGCCCCTGAAGCGGAGAGAAGGAGCCTCCGTGGGCCTTTTGGGACCAGGGCCGCCCTGTAAGTCAGGGCCCGGTCAGTGCCCTGGCATCCCGGGCGCTTTGAAATGCCAGCGGCGGCTCCAGCCCCCTGTAAGCAGGGTCGTGCAGCCGCTCTGGCCGCTGCGTTGCATGCCCAGCTCCATTGCCCAGGGCGTCTGCTGCGGTGCCCGTCTGCGGTCCCGACCGGAAGTGTGCCGTGCGCCGCTTGGGTGAGTCGAGCGAAAGCGGGAAGACTTTGCAGAGCTGGGGGTGTCTGCGGGCGGGTAGCTGGCCGGGGGGTGCCCATGGGGAGCTGCCTGCGGGGCTGGAGGCTTCCCTCTTTCCCTCGGGCGGGGAGCAACTGGCACTACTGAGGCCTAACTCTGTCCTCCTTCCTTGGCAGTGGCTGGCACAGAAGGAAGAAGAGGCCCGCTGCGGAGCGGCGAGGCAACATACGGCGGAGGCAAGAGGCGGCGAGGCAACATACGGCGGAGGCAAGAGGCGGCGAGGCAAGAGGAGCGGCGTCCGGCTGAAGAGCAGGACAGGAGAAAGGCGCCCTGGGCAATGAGACCTCCCTCTCAATCTGGCTGTGGTAACACAAGATCTTTGCCAGCACCGTTAGGGTGCCCTGGTTGGCTTTGTGCTGGGCGACCTCCCTGTAAGCAGGGCTCGGTCTTTGCTTTTGCTGTTGTAGGCGTTTTGCCACCTAGCTCCTTGGCTGCACGGAGACTGGCAACCCTGTAAGGAGGGTCCGAGCCGGCGTCTCGGCCCGTATGGGGGGAAGTGTAGCTGCCTGGACCCCAGCCCCCCCTGTAAGCAGGGGAGGGCCCTTTAAACAGTTTCTCGGCTGCTGGCGGCCTGGCCAGCGTGACGCCCTGTACTTGGGGCATGTCACAACGATTGGCATCCTGAGGCCCCTCTACCTGCATGCATCCCCGGGGGGGCCAGGTCTGACCCTCTGCTCTCCTGCTCGGGGTTAAGGATGCCTGCCCCACCAGTGGCTGCCCAGAGCTTGCTCCCTCTCTTGGGAAGGGCTGTGTGTGTGGCCCCTCTTGCCTCTGTGTGCCTGAGTCTGCTTGTCCTTTAGGTCCCTTAGAAAAGGCTGTAGCTTAGCTTAGGCTTCCCAGGAGGGAACGAGGGGCTCTGGGCGGTTCCACGGCAGTCTCCTTGGAGGCCTCGAGTGGGGTGGGAGCTCGGCTTGCCCCTCCTTTGATTGGACGGACACAGGGAAGCCGCTTAGTCGTCTTGCGGCAAGGTGACCCCCCTGTAGTTCAGGGCCTGGGTCTCTGCCTTCATGGCAGCCTGTTCCCTTGGCACCCTGTCAGCTTAACAGCCCCGCACTCGGGGCCTGTGTGACGAGTTATGGAGCCTTCTGTGCCGTTCTGTCCCCTTCTGTCCCCAGCAGCAGCCCCAGGTCCCTGTAAGCAGGGCTGGGGAGGCTGCTTTTGGCAGCTAACAGGAACAAACCCTTAGAGGGTTGAGGTCAGTCCCTGGGCTCCTGAAGAGGTGGTGTTGTGCTGCAGCCAGGAGGGCCGGCCCGTAAGTGGGCGCAGGCCAGAGCCCGTGGCTCTCCGTGGGGCTTTTTGGGAGTGCCAGGCCGAGAGCGACCGCCCTGTAGGCAGGGAAGTGTGTTGCCGGTGTCCGGCGGGAGGTTCAAGGAGGGACCCCCCCTGTAATCAGGGCGGGTAGATCTGGTCCCGGCCTTTCAGAGGCATGGGGCCAGGGAGTGTGTGGGGCTTATCTTAGCGTGTTGTTCCCCCCCGCCCCACCCCGTCTTCGGGGCTGGGGCCACAGCCCCCCGGCCTTTGGCCGTGATGCCCCACTGCCTGGCTGCTGTCTTCCTGTAGCTGCGGGGCCAGGCCAAGCTCTCAGCTCCCTGGGTTTCGACCCGCCCGTAAGAGGGGTCGGGGTCCGAGTGCCTTTGCGCTCAGCTGGCAGCCTGTGTGGGGCACCCCCCCCGGCTAGCGGGGTGTGGGTCAAGATGCCCCTGAAGCGGAGAGAAGGAGCCTCCGTGGGCCTTTTGGGACCAGGGCCGCCCTGTAAGTCAGGGCCCGGTCAGTGCCCTGGCATCCCGGGCGCTTTGAAATGCCAGCGGCGGCTCCAGCCCCCTGTAAGCAGGGTCGTGCAGCCGCTCTGGCCGCTGCGTTGCATGCCCAGCTCCATTGCCCAGGGCGTCTGCTGCGGTGCCCGTCTGCGGTCCCGACCGGAAGTGTGCCGTGCGCCGCTTGGGTGAGTCGAGCGAAAGCGGGAAGACTTTGCAGAGCTGGGGGTGTCTGCGGGCGGGTAGCTGGCCGGGGGGTGCCCATGGGGAGCTGCCTGCGGGGCTGGAGGCTTCCCTCTTTCCCTCGGGCGGGGAGCAACTGGCACTACTGAGGCCTAACTCTGTCCTCCTTCCTTGGCAGTGGCTGGCACAGAAGGAAGAAGAGGCCCGCTGCGGAGCGGCGAGGCAACATACGGCGGAGGCAAGAGGCGGCGAGGCAACATACGGCGGAGGCAAGAGGCGGCGAGGCAAGAGGAGCGGCGTCCGGCTGAAGAGCAGGACAGGAGAAAGGCGCCCTGGGCAATGAGACCTCCCTCTCAATCTGGCTGTGGTAACACAAGATCTTTGCCAGCACCGTTAGGGTGCCCTGGTTGGCTTTGTGCTGGGCGACCTCCCTGTAAGCAGGGCTCGGTCTTTGCTTTTGCTGTTGTAGGCGTTTTGCCACCTAGCTCCTTGGCTGCACGGAGACTGGCAACCCTGTAAGGAGGGTCCGAGCCGGCGTCTCGGCCCGTATGGGGGGAAGTGTAGCTGCCTGGACCCCAGCCCCCCCTGTAAGCAGGGGAGGGCCCTTTAAACAGTTTCTCGGCTGCTGGCGGCCTGGCCAGCGTGACGCCCTGTACTTGGGGCATGTCACAACGATTGGCATCCTGAGGCCCCTCTACCTGCATGCATCCCCGGGGGGGCCAGGTCTGACCCTCTGCTCTCCTGCTCGGGGTTAAGGATGCCTGCCCCACCAGTGGCTGCCCAGAGCTTGCTCCCTCTCTTGGGAAGGGCTGTGTGTGTGGCCCCTCTTGCCTCTGTGTGCCTGAGTCTGCTTGTCCTTTAGGTCCCTTAGAAAAGGCTGTAGCTTAGATTAGGCTTCCCAGGAGGGAACGAGGGGCTCTGGGCGGTTCCACGGCAGTCTCCTTGGAGGCCTCGAGTGGGGTGGGAGCTCGGCTTGCCCCTCCTTTGATTGGACGGACACAGGGAAGCCGCTTAGTCGTCTTGCGGCAAGGTGACCCCCCTGTAGTTCAGGGCCTGGGTCTCTGCCTTCATGGCAGCCTGTTCCCTTGGCACCCTGTCAGCTTAACAGCCCCGCACTCGGGGCCTGTGTGACGAGTTATGGAGCCTTCTGTGCCGTTCTGTCCCCTTCTGTCCCCAGCAGCAGCCCCAGGTCCCTGTAAGCAGGGCTGGGGAGGCTGCTTTTGGCAGCTAACAGGAACAAACCCTTAGAGGGTTGAGGTCAGTCCCTGGGCTCCTGAAGAGGTGGTGTTGTGCTGCAGCCAGGAGGGCCGGCCCGTAAGTGGGCGCAGGCCAGAGCCCGTGGCTCTCCGTGGGGCTTTTTGGGAGTGCCAGGCCGAGAGCGACCGCCCTGTAGGCAGGGAAGTGTGTTGCCGGTGTCCGGCGGGAGGTTCAAGGAGGGACCCCCCCTGTAATCAGGGCGGGTAGATCTGGTCCCGGCCTTTCAGAGGCATGGGGCCAGGGAGTGTGTGGGGCTTATCTTAGCGTGTTGTTCCCCCCCGCCCCACCCCGTCTTCGGGGCTGGGGCCACAGCCCCCCGGCCTTTGGCCGTGATGCCCCACTGCCTGGCTGCTGTCTTCCTGTAGCTGCGGGGCCAGGCCAAGCTCTCAGCTCCCTGGGTTTCGACCCGCCCGTAAGAGGGGTCGGGGTCCGAGTGCCTTTGCGCTCAGCTGGCAGCCTGTGTGGGGCACCCCCCCCGGCTAGCGGGGTGTGGGTCAAGATGCCCCTGAAGCGGAGAGAAGGAGCCTCCGTGGGCCTTTTGGGACCAGGGCCGCCCTGTAAGTCAGGGCCCGGTCAGTGCCCTGGCATCCCGGGCGCTTTGAAATGCCAGCGGCGGCTCCAGCCCCCTGTAAGCAGGGTCGTGCAGCCGCTCTGGCCGCTGCGTTGCATGCCCAGCTCCATTGCCCAGGGCGTCTGCTGCGGCGCCCGTCTGCGGTCCCGACCGGAAGTGTGCCGTGCGCCGCTTGGGTGAGTCGAGCGAAAGCGGGAAGACTTTGCAGAGCTGGGGGTGTCTGCGGGCGGGTAGCTGGCCGGGGGGTGCCCATGGGGAGCTGCCTGCGGGGCTGGAGGCTTCCCTCTTTCCCTCGGGCGGGGAGCAACTGGCACTACTGAGGCCTAACTCTGTCCTCCTTCCTTGGCAGTGGCTGGCACAGATGGAAGAAGAGGCCCGCTGCGGAGCGGCGAGGCAACATACGGCGGAGGCAAGAGGCGGCGAGGCAACATACGGCGGAGGCAAGAGGCGGCGAGGCAAGAGGAGCGGCGTCCGGCTGAAGAGCAGGACAGGAGAAAGGCGCCCTGGGCAATGAGACCTCCCTCTCAATTTGGCTGTGGTAACACAAGATCTTTGCCAGCACCGTTAGGGTGCCCTGGTTGGCTTTGTGCTGGGCGACCTCCCTGTAAGCAGGGCTCGGTCTTTGCTTTTGCTGTTGTAGGCGTTTTGCCACCTAGCTCCTTGGCTGCACGGAGACTGGCAACCCTGTAAGGAGGGTCCGAGCCGGCGTCTCGGCCCGTATGGGGGGAAGTGTAGCTGCCTGGACCCCAGCCCCCCCTGTAAGCAGGGGAGGGCCCTTTAAACAGTTTCTCGGCTGCTGGCGGCCTGGCCAGCGTGACGCCCTGTACTTGGGGCATGTCACAACGATTGGCATCCTGAGGCCCCTCTACCTGCATGCATCCCCGGGGGGGCCAGGTCTGACCCTCTGCTCTCCTGCTCGGGGTTAAGGATGCCTGCCCCACCAGTGGCTGCCCAGAGCTTGCTCCCTCTCTTGGGAAGGGCTGTGTGTGTGGCCCCTCTTGCCTCTGTGTGCCTGAGTCTGCTTGTCCTTTAGGTCCCTTAGAAAAGGCTGTAGCTTAGCTTAGGCTTCCCAGGAGGGAAAGAGGGGCTCTGGGCGGTTCCACGGCAGTCTCCTTGGAGGCCTCGAGTGGGGTGGGAGCTCGGCTTGCCCCTCCTTTGATTGGATGGACGCAGCGAAGCCGCTTAAGTCGTCTTGCGGCAAGGTGACCCCTCTGTAGTTCAGGGCCTGGGTCTCTGCCTTCATGGCAGCCTGTTCCCTTGGCACCCTGTCAGCTTAACAGCCCCGCACTCGGGGCCTGTGTGACGAGTTATGGAGCCTTCTGTGCCGTTCTGTCCCCTTCTGTCCCCAGCAGCAGCCCCAGGTCCCTGTAAGCAGGGCTGGGGAGGCTGCTTTTGGCAGCTAACAGGAACAAACCCTTAGAGGGTTGAGGTCAGTCCCCGGGCTCCTGAAGAGGTGGTGTTGTGCTGCAGCCAGGAGGGCCGGCTGGGGGCATCCCTCTTTCCCTCGGGCAGGGAGGAATTGGCACTACCGAGGCCTTCTTTTGTCCTTTTGGCAATCTTTGTCAAGGCAGACAGAACGTAGCACTGCTGTGTATCATCACTTCTTGTCCTGCTCCTTCAGATATTCTTCATGTGGAAAGCACACTCAGACTAGCCTTCAGCTGCCACAAGCTGTATCCAAGGCCTGCCTCAGGTGATTTTTTGCCTGTTTATGTCTCCTGGCATAATGAGCTGCAGTCCTGTTGTGCAAGAATCCCGTCCTTCTTCCATGTGGATTGTCACTTGCACTAGTGCAAAATGGTTGAGGTACCACGCAGCTCTTACTGTGTCCGTTTGAAGTCCATTTTCCTTCGATTCTGGACAGCTTTTCTGTGCTCAGGGTGAACATGCCACAGGTGTAAGGGTGAATTTGTGTTCCCAGTGATCCTCTTCTTTGGGAGAGAATAATTTTTTTTCTTTTGCTCTTATGTGATGCCTCCGTGCTTTTAATGAGTTGGAAGGAAATTTTAAGTGGTATGGAAGCAGTATTCAGCAGGGACACTAAGGACCAGTTTTCAGTTAGTCCACGTGCCAGGCAATCAGGTGAGAGGGTAGACTCAAATCAAACTCTCCAAAGCTTCTCATCATGTCTTCACATGGAGCAACTGCTCCTTCCCTTGCAGGCATCCTGGCTTGTTTCTAGGCTTAAGCATCTGTTGTGGACGTTCTTTGCACTTTTTAACCCTCCTAAACACTGGGGGGATTCTTCAGGGAACAGTTTAGCTCAATCACAGCACTTATTTGTCTGTAAAATTTTGCCAGTGCTTCTGTAATAAAAAGGTTTTTATTTCTGCTGTAGCTTGCAAGCTGGTGACCACCGTGGGAGCACCGCTCTGTTGTTCACAGAGTGTTTTGTTGTTGCAAACTTGGGACAAATGTGAGATTTAGGTGAGTTACTTTCTTTAGAAGTGTCTGCTCAGCCATCCTCTTCCTGGATCTCTTGGACAGGAGAAAGGTTTGTCTCTCTCTGTTTGCAGTGCCCTGATGAGGACTTGTGCCAACACAGGCTCAGAAAGCTGAAACCACCGAAGGGTTTAGTGGATGAGAGCAAAGCTCAGCCAGTTGCTGAAGGTGGAAACCTTACCCAGAAGGCTGTCCCCAGCTCGGGGTGATAAAAAGAACAGGAGCGTAGCTGCTCAGCTGTCTTTCCTTCTGTGATGCCACGTGGGGGTGGTAAGGGTGCAGCAGAGGAGCAGTGAGGGAGGGGTGGGGGCAGTCTCCCACAAAGGCTGCTTGCAGACCTGAATGTTTGAAATGCCAGAACGTTCTTGGAGGGGAGGGAAAGCCCTGGGAAAGTGTGAGATGTTCCAGCAGAGGAAAAGCGGTGCTGTTTAGCAGGAGATTGCAGGACAGTGATTTGTATGCAGCAAGGCTTTGACCTGACTCCCCCTGGATCTCTGTTACCTTGAAATGCTTCCAGAATAGAAAAGCACAGCCTGAGCAGGCCACAGAGGGTTTGAACTGGAAATAGAAATATCAACTGTGTCTCTCTCAATTAAAACTTTGTGTGTGCTTGTGGTGTGTTGTTTTTTCTTGGAATGGAAAAAGCCTGGAAGGGAGCTCAGCAAAGCTGCTCCCCAGGCAGAGGTGGAGGACCTGCCCCAGACCTGCTGTGTTGGGAGTCTGTTACAGGGGTCTGCTGTTATCTAAAGTGGGCCTTGGGGGGTATGAAAATGGAATTTGGGGGTATCTGAATGGTTCTGAGGGCCTCTGCAGGGTCCTGATGGAGACTGGGGGGAGGTGGTGGGGTTTAGGGTCAGGCATCTCTGTGGGGTTCCAGGTTTTGGGGTCTTGCAGGAGCTGGGGAGGTCTCACTCTGGGTTTTAGTGTACCTGCAGCCCTGGGAGGCCCCAGCTTCGGCTCCCCCTGCATCTAAAGGTAAGCTCGGTGCACCTCCAGGGCTTCAGATTGTGACAAAAGGGGTCTGGGGACATGTGAACGGGACTGGGGGTACCAAGGCGGTTCTGACCTCACCAAGGTGCTGGCTGGGCAGTTTGCTTTATTTTCTGACATTTTTGGGGGTGAATCAAAGGGAGTGGGGGGATTGTGGGTGGGCTGGTTCTGCCACGTGGGGCAGGGGGCTGCTGCAGCAGAGGAGCAGGTGAGCGAGGGCTGGGGGCACCCCCCTAAAGTGCTGAAAATTCTCCGAGGGGACCACACTATCTTTAAAAGTGTAAGTACTGGGGTGAGGCGAGGCGGAGGCAAACCTCTGGTTTGCAGCTGGAAAGGGAGGGCTTGGAGTGACTGGTGCGTAAGAAAGCTTTGGAAACGACCCCTGTCTGCCCTCTCTGCTTCTAAAAGGCTTTTAGCATTGGAAAATAAAACCCACGTGGGGGCCCGGCTGCTGCCCACGCCCAGGGAGGTGCTCAGTGCTGCCACCCGGTGTGTAATGGCCGGCAGTGCAGCCGTGCCGCGGCGTGTGCCGCCCCGGGGGAGCTCAATGCTGCCACCCTGTGTGTAACGGCCGGCAGTGCAGCCGTGCCGCGGCGTGTGCCGCCCCGGGGGAGCTCAATGCTGCCACCCGGTGTGTAACGGCCGGCAGTGCAGCCGTGCCACGGCGTGTGCCGCCCCGGGGGAGCTAATTTCTGCAGCCTAACTGCGCTGAATGCTCGAAAATTCTTAGGGGAAGAGCGGAGAGCGGAGAGCTTGACTCGAGCGTCGCTATGGATACGGCGCCTGCGCCCTAGCCCGGCTCTGCTGGCGCCACAGGGGCAGCGTCCCGGTGGTCGCTATGGATACGGCGCCTGCACCGCAGCGGGTCCGGTCCCGCGCACGCGCCCTCCTCGCGGGCTGCGCCCCGCTTTTCTGGCCGGGGGGGGCGGGCGCCGCGCTGAGCAGCTTTGGAGCCGGGGCGGTCGCGGAGAGCCCTGATTCGGCGCCTGACGCCGTTCTGTGCCCCAGGGTGCCTGCGAACCGCCGTCCTTTGGCGGGGCAAGGGGTGCTGGCGCATTCGGGGAGCTCGCAGTGCGGTTTCCGGTGTCGCTGCCGGCCCGGGACTCCCAGGTGTGTTCCTTCCGGCGTCTGAAGGTGGTCTGGGGCCATCGGCAGGGCTTTTGGGGGTGACGGAGGAGGTCTGGGGACACCTAAGAGGGTCTGGGGATATGTAAAGTTCTGGTGGGGCCATCTGAAAGGGTCAAGGGTCGTGGAGAGGCAGCTGGGCACCTCCGACGGACCCTTTGGGAGGTCTCTGCAGGCTCCCGTGGGAGCTGGGGGTGTCTCGGGGTGGGTTTGGGTTTGGGTTTGTGCTGCAAACAGCGTTGATAATGACTTAGAGAAAGACACACAAGAGACTCAGTAAGTCTCTTGTATCGTGCTTCTATTCTGGCGCCTGACACAGGTAGGATCATTTCAAAAGAGCTGTGTGTCTTCAGAGAGGTTTGGGCAAACTTTTATACAAAAAGTTATCTGTCTATAATGACAGAGGTCCAGATGCTGCCTATCTATACAAAGCTTATCTATCTAAAAGAGCAGAAGTACACATATCATGCAGGTGTCCTTTATCTTATCCAAAAGAGCATCTTGTCCAAGACTAACAGAAGTGAATCACTGACAAATCCTGTTATTCCTTCTCTATCCAAAGGCTGTCTGCCAACCCCTCTCCCCCTCCCTGCGTCCCAGCATTTCAGCTAACAAGCGGAAAATTCTTATCAACTCTGTGGTTCTGTTAATGAGACTTTTCTGTTCATCAGTTCCCCCCTTTCTCACAGCCAACAGTATATTCCTATACTATATTTTCTTAAGGCTAACTTTGGACCCAGGCTTTCTGAGCTATCTTTCCCATGCTGACACTTGTGGAAGTTACTCTCAGATGTAGTCACCCAGTCTGATGCCCCCCAAGTCCAATTCATTGAGGCTTCCCCAAATAAAGGGGTCCTCATTTGGCCTCGAGGAAGTTCAGTGCATATCCAACAGTTAGAGAGATTAGTTTGCAAAGCCAATTCTTGCCTAACGTGTAAGTACATATTGCCTTCCCATCCCTCAATTTCCTTGCTGTGCTGCAAAGATTTTGATAGGAATTTCTAGGTATTAACTACAGCCAGGGCAATCCTTCAAGTGCCCTAGGAATGCAGTGAAAACCTTTTGGGAATTGTTCCTGCTCTGGTACTCCTCAAGCTATGAGGAGCTCTTCAGGGCAGCTCCAAGGTTAGGTTTGGATTCTCCTGGAGTCTCACACAGAACGAGTCTCACGATTCCAGTGGTCTAATTTCATAGCTGCATTTTCTTCTCTCTGCCTAGGTGACAGGACGACCTCACTAATGAAGAGAGATAGCCTGAGCTCTGCAGGAACCTTGAACCCAAGCAGCCAGTGCCTTCTGTGAGTACAAGCTGTCCTTGTTCAACGTGGAACTAGTTGAGAGCTGAAGCCAGACCACACCATAATTCCCTCAGCTTCCTCTTCTGCAGATTAAACAGTCCCAGTTCCTTCAGCCACTCCTCATAAGGCTTGTTATCCAGACCCCTCACCAGCTTTGTGGCCCTTCTCTGGACTCACTCTCTCACCTCTGTGTGCTGGGGAACACCACTTGTGCCCGGCCGGCCACCGGCTGGGTTTAACTCTGTTCCCCACCGCTCTTGGGGCCCAGCCATCCATCCTGTTCTGCTGTCCAGCAGTCCCTTTGAAAAAAAATCCATCTGAAAAAAGAAGTAGCAGAGAAGGAAAGCTGAAGCTGCAAAGACTGCAGTCCCCTCAGTTCTTGTGGTACCCTCTGTGAGATCCTAAGCCACCTGAACTGAGCCGGTCAGGCAGCCAAGCTAGTGCAGCAGTGTCTTCTGGAGAGTTGATAGGAGCCAGTTCTGTGGGGTTTGTTGAAGTGAGTGGCCAGTCGTTCTACATGAACAATTGTCTTAGTGCTAGCAAGCAGGAGGCTCTGAAGTGTGGTACTTTGAGAGCTCCATTCATACTTGCCCTTCAGGAGGAGCCAGCTCTTTCATTGAAGGATCTTCCTGAGCTGTCCAAGTACAATTTCTGTTGACACTTTTCAGCTCTTACATCCAGGTTGCTGACAGAGGATGTTGGTTTGTGGGCCCTGGCAGCGACAGTTTTCCAAAGAGGAGCTCTAAGGCCAGCTGCAAGGTTAGGTTTGGATTCTCCTGGGGTGCCTGTGCTTGAAAGCCCCCCAGAGGCCGTGCAGAGTGGTGCTCGCAGTAGCTCTGTGCAAGTCTGCCATGGGCTCAGGAGGCCAGTATCTAGAGAGAGGGAAGGACAGAGACACTTCTAAGACAGTTTTAAAGAAATAATTATGAGAAGAGGCAAATTAATTCTGGGGACTCATGTGATATATCTGTTCAAGAGAAAAAAAAATGAAGGCGGTTTCTGACCATAACCAGGCTGACAAAGCACAGTAATGTGGTTTCCTATGGGATTCAACTCCTCCTGCATTGCACAGGACACTTCAACAGCTGTCCTGACAAGCTCTAAGTAATGAACTTAATCCACCCTGTGCGAGCAATGGGGCAAAAGATTACAAAATCCATGTATGCAGTTGAGATGTGTTACGTTGGGACGCCCAGGATACAGCTCATCAAGCTCTCCTAGTGTTTAGACGCAAGATGGAAGAAGGAAGGGGGAAGACAGAGCAGAAGGTCTATTTAAATATGAAACTCCTAGGCTGAAAGAAAAGAAAAACATTTTAAAGAGCACTCAGTGAGACTCTGTCACCAGCATAGCTAATCACAGAATCACTGAGTGTTAGGGGTTGGAAGGGACCCCAAAATAGCATCCGGTCCAACCCCTGTGCCAGTGCAGGATCACCTGGGGCAGGTTTTGAATGTCTCCAGAGACTCCACTAACTCTCTGGGCAGCCTGCTCCAGGGCTCTGGCACACACAGTGAAAAGGTTTTCCCTTCTGTTCCTGTGGAACTTCCTCCTTTTATTCGTCGGACGCAGCGAAGCCGCTGGGTCGTGTTGCTGCGGCAAGGTGACCCACCCTGTAGTTCAGGGCCTGGGTCTGTGCCTTCATGGCAGCCTGTTCCCTTGGCACCCTGTCAGCTTAACAGCCCTGTGCTCGGGGCCTGTGTGACGAGTTGTGGAGCCCTCCATCCCCCTTCTGTCCCCAGCAGCAGCCCAAGGTCCCTGTAAGCAGGGCTGGGGAGGCTGCTTTAGGCAGCTAACAGGAACCAACCTTGCCTGGCCCTTAGGGGGCTGAGGTCAGTCCCTGGGCTCCTGAAGAGGTGGTGTTGCGCTGCTGCCAGGAGGGCCGGCCCTTTTTTGTTGTCCTTCACAGCAGAGGCTAAGATCTAAATGGGCTTTTGTGCCTCTTAATTTTTTTCCTACATGACCTAGCAACATCCTTAAACATTCCATGGGTCAACTCTCCTTCCTTCCCTGATGTTTTTCCCATAATTCACTCAGAAGCTCGTTGCCCATCCAGGCTCTCTCTTCTGGGGCTCATCTCCAGCACATTGGCGCAGCCTGGTCTGAGCCTTCAAGGGTTCTGTCTTGAAGCAGGTCCTGCTCTCCTGGACCCCTTTATTTTTAAGGGCTGTTTCTCAAGGAACCTTCTGAGTTAGTTCCTTAAGTAATCTGAAGTCTGCCCTCCAGCAGTCCAGAGTGGAGGTTTTGTTGCTGCCCCTCTTAGCTTGACTGGATATTGAACACTCAATTATCTCCTGGTCACTGCACCCCAGACAGCCTCCAACCACATCTCCCACCAGCCCTTCTCTGCTTGTAAAAGGAAGGTCAAGCAAGGCCTTACCCCTGGTAGGCTCTCACAGCACCTGGGATAAGAAGCTGTCCTCCATGCACTCTAAGAACCTCTTAGACTGTCTCCCTCTAGCTGCCCATAGAGTCACTCATCAACCTCTCCATCCTGGTTGGGTGGTCTGTAACAGACTTCAACCAGGATGTCAGCCTTGTTGGCCTTCCCTCTAATTCTCACCCACAGGCACTCAACCTGATCATCCATGGCATCTAGAGCCCTCCTGATGTACAGGGCCACCCCTCTACCTTTTCACCCCGGCCTGTCTCTCCTGAAGAGCCTGTGGCCATCAATTACAGTACTCCAGTCATGTGAGCCATCCCACCACATTTCTGTGATGGCAGCTACATCATAACTTTCCTGCTGGAAAAAGGCTTCCAGCTCCTCTTGTTACCCGTGCTGTGTGCATTAGTGTACATGCACTGATTTCAGCCCCTTCCCCCTTCAAATCTAGTTTAGAGCCCTGCCAATGAGACCTGCCAACTCCCTTCTTAGAACCCTTTTCCCTCTGTGGGATAGGCTGTTCTCATGTGCTAGGAAAGCTGCTTTGAAGTCTCCCTGGAGCCTTCTCTTCTGCAGGCTGAACAGCCTCAACTCTCCCAGCCTGGTCCCACAGGGGAGGTTCTCCTGCCCTGTGTCATTATCTTGGTGCCCTCCTGGACCCTCCTTTGCAGCCTCGTGCCCTTCTTTTGCCGGGGGCACCAGAACTGGATATGCAGAAGCGTTGTGCAGAGAAGCTGAACAGTTTGTCTCTGCCTGTGCTATGCCATCACTGCTGAGCAGTGACAGATTCATGCTTGCCAAGTTGGTAATTGCTGCTCTGGATACACCTCATGGCTCAGGGAATGTCACTGTCACTGTTCTCTGAGCCTGCTCATTCTCAGCTCTTGCTACCTGGCCAGTGAAGGCAGCAGCTGGGACAAAGCAATACCGCCCTCACTAAACCCACCAGTAAAAAGTGCCACCAGCCACCTGTCACACGGGTGAGGTTTGCTGTCACTGCACTTAACTCCGCTCTTGGGTCATGGTGGGGGCCCTGCCTCGTGCACACCTTGTGTTGGATTCCCAGGCTTGTTTCTCAGGAGTGCAGCTCCAGGGGCCAAGGCTACAAAATGCCAGGCAGAGGGAGAAGCTGGAGTTGTATATCACAGCAGTGAATGTCTCCTGTTGTCACGTTGCAGGCAATTGAGAACGTCGACACCTTGGCCACTCTTGACAGCCTGTTCCTTGGGAAGAACAAAATCACCAAACTGCAGAACCTGGATGCACTGACAAACCTGACTGTGCTCAGCGTGCAGGTAGGGCTCTGCTTTGTCCTGTTTGCAGCAGCCTTCCTCACCCCCTCCCTGGAGGTGTTCCAGGCCTTCAGCAACCTGCTCCGGTGGAAAGTTGGGGCTGGACCTGGATGATCTTCAAGGTCCCTTCCAACCCAAACCACTCTATGAATCTATGAAATGAGTTACAGTAACATGTAAGCCTGTTGTTTGTAAGGACCCCAAGAAGACAACTTTCAGGCTACAGCTTTCGATGGGAGGGTCAGAATCTGATTCTTGCACACTTAGAGCCCCTAGACCCCTGGACCTTCCGTTGCACATCGGTGGTACAAAGCTCAAAGGAACTGAGCTCATGAGATCAGTGTGCACCCGAGCAGACCCTTTCCCCTTCCCAGCCATACTTCAGAGAAAAGCCTTTTCTTCAGGGAGTCTCTTGGGGTTTGGTTTGTTTGGATGCCCTTACAGCACTGCTTCCCTTTCAGAATAACCGCCTGACCAAGATCGAGGGGCTGCAGAGCCTGGTGAACCTGCGCGAGCTGTACCTCAGCCACAACGGCATCGAAGTCATCGAGGGGCTGGAGAACAATGTGAGCAGGCTCTTGCTAGCTGTGCCTGACCTCTTGCCCTGAGCTGCTCTTATCAGTAGCTGTGCTTTTCAGGAAGGTTTTGTTCCTCAGCTTTCTCCACTTACATGTAGGGTTCTGAGTCCCTTGGAAAGACCTCAAAGATCCAAGTATTTGTTGTGTTAAAGTACCTTGTGTAAGTGGAGCTCCTCCTTGTGTTGTAAATTGGTTTTGTGGCGAGGTGAAGCACAAGATGCAATTAATGCAGGAGCCTGGCTCATGCCAGGACACAGAGGTGTTTGGGCAAGTCCGGAGGAGGGCTACAAGGGTGATCCAAGGGCTGGAGCAGGTCTGCTGTGAGCACAGGCTGAGGGAGCTGGGGCTGAGCAGCCTGGAGAAGGCTCCAGGGGGGCCTTAGAGCCTCAGGGGAGGTTCAGGTTGGATGTTAGGAAGAAGTTCTATACAGATCCTGGGATGCATCAGGAGAAGTGTGGCTAGCAGGTCGAGGGAGGTGATCCTCCCCCTCTACTCAGCCCTGGTGAGACCCCACCTGGAGTACTGTGTCCAGTTCTGGAGCCCCTATTACAAGAGGGATGTGGAGGTGCTGGAACGTGTCCAGAGAAGGGCCACAAGGATGATCAGAGGGCTGGAGCACCTCTCCTGTGAGGACAGACTGAAGGAGTTGGGGCTGTTCAGCCTGCAGAAGAGAAGGCTCCCAGGTGACCTCATTGTGGCCTTCCAGTATCTGAAGGGGGCCTACAGGAAGGCTGGGGAAGGACTTCTCAGGATCTCAGGTAGTGATAGGACTAGGGGGAATGGAATGAAGCTGGAGGTGGGGAGATTCAGGCTGGATGTGAGGAGGAGGTTCTTCACCATGAGAGTGGTGAAGCCCTGGAATGGGTTGTCCAGGGAGGTGGTCGAGGCCCCGTCCCTGGGGGTGTTTAAGAGCAGGCTGGATGAGGCTCTGTCCAGCCTGATCTAGTGTGGGGTGTCCCTGCCCATGGCAGGGGGGTTGGAACTAGATGATCCTTGTGGTCCCTTCCAACCCTGAATGAAACTATGAAACTATGAAACTATGAAAGAGTGATTGCCCATTGGAATGGGCTGCCCGGGGAGGTGGTGGAGTCGCCGTCATTGAAGGTGTTCAGAAGGAGACTTGATGGGGTGCTTGGTGCCATGGGTTAGCTGTTTGGGTGGGTTGGATTGGTTGATGGGTTGGACACGATGATCTTGAAGGTCTCTTCCAACCTGGTTTGGTTTATTCTAATAAAAGTTTATTCTAATAAAGAGCTGCCTGCCAGGACCTGAAGGGATCCTGCAGGAAGGCTGCAGAGAGACTTTTGCTGAGGGTGTCTGAGACAGGCTATGGGGGAATGGTTTGAAGCTGAGGCAGAGCAGGGTTACAGTGGAGCTGAGGAAGAAGTTCTTCGGTATGAGGGTGGTGAGACTCTGGCACAGGCTGCCCAGGAGACTGTGGATGCCTCCTGCCTGGGGGAGTTCAAGGCCAAATTGGATGAGTCCTTGAGCAGCCAAGTCTAATTGAGAGGTGTCCCTGGGCATGGCAGGGAGGTTGGAGTAGATCATGTCTGAGGTCCCTTCCAACCTGAGCCACTCCAGGATTCTCTGTGTCCCTATGCCCTAACCACTGCCTGCAGAGGAGCCGAGCACCCCAAGCCTGCTTTCCCCCACGCACAAGGTCTTGCACTGAGCAGTTTGCAGAGGAGATAATGACATTCCCAATTTGCCTAGAGAAGAGATAGAGGGGGGGAAAAAGAAAGAAGGAAAGCAGGCTAAGTGATGCCTGCCCTGGATATTCAGCTGCTGCTGATCTCGCCCCCTCCTCCAGGAACAGCGTAACCCTAATAATCCTTCTAGCACCCTGTAACGAAGGCTAATAAACACCTAAGGGGTTTGCTTGAACAAAGGATCTTGGCACCGGCCATAGGAAACCCCTAGCCCGTGGCTGGTATGGGGGAAGAACAAGTAGCAGGATGTGGGTTGCCCACCTGAGACCCCCCCAGCTCAGTCCCTCTGTGCCCCCCTGCCTGGTTTCCTGCTCCCCTGGGGGTTTCTGGGGTGAGGGACTTTTGGCAAGGGCTCGTAGGGACAAAAGGAAGTGGAATGGCTGTGAGCTGGAGGAAGGGAGATTTAGATTGGAGATTAGGAAGAAATTCTTTCCAGTGTGGGTGGGGAGGCACTGGTACAAGCTGCCCAGGGAGGCTGTGGATGCCCCTTCCCTGGCGGTGTTCATAGTCAGGTTGGATGAGACCTTGAGCAACCTGGGCTGGTGGAAGGTGTTGACGGGGGTTGGAACTGGATGATATTTAAGGTCCCTTCCATCCCAAACCATTCCATGATTCTGTGATCTTCAGCCATGGAAATGCTGCTGCAGCCTTTTACACAGCAGTTTGTAGGTAACTCTCGGTTCCTTTTGATAGGACATCAACTGGAGCTGGAAGTAGGAGGGAACGAACTGTGGCATGTGGCTTTCCTTTGTGTTAGTATCCATTTGAAGAAGCCTGTAGCATTTTCATTCTCACCCAACAGTAGATGATATTGTCAGAGAGCAGAGACAATCTGGAACTTAGCTGACTCTGTAAGGCAGAAAAAATCCTTTTTCTGGAACTCTTGAATTCCCTGCTGCAACAAGTTTGTTCAGGTCTGCTGCTGAAGAGGGCATTTGTGATCTGATTTTTAATGGAGCACTCTGCTTCATGTGTTCTGAGGAAAGGCTCACTCTTGAGGAGCCCTTGGCTGTGAATTGCTGTCAGACTAGTGATTGCTTTAATTTTTGTCATAAGGCTTCTGGGCTGTCAGTAACCCAGCTTCATTAAAAGTAATTGTCCTTGCTACATACATAAGCAGGGAGAGTTCTTGTGCTGCATGTAAACAGCTGGCAATAGTTTTTCTTTGCTTCCCACAGTTTCCAGCTCTGGGCTTGAAAAAGTGGGAGAGAGAAGATGGGAAGAAATTTTGGTCTAATGTTTTTGTGTTTGCTTGTCTAGAACAAACTCACAATGCTGGACATAGCATCCAACAGAATCAAGAGGATTGAGAACATCAGTCACTTAACAGAGCTGCAGGAGTTCTGGGTAAGCATAGGATGGAACTGTCCCTGGAATGTCCCTACAGCAAGTGAACAAAAACCTTCTGGTGAGGAGCAATGGGAGGGTGGTGTACATCTATATCTCTGAGTAAGCTCAGATTCACAGATTGCACTGGGTTGGGAGGGACCCTCAAAGGTCATCTTGTTCAACCCCCTTGCACTCAGCAGGGACACCTTCAACTAGATCAGGCTGCCCAGGCCCAAAAGGAATTTGATCTTGAATGTCTCTGGGGATGCCCCCTCGATGGAGGTGTTCAAGGCCAGGCTGGATGAGGCCTTGAGCAGCCTGGGCTGGTGGGAGGTGTCCCTGCCCAAGGCAGGGTTTGGAGCTGGATGGTCGTTAAGGTCCCTACCAACCCACTCTATGATTATCTGCCAGGCAGCAAACAGTGCACAAAGTTTCCACTTCACTGTGGCTGGCCGAGGTGAGGAAGTTGTTCTTGGATGGGGGCACAGCTGATCCATTGCTGGGGTTTTTTAATGATTATTTTCTGTTATTGCTGTTAGTGTTTAAAGGTGATACTGCTTTAGTCACTGCCTCTGCATCCAAAAGCAAAGGATGGCTGAAGTCTCCAGGTTGCCGGCAGTTGGAGCATCATCCCCTTGTAATTCCTCTGCAGTGCCAGCAATGAGGCACCTCCTAGGCTTGGTCCCTGGATCAGGGAGCTTGGCACTTTCTGGAGTGGAGGAACAGTTTTGGTGGGAAAGTGATGTAGAGGGGGGAGGAAAATGCCACTTTTCACATCAGTTTGGGACCAATTTTAATGTTTCCTGGGAAATCATGAAAGTAAAGATTTCAGTGTAAGAAGATCTTGGCAGTAAACATTTCTAGCCCTTAAATGTGCAGTGGATCAACTGGGACACTGTTGTAAAGAGACTGTCTCAATGTCTTGCAGGGTGTTTTATCCTAATTCATAGATCACAGAATGGTTGGGTTGGAAGGGACCTTAAAGATCATCCAGTTCCAGGCCTCTGCCTTGGGCAGGGACACCTCCCACTAGACCAAGTTACTCGAGGCCTGGATATGCTCTCAGAGGGGTGGAGCCTTTGATCACTACCCCAGGACAGTGTAGGGATGGTTAGCCAGGGCCTGCCTGGAATGTCTGACAGGAAAGCACAGCTGGGAGGCTCCAGGGGGAAAAGGGTCACATAGCCAGGGCCATCTCACATGTGCATGAAGACTGTACAGTGCCACTGCCTTGGGCTTGTAGAAATCCTCCTGTGCGGTGGCTCTGTGGCGAGGCTGCTGCTAACCAGGCTTAGCTTGCAAGTATCTGTTGGTGTGAGCCTCCCCTGTATGTGCCGTGCAGATGAATGACAACCTGGTGGAGAGCTGGAGTGACCTGGATGAACTGAAAGGAGCCAAAAACTTGGAAACCGTCTACCTGGAGCGAAATCCCTTGCAGAAGGACCCCCAGTACCGGCGCAAAATCATGCTGGCCCTCCCCGCTGTCCGGCAGATTGACGCCACCTTTGTTCGATTCTAAACCTCCTCCTGCTGCCCTCCTTGGAGAAATGTCCCAGCTGGGTTTTTTATCCACTTAACCACACAGCCCAAGTCTTCAGTGCACTGTCACAGAGCAGATGGTCAAGAAAAAGCACTGAGTACCAGATCCTGTGTACGATGCACTCATTGTTTTTGAGATGTTGTTGTTATTATTATTAAATCTTGATATGGAGACTTCTCTCCGTTTCTGCCTCTTGCTGGTGGGGGAGGTTTGGCCAGCATCATTGCCGCAGACTGAAGTCACCTGGAGCCACTTGCTGACTTCTCTTGGCTCTGTGACACAGCTTTGGGTTAGTGACATCCTTGCAAACATCACTGCCAGATCCAGTCACAGTGGTGGTCTGTCAAAGGATGAAAAGATGGGGAACACCGTTCATGTGGGGCAGAGTCAGAGAGAGACACCCATCCAAGTCACCCTCAGAGCTGCATCCGCTCCTTCTCCTCTGTCAAACGATAGAAAACTACAAGAAGAAATAAATGGGAAGGGTGATTGATTGGTGGTGCTTTGATTCATTCTGATCTGTGGTGGATTTGAATCTTTGGAAGCCTGGAATGAATCCCTTTGCCTTCAGCAGGAGATCAGTAGCATTAAACAGGACAATGTGACCCTGTGGAAAATTTTGCAGGTTCCATTTGTGGGCTGTTTTCCTTTTACATGCCCAGCCCAGCTCCGCTGTGAATTAAGATACCACAGAAGTTGCTGGAGGTGGTCAGGTGACACTGGGCTTCATGGTGGGAGCTGCACCCCACCGTGCTCCTGAACTGGGGTGATTGATTCACCTCAGCCTGCTGCAGGTACGTGTTTTTGGAGGTCTTGGAGCCCCCTCATAGCGTCAAGATCACTCCTTGGGGTCTATAAGAGTAGCAGCTTCTTGGCTGCTCCAGTGGCCATCCCTGCTGCACACCCCCATGTTGTCCTCTGGCCTGCTGCCTGGTGGCCTGCCTATTGGTGGGCAGCACCTTGGAGGTGGAGCTGGACTTCAAACAAGGCTGCAAAAAACAGCAGAAGCTTCTGCAGGTATGAGGTAAGCATGGTGCTTTACACTTACATGGCACCCCAAAATTCTTGTAGCAGGCACCCTCCAGGGTGTAGGGGGATACCTACTGCCCCCTCAACGACTCTCTGCAAGTCCCTCACAAAACAAAGGAAATTTGGGCTAGGCTCTTCATCTTATAACCTGGAGTGTTTTGCTTTGTGTGCTATTCAGATGAGTAAGCGCTCTGGTTCAAAACTGCATGGTTTGCTCCTGTGTCCTACCTTTTCCTGTCCCACTCTCCCCTTGTGTCACACCTTTTGTAGCCCCCTTTTCCCCCCTCCTTTTTAGGTCCCCTTCTGTTCCTCCTTTCCCCATCCCCCTGTGCTGAGTCTTTCTCACCACCCTGCATCCCTCCTTTTCCAGTCCCTCTCCCCCTGCTTTTCATGTCACACTGTCTCTCTCTGCACAGTCAGAGACCAGAGAACAGAATTAAGACTCAAGATGGAGTCAAGCACCAAGTAACTTTTATTTGCCTGACAGCAAATTTGCAAATGCAAAGGGGGGAGAGAGAAAAAGAAAGGAAAGAAAGAAGAAAGGGTCAGTTGAGATAGCTGCCACCACCACAGACCTGCAGCGTCCTGAAGGCCAACTCATCTTCCACCTCAGTGGGTCCAACGTTGGCAGTCTTTCCTCTTGCATTTGGTCACATTATATATTCATTTCTCTTCTGAGAATCACTTAGCATGTTCTGTGATTAGTTTTGCTTACCCACAGCTTCCACCCAGCAGTGGTGTGCATGCCCAGTACTGTCACTGGAAGGGTTCTGGTGGTCTTCGGGCTGTCTGAACTGTTCTGTCTCCCAGGCCATGGGTTTGAGCACACGTGCAGAGGTTAGGCCAAATTTATTGGAATCAGCTCCACACTCAGGTGTGGAAGAAAGCAGGAAACCTCTGTCTAGTCTTGCGGTCCAATTGATGCTGCATGGCTGTGGCAGTGATGTCAGTTGTTGGCTTTGTGTTCTAGCAACACTGAACCAAAACAAGCAACCAGTCTCTTACACGAAGTTTGCAGAGATGGGGAGTAGCCTCTGGCCTAGTGAGACTAATCAGCAGTGTTGCTTCAGCTAAGATCTCCATGGTGGAATTTTTTACTGCAGGGAAAATATTGTGGGTAGCAGTTGTCATTAAGTGGGTAGCAAAAAAGGTAAAGGCTCTTAAATGACAAGTAACTGAATTTCATTGCTGTTAAAATATGCAGCAGCAGGTTTAGTTGATTAGATGGTGTTGGGTGATAGATTGGACTTGCTGATCTCAAAGGTCTTTTCCAACCTATTCTTTTTTTTACTTTTATTCTCATGCAAGAGTTGGCTTTCCCTCTGAACTTTTATACTTTTGTGTAAAGCTTGAGCAGCCCTTAACTTTCGAACTATTATACTGCATGCACTACTGCTTTGCAACATTCACAGGACTGTGGTGGTGTCAGATGGTTCACTTGCATTTAGCTCCTCAGGCGCCAGACCTTCCTTTGGGCTGATAGTCTTGGCCAAAGCTGCAATGTTCAGTCCTTGCTGTGAAAGGCAGGAGGTGCTGGCTGGGCAGTTTGCTTTATTTTGTGCCTTTTTGGGGGTGAATCAAAGGGAGTGGGGGGATTGTGGGTGGGCTGGTTCTGCCACGTGGGGCAGGGATTGGGCGACCGGCGCTGCGTCCCGGTGTCCCGGCGGTGAGGGGCCCGGTCTCGGGGGTTTGGTATCCTGCGGTCCGGTTTCTGGAGGGGCCGGGGCCGTGGGGGCCCGTGGCGCGGTCACGCTCGCGGGTCTGACGTCCCGGTTTCTAGGGGGGGACCTCGGTTTGAGGGCCCTGCTTCGGGTCGGCACAGCGAGGGGGGTCGGTCGTTCGCAGGGAGCCGGCTAGCGGCTCGGAGCCGGCGCTTCAACTGCCGCCGCTCGGTTTTGACCCCCGGGCAGTGATTAGTGATCGGGAGAACGGGACAAAAGCAAGTCATCAGAACTGCCTCCCATCCCCATCTCAGAGAGCGCCTTGGGGATCATATTATAGTATTGGGATGATGAGTTGAGAGAAGGAAAATCAAAGAAAAAAATGGTTTAAGCTGCATATGCTGCTGTTTGGATCAGGGCTTCACGCCCTACCCCTGTTCCCATATTTCAGGACATATACAAGGAAAAGGCAGACAGGCTGGCGTGAGAATATGGGAGAGGTAAAATCAGAGCGGGGGGGCCACCAAGAAATCAGAAGTGGCCTAATCAAGATCCTCAGTGGGACCATCAACAGCTTCAGGGGAGACAGAACATGGGACAAGGAATTGAAGCTGTGCCCAGAAATTTTGATAAAGCCTATAGTGAGCATCAGAGGAAGCCTCCTATGGGGTGGATGCTAGGATTAAAGAGAAGTTTGCAGCTCTATTCTGGAATAGATCCCAGCTCTGCAGCTGGGGTGATACTTCTCAGGATGCAGTTTGTGGCAAAACCATGGGCAGATATTAGAAATTGGAAAAGATTGAGGATTGGCACGACAGAGGTTTAGAGGAATTACTACGTGAAGCTCGGAAGGTGTTTGTAAGGAGGGATGTAGAGAAACAGAAGGCAAAAGCTAGAATGTTGGTAACTGCTGTAAGGGTACTGGTGATTATGGATAGAGAGGGAAAAAAAGGTAGAAGTCTTATATGATAAATTAGCCCTCAATAGTAATATTAATGGAGTCCAGAAGATGATGAGTGATTGGATAAATAAAAGAATGTTGATTGATGCTCTGTTTTAAATTTGCCTGACATGGACAAATAATTTGATCTTTTTGTACATCTATATGGGGTGTTGACCCAGGACTGGACTGGAATTAAAAATCCTGTAGGGCATTGTTCCAAGTTATTAGATTCTGTAAGTAGGTGAGGGCCAATTTGCTTATCAGTGACCTTTACTAGTAGAGGAGGCCCAGAAAGCGGCTTTTTGTTTTGTTCTGGTCTCAGATCCCACCTTTGGGATTCCTGATGTATATGGGACTGAAGCTGGGGGTAAAGTGTTAATAACAACTTGGAAAGGAGAGTCACTAATTTCCCCCTGGGAAGGATCTTTTCTTGGTTTTGTTAACAACAGATCCAGCTGTCCGTACTGCAGAACAAGGGTGGACACGTGCTTCCTGAGTAAAAGGAGCACTTCAGGAATGTGCCTCTGAACCTGGCTGACTTGCACCTGTAACACCTCTGGTCTGAAGGCTCTGGAACTAGCGAGACAAACCCACCTTTTGAAACATCTGACATTGTGTGACATCGAATCTGCATTGCAAGAAAATACCAAGGATTTCATTCGGTGTATAAAAGATCCTGGGACTTGATGTCATTGGGGATGGGTAAAGTGTAATGGTAAACTGGCTATTTAGAAAAGTGATGGTAAATTTTTCTGCTGCACTACAACGATGTGCTGAGAGTGTGTGTGGTTATAAATGTATGCTGTTGTAGTTCTAATTTGAAGTGATTAGGACAGAGGATTCATCTGTGTTCTTTGTGTTAAAGTACCAAAAACTCTGTTCGGCTAGTGGGACCACAGGGACTGCAATACAGAAAGGACTGCTGGATCCATCCACTGAATGGACTGAGGTACCCCAAATGGAGGACATAAAGATGAGTTCCAGTATCAGAATAGGAGTGGTAATGGTCCTTGCCTGAAAATATCACAAACTAGAAAGAGGTCGGGGTTCGAAATTGGTACAACCTCCCTGGACAAGGGAAGGAGACACGGTCCGAGCAGAGCATTGGTGGGATTGAAGGAGGCAAGGCCGGGTAGACCTCTGTAATTGCCACAAAGAAGATCTAGAACCATGGCTGTGGGCAGCAACCCCATAGGCCATGTGAGTGGAGTTGCAAGTCAAACCGGACTCCTAATTCCCAGGATTAACCACTCGGAGGGAGAAAGTTGTCACCCAGGTATTGGTATATATAGCACAGCCACTCACTGTGTATGGCACCTATTAAAGTAAAAGAGGAAATACTTTCAGGCAAGGAACATCAGTTGTTATCCCATTCCCTTTACCAGGAAGTTGAAATTGGGAATCCTTTTGCTTGTTGTAGAATTGTTGCCAAGTTAGGTTATTATGGCTCAAGCCAAATGTAGTAGAAAGAAGGGGAGGGATTGTGAGAAACTGGTTATAATATTTGGCTTTCGCAAGGGGGATTACTGGGGAGCGTGGGGCTGGATCGTTGGGCTGATGGTCTGTATTGTGTGGGGTATTGGGAGGGAAAGGGGAGGTGCCAACAGGTCTAAAGACTGGCCAGGTCAAAAGTGCAGGTTTGGTCTGTCCTGATGGAGAGGGGTGGGAGCGTGCTGGGGAATATATGAATATGTACGCTTTAATATATGAATATGTCTGTTTGCCGTCTCTCTCAGCTCACCTCGTGTTGTGGGGGTGCGGCTCTAGCAAGCTCGCTCTGCGCCCAGTGCTGTGTTGCCTTTATTTTATAATAAACTGGTTATAAGTTTTCAGCAGCGAGTTCGTTTCTCACGGTCTCCAGAAGCTTTCCATCAGAGGGAAGTTGCTCATCAGCTTGTCTGCAGGTGAGTGTTTTATAGAATAATAGAATCGTTTGGGTTGGAAAAGGCCTTTCAGATTCCGCAGTCCCAACAGCTCACAAACTGCCAAGTCTCATCCCAATCTCTTTGTCTCTTAAGCATCTGCAGGGATGGGGATTCAACCACTTCCCTGGGGAAACTATTCCAGTCTTTTGAGAAGCTTTCAGTGAAGAAGCTTCTTTAACAGGCAACCTAAACATCCTCTGATACAACTTGAGGCCATTTCCTCACATGGGGGGGGGACAATGAACACCAGAGTGAGCCCCCCGATGCTGGGAGACCCCAAAATCTAAGATCCTGCAATTCCACTGAAGACACCAGATGAAGGGGGGACCATCAAAGGGTTTAAGTGAGGAGAGCAACAGACAGAAGAGATGGGTGATTGCCAGTGCTAAATGCGCTGACTGCAAAGTGATGTCGGGGCTGTCAGCCCTGGGAGCCCTGCTCGGAGAGGCAGAGCTCTGTGTCTCCTGCGCGGCGGCGTTTGGATCAATACATCATTAATATTGTTATTGCCTCCCCGCCTCCTCCTTTGGCCGCAGGGGGCCAGGGTGCTGCTGGGACAGGACAGCTCCAAGGCAGGACAGCCCCAGGCGCGGCAGGGGGCCGGGGGCACAGCCGGGCGGGGGAGGCAGGGGCGGCCCTGCGGTGTGCCGAGCGGCTGCGAGAGCTCTGAGGGACGGGGAAGAGCGCTGGCGGGGGCGGCTCGGAGCCGGGGCCGCTGTGAGCACCGCGGCGGGGCCGGGGCCGGGGTCTGTGCGCCCCGGGGCTCCCCGCCCCAGCGCTCTGCCGCACCGCAGCGCTCGGCGCCGGCCGCTGCCCCTCCGGCCCGGGCTCGGTGCGAGACCTGCAAGGGGCAGAGGCGCTCGGCTCTGCCGCCAGAGCTCAACCCCAGCCTGCGGCCGCGGAGTGCGGAGGCGGCGCTGGGGCAGAGCTCCGGCGCTGAGCTCTGGCAAGCACCGCGGAGCGCCCTGAGGCAGGGCCCGGGCAGGTGCGGGAGAGGGAGCGGGGGGGGCTCGAGCAGGGGGGGCCTGGGGCGGCCGAGAGGGACGTTTTAAATTCCCTTCTGTAACTGTGAGGTCTCTCCTGGGCCGCTCAGAACACTACAGATGGAGATACAGTTCATAGAGGGAGCAGCAGGGGTGCCCGAAGGCTCTCTGGGGGGCGCGCCAGCGCCGGCGGAGGAGACTGAGCGCCCTGAGGCGCGGGGCGGGGCCGGGGGCGGGGCCTGGGCTCCTCCCAGGGCTTCAGCGCGAGAATTCGAGCGGCCAGAGGCGCCCGGCCCGGGCGGGACCGGCCCCGGCCAGAGGCGCCGCTGAACTTGGGAGTTGCGCTCAGAGGGCAGCTGTGGCAGCGCTACGGCGGATGGAGACCTGGCAGGCGCCTCAGGGGGGCTCTGGCGGATCCGCGAGGGACAGGAGCCCAGGTGCGAGCGGGGACAGGGAGGGCTGGCCCGGGGAGACCTGCGGGAGCTTAGAGCCTGAGGCGCTCGCCGTGCAGCTTCAACCGCCCGTCGGTGCAGATGTCCTCAGTGCAATGAACACGAGGGGGGGCTGCCAGGGCGGCCCGGAGGGCATTCCAGCGGCTGGGGGAGTTCCGGCTCTGCGGGGAAGGCTGAGCCGAGGCGCCGGTAGACGGGCTGGGTGCGAGGACGGCTCCCGAAGCGCAGGGGCAGCGCTGGGGCAGCGCGGGGGGTGGCGGAGCGCTGAAGGCAGCGCTGAGGTGCGTGAGAGGGAACGGGGCTGGGCTGGGGCAGAGCTGCAGCAGCTGAAGGGAGGAGTTTGTGTAGGCAGTGTCTGAGGTGCTGTCATCTCCAGCCCGGAACATACACGTGTTTGTATTGGTTTTAATAAAAGGACATTAAGGGTGGCCGGGCTGGGGGGGGCTGTGTCTGTGAGCGCCACAGAAGGCGCCGCGGCGGGGGGGGGCTGTGGGGTGTTGGGGGCTGTGAGCGCCCTGAGGGTTCCCGCGCGGCGGCTTTCCCGCCCTGCCCGCGCCACAGGCACCAGCGCGCGCTGTTCCCCGCGCGGCCGCCGCCTGAGGCAAGGGGAGGCGCCTGGCTGTGGGGACTGTGAGCGCCCGGAGGGTCCCGGCCTCACCTGTGCGCCCTTCCCGCCAGAGGGGCCGGCGCGCGCCGCGCGCCTCAGGAGCTGCCGGGGCGGGAACGGGAAGCGGCCCGGGGCAGGGCCGGGCCGGGCCGCAGCCCGCAGCTGCGCTGGGGTTGGGGTCTGGGAGGATCCGCTCCTGGGGCAGAGCTGCGGATGCCGGAGGGCAGGGCAGGCAGCGCAGGGGCTTGGGCAGGTTCGTGAGGGCGCAGGGTGAGACCGGCCGGGGGCAGGGGAATCAGCTCGGGGACAATTTCTGTTTCGTTAAAACCTGAGGCACTTCCCTCTGTAGCTCAGCACCTCCTGAGTATGCCTCTGCTGTTTGCTCCTTCAGGCAGAACGAAGCTCTGCAGGGAGCAGACTCGGGGACAGAGAAGTGACGTTTGGGCAAAGAGACTGAGAGGATCTGTGGGGCAGAAAATGCAAACAGAGAAAGCCCTGAGGTAAGCAAGAGCAGAGGTGACATCCTGGAGGGAAAACATGGAGGCAGTTTATACAGGATAAAAGCCAAAGCTTTCGGAGGGAAAAGCTGAGGCAATGTGCTGGGGGCAGAGCGGGCATGGAGGGAACCTGAGGCAACCCACAGGGAGAAGGTGAAAATTGTCCTGAGAAAACCTGAGCAAAGAAGAGGGGACACAGGAAGCAGCTTGGAGGGAAGACTTAAGGCAAATATCTGTGAGACAAGAC
Source organism: Melanerpes formicivorus (assembly GCF_026170545.1). Taxonomy (NCBI): domain Eukaryota; kingdom Metazoa; phylum Chordata; class Aves; order Piciformes; family Picidae; genus Melanerpes; species Melanerpes formicivorus. The sequence goes on from NW_027142354.1 coordinate 59,875,039, forward strand.
ACAGAAATGAACAGGAAAGTTAACCTATGGGAGACAAGAATGAGGATTTGAGAGGGAAAATCACAGCTTATTTAGGAGGGAGAGTGAGAGGGAGGAAAGGCATGGGAGGGAAGAGCTGAGGAAAGGTGGAGGGAGGAAAGGGGATGTTTGGGAGGGAAACAGAGGCCATTTTGGACGGGAGGAAGGGAAATTATGCCTCGAATTGAGAAGGAAATCTGTAGGGCAGAGGATGAAAATGTTGAAAATAGAAGCTAAGATAATGCAAGGAGAGAAAGGACATTTTGAACAGAAAAAGCCTGTAGTGATTGAGGAGCAGTGATACCTTTTCCCCTTGGGCGGGGAGGAATTGGCACTGCTGAAGCCTAACTCTGTCCTCCTTCCTCAGAGGCAGCTGGCACAGAGCCCCACTATGGAGCGGCGAGGCAAGGTGCGGGGGGGCGAAAGGAGCTGAGAAGAGGAGGAGCACCGGGCTGAACAGCTGGACATGGGCAAGGCGCCCTGGGCAATGAGACCTCCCTCTCAATTTGGCTGTGGTAACACAAGATCTTTGCCAGCACCGTTAGGGTGTCCTGGTTGGCTTTGTGCTGGGCGACCTCCCTGTAAGCAGGGCTCGGTCTTTGCTTTTGCTGTTGTAGGCGTTTTGCCACCTAGCTCCTTGGCTGCACGGAGACTGGCAACCCTGTAAGGAGGGTCCGAGCCGGCGTCTCGGCCCGTATGGGGGGAAGTGTAGCTGCCTGGACCCCAGCCCCCCCTGTAAGCAGGGGAGGGCCCTTTAAACAGTTTCTCGGCTGCTGGCGGCCTGGCCAGCGTGACACCCTGTACTTGGGGCATGTCACAACGATTGGCATCCTGAGGCCCCTCTACCTGCATGCATCCCCGGGGGGGCCAGGTCTGACCCTCTGCTCTCCTGCTCGGGGTTAAGGATGCCTGCCCCACCAGTGGCTGCCCAGAGCTTGCTCCCTCTCTTGGGAAGGGCTGTGTGTGTGGCCCCTCTTGCCTCTGTGTGCCTGAGTCTGCTTGTCCTTTAGGTCCCTTAGAAAAGGCTGTAGCTTAGCTTAGGCTTCCCAGGAGGGAAAGAGGGGCTCTGCGCAGTTCCACGGCAGTCTCCTTGGAGGCCTCGAGTGGGGTGGGAGCTCGGCTTGCCCCTCCTTTGATTGGATGGACACAGCGAAGCCGCTTAAGTCGTCTTGCGGCAAGGTGACCCCCCTGTAGTTCAGGGCCTGGGTCTCTGCCTTCATGGCAGCCTGTTCCCTTGGCACCCTGTCAGCTTAACAGCCCCGCACTCGGGGCCTGTGTGACGAGTTATGGAGCCTTCTGTGCCGTTCTGTCCCCTTCTGTCCCCAGCAGCAGCCCAAGGTCCCTGTAAGCAGGGCTGGGGAGGCTGCTTTTGGCAGCTAACAGGAACAAACCCTTAGAGGGTTGAGGTCAGTCCCTGGGCTCCTGAAGAGGTGGTGTTGTGCTGCAGCCAGGAGGGCCGGCCCGTAAGTGGGCGCAGGCCAGAGCCCGTGGCTCTCCGTGGGGCTTTTTGGGAGTGCCGGGCCGAGAGCGACCGCCCTGTAGGCAGGGAAGTGTGTTGCCGGTGTCCGGCGGGAGGTTCAAGGAGGGACCCCCCCTGTAATCAGGGCGGGTAGATCTGGTCCCGGCCTTTCAGAGGCATGGGGCCAGGGAGTGTGTGGGGCTTATCTTAGCGTGTTGTTCCCCCCCGCCCCACCCCGTCTTCGGGGCTGGGGCCACAGCCCCCCGGCCTTTGGCCGTGATGCCCCACTGCCTGGCTGCTGTCTTCCTGTAGCTGCGGGGCCAGGCCAAGCTCTCAGCTCCCTGGGTTTCGACCCGCCCGTAAGAGGGGTCGGGGTCCGAGTGCCTTTGCGCTCAGCTGGCAGCCTGTGTGGGGCACCCCCCCCGGCTAGCGGGGTGTGGGTCAAGATGCCTCTGAAGCGGAGAGAAGGAGCCTCCGTGGGCCTTTTGGGACCAGGGCCGCCCTGTAAGTCAGGGCCCGGTCAGTGCCCTGGCATCCCGGGCGCTTTGAAATGCCAGCGGCGGCTCCAGCCCCCTGTAAGCAGGGTCGTGCAGCCGCTCTGGCCGCTGCGTTGCATGCCCAGCTCCATTGCCCAGGGCGTCTGCTGCGGCGCCCGTCTGCGGTCCCGACCGGAAGTGTGCCGTGCGCCGCTTGGGTGAGTCGAGCGAAAGCGGGAAGACTTTGCAGAGCTGGGGGTGTCTGCGGGCGGGTAGCTGGCCGGGGGGTGCCCATGGGGAGCTGCCTGCGGGGCTGGAGGCTTCCCTCTTTCCCTCGGGCGGGGAGCAACTGGCACTACTGAGGCCTAACTCTGTCCTCCTTCCTTGGCAGTGGCTGGCACAGAAGGAAGAAGAGGCCCGCTGCGGAGCGGCGAGGCAACATACGGCAGAGGCAAGAGGCGGCGAGGCAACATACGGCGGAGGCAAGAGCAGGATAGGAGAAAGGCGCCCTGGGCAATGAGACCTCCCTCTCAATTTGGCTGTGGTAACACAAGATCTTTGCCAGCACCGTTAGGGTGCCCTGGTTGGCTTTGTGCTGGGCGACCTCCCTGTAAGCAGGGCTCGGTCTTTGCTTTTGCTGTTGTAGGCGTTTTGCCACCTAGCTCCTTGGCTGCACGGAGACTGGCAACCCTGTAAGGAGGGTCCGAGCCGGCGTCTCGGCCCGTATGGGGGGAAGTGTAGCTGCCTGGACCCCAGCCCCCCCTGTAAGCAGGGGAGGGCCCTTTAAACAGTTTCTCGGCTGCTGGCGGCCTGGCCAGCGTGACGCCCTGTACTTGGGGCATGTCACAACGATTGGCATCCTGAGGCCCCTCTACCTGCATGCATCCCCGGGGGGGCCAGGTCTGACCCTCTGCTCTCCTGCTCGGGGTTAAGGATGCCTGCCCCACCAGTGGCTGCCCAGAGCTTGCTCCCTCTCTTGGGAAGGGCTGTGTGTGTGGCCCCTCTTGCCTCTGTGTGCCTGAGTCTGCTTGTCCTTTAGGTCCCTTAGAAAAGGCTGTAGCTTAGCTTAGGCTTCCCAGGAGGGAAAGAGGGGCTCTGGGCGGTTCCACGGCAGTCTCCTTGGAGGCCTCGAGTGGGGTGGGAGCTCGGCTTGCCCCTCCTTTGATTGGATGGACGCAGCGAAGCCGCTTAAGTCGTCTTGCGGCAAGGTGACCCCCCTGTAGTTCAGGGCCTGGGTCTCTGCCTTCATGGCAGCCTGTTCCCTTGGCACCCTGTCAGCTTAACAGCCCCGCACTCGGGGCCTGTGTGACGAGTTATGGAGCCTTCTGTGCCGTTCTGTCCCCTTCTGTCCCCAGCAGCAGCCCCAGGTCCCTGTAAGCAGGGCTGGGGAGGCTGCTTTTGGCAGCTAACAGGAACAAACCCTTAGAGGGTTGAGGTCAGTCCCTGGGCTCCTGAAGAGGTGGTGTTGTGCTGCAGCCAGGAGGGCCGGCCCGTAAGTGGGCGCAGGCCAGAGCCCGTGGCTCTCCGTGGGGCTTTTTGGGAGTGCCGGGCCGAGAGCGACCGCCCTGTAGGCAGGGAAGTGTGTTGCCGGTGTCCGGCGGGAGGTTCAAGGAGGGACCCCCCCTGTAATCAGGGCGGGTAGATCTGGTCCCGGCCTTTCAGAGGCATGGGGCCAGGGAGTGTGTGGGGCTTATCTTAGCGTGTTGTTCCCCCCCGCCCCACCCCGTCTTCGGGGCTGGGGCCACAGCCCCCCGGCCTTTGGCCGTGATGCCCCACTGCCTGGCTGCTGTCTTCCTGTAGCTGCGGGGCCAGGCCAAGCTCTCAGCTCCCTGGGTTTCGACCCGCCCGTAAGAGGGGTCGGGGTCCGAGTGCCTTTGCGCTCAGCTGGCAGCCTGTGTGGGGCACCTCCCCCGGCTAGCGGGGTGTGGGTCAAGATGCCCCTGAAGCGGAGAGAAGGAGCCTCCGTGGGCCTTTTGGGACCAGGGCCGCCCTGTAAGTCAGGGCCCGGTCAGTGCCCTGGCATCCCGGGCGCTTTGAAATGCCAGCGGCGGCTCCAGCCCCCTGTAAGCAGGGTCGTGCAGCCGCTCTGGCCGCTGCGTTGCATGCCCAGCTCCATTGCCCAGGGCGTCTGCTGCGGCGCCCGTCTGCGGTCCCGACCGGAAGTGTGCCGTGCGCCGCTTGGGTGAGTCGAGCGAAAGCGGGAAGACTTTGCAGAGCTGGGGGTGTCTGCGGGCGGGTAGCTGGCCGGGGGGTGCCCATGGGGAGCTGCCTGCGGGGCTGGAGGCTTCCCTCTTTCCCTCGGGCGGGGAGCAACTGGCACTACTGAGGCCTAACTCTGTCCTCCTCCCTTGGCAGTGGCTGCCACAGAAGGAAGAAGAGGCCCGCTGCGGAGCGGCGAGGCAACATACGGCGGAGGCAAGAGGCGGCGAGGCAACATACGGCGGAGGCAAGAGGCGGCGAGGCAAGAGGAGCGGCGTCCGGCTGAAGAGCAGGACAGGAGAAAGGCGCCCTGGGCAATGAGACCTCCCTCTCAATTTGGCTGTGGTAACACAAGATCTTTGCCAGCACCGTTAGGGTGCCCTGGTTGGCTTTGTGCTGGGCGACCTCCCTGTAAGCAGGGCTCGGTCTTTGCTTTTGCTGTTGTAGGCGTTTTGCCACCTAGCTCCTTGGCTGCACGGAGACTGGCAACCCTGTAAGGAGGGTCCGAGCCGGCGTCTCGGCCCGTATGGGGGGAAGTGTAGCTGCCTGGACCCCAGCCCCCCCTGTAAGCAGGGGAGGGCCCTTTAAACAGTTTCTCGGCTGCTGGCGGCCTGGCCAGCGTGACGCCCTGTACTTGGGGCATGTCACAACGATTGGCATCCTGAGGCCCCTCTACCTGCATGCATCCCCGGGGGGGCCAGGTCTGACCCTCTGCTCTCCTGCTCGGGGTTAAGGATGCCTGCCCCACCAGTGGCTGCCCAGAGCTTGCTCCCTCTCTTGGGAAGGGCTGTGTGTGTGGCCCCTCTTGCCTCTGTGTGCCTGAGTCTGCTTGTCCTTTAGGTCCCTTAGAAAAGGCTGTAGCTTAGCTTAGGCTTCCCAGGAGGGAAAGAGGGGCTCTGGGCGGTTCCACGGCAGTCTCCTTGGAGGCCTCGAGTGGGGTGGGAGCTCGGCTTGCCCCTCCTTTGATTGGATGGACGCAGCGAAGCCGCTTAAGTCGTCTTGCGGCAAGGTGACCCCCCTGTAGTTCAGGGCCTGGGTCTCTGCCTTCATGGCAGCCTGTTCCCTTGGCACCCTGTCAGCTTAACAGCCCCGCACTCGGGGCCTGTGTGACGAGTTATGGAGCCTTCTGTGCCGTTCTGTCCCCTTCTGTCCCCAGCAGCAGCCCAAGGTCCCTGTAAGCAGGGCTGGGGAGGCTGCTTTTGGCAGCTAACAGGAACAAACCCTTAGAGGGTTGAGGTCAGTCCCTGGGCTCCTGAAGAGGTGGTGTTGTGCTGCAGCCAGGAGGGCCGGCCCGTAAGTGGGCGCAGGCCAGAGCCCGTGGCTCTCCGTGGGGCTTTTTGGGAGTGCCGGGCCGAGAGCGACCGCCCTGTAGGCAGGGAAGTGTGTTGCCGGTGTCCGGCGGGAGGTTCAAGGAGGGACCCCCCCTGTAATCAGGGCGGGTAGATCTGGTCCCGGCCTTTCAGAGGCATGGGGCCAGGGAGTGTGTGGGGCTTATCTTAGCGTGTTGTTCCCCCCCGCCCCACCCCGTCTTCGGGGCTGGGGCCACAGCCCCCCGGCCTTTGGCCGTGATGCCCCACTGCCTGGCTGCTGTCTTCCTGTAGCTGCGGGGCCAGGCCAAGCTCTCAGCTCCCTGGGTTTCGACCCGCCCGTAAGAGGGGTCGGGGTCCGAGTGCCTTTGCGCTCAGCTGGCAGCCTGTGTGGGGCACCTCCCCCGGCTAGCGGGGTGTGGGTCAAGATGCCCCTGAAGCGGAGAGAAGGAGCCTCCGTGGGCCTTTTGGGACCAGGGCCGCCCTGTAAGTCAGGGCCCGGTCAGTGCCCTGGCATCCCGGGCGCTTTGAAATGCCAGCGGCGGCTCCAGCCCCCTGTAAGCAGGGTCGTGCAGCCGCTCTGGCCGCTGCGTTGCATGCCCAGCTCCATTGCCCAGGGCGTCTGCTGCGGCGCCCGTCTGCGGTCCCGACCGGAAGTGTGCCGTGCGCCGCTTGGGTGAGTCGAGCGAAAGCGGGAAGACTTTGCAGAGCTGGGGGTGTCTGCGGGCGGGTAGCTGGCCGGGGGATGCCCATGGGGAGCTGCCTGCGGGGCTGGAGGCTTCCCTCTTTCCCTCGGGCGGGGAGCAACTGGCACTACTGAGGCCTAACTCTGTCCTCCTTCCTTGGCAGTGGCTGGCACAGAAGGAAGAAGAGGCCCGCTGCGGAGCGGCGAGGCAACATACGGCGGAGGCAAGAGGCGGCGAGGCAACATACGGTGGAGGCAAGAGGCGGCGAGGCAACATACGGCGGAGGCAAGAGGCGGCGAGGCAAGAGGAGCGGCGTCCGGCTGAAGAGCAGGACAGGAGAAAGGCGCCCTGGGCAATGAGACCTCCCTCTCAATTTGGCTGTGGTAACACAAGATCTTTGCCAGCACCGTTAGGGTGCCCTGGTTGGCTTTGTGCTGGGCGACCTCCCTGTAAGCAGGGCTCGGTCTTTGCTTTTGCTGTTGTAGGCGTTTTGCCACCTAGCTCCTTGGCTGCACGGAGACTGGCAACCCTGTAAGGAGGGTCCGAGCCGGCGTCTCGGCCCGTATGGGGGGAAGTGTAGCTGCCTGGACCCCAGCCCCCCCTGTAAGCAGGGGAGGGCCCTTTAAACAGTTTCTCGGCTGCTGGCGGCCTGGCCAGCGTGACGCCCTGTACTTGGGGCATGTCACAACGATTGGCATCCTGAGGCCCCTCTACCTGCATGCATCCCCGGGGGGGCCAGGTCTGACCCTCTGCTCTCCTGCTCGGGGTTAAGGATGCCTGCCCCACCAGTGGCTGCCCAGAGCTTGCTCCCTCTCTTGGGAAGGGCTGTGTGTGTGGCCCCTCTTGCCTCTGTGTGCCTGAGTCTGCTTGTCCTTTAGGTCCCTTAGAAAAGGCTGTAGCTTAGCTTAGGCTTCCCAGGAGGGAAAGAGGGGCTCTGGGCGGTTCCACGGCAGTCTCCTTGGAGGCCTCGAGTGGGGTGGGAGCTCGGCTTGCCCCTCCTTTGATTGGATGGACGCAGCGAAGCCGCTTAAGTCGTCTTGCGGCAAGGTGACCCCCCTGTAGTTCAGGGCCTGGGTCTCTGCCTTCATGGCAGCCTGTTCCCTTGGCACCCTGTCAGCTTAACAGCCCCGCACTCGGGGCCTGTGTGACGAGTTATGGAGCCTTCTGTGCCGTTCTGTCCCCTTCTGTCCCCAGCAGCAGCCCAAGGTCCCTGTAAGCAGGGCTGGGGAGGCTGCTTTTGGCAGCTAACAGGAACAAACCCTTAGAGGGTTGAGGTCAGTCCCTGGGCTCCTGAAGAGGTGGTGTTGTGCTGCAGCCAGGAGGGCCGGCCCGTAAGTGGGCGCAGGCCAGAGCCCGTGGCTCTCCGTGGGGCTTTTTGGGAGTGCCGGGCCGAGAGCGACCGCCCTGTAGGCAGGGAAGTGTGTTGCCGGTGTCCGGCGGGAGGTTCAAGCAGGGACCCCCCCTGTAATCAGGGCGGGTAGATCTGGTCCCGGCCTTTCAGAGGCATGGGGCCAGGGAGTGTGTGGGGCTTATCTTAGCGTGTTGTTCCCCCCCGCCCCACCCCGTCTTCGGGGCTGGGGCCACAGCCCCCCGGCCTTTGGCCGTGATGCCCCACTGCCTGGCTGCTGTCTTCCTGTAGCTGCGGGGCCAGGCCAAGCTCTCAGCTCCCTGGGTTTCGACCCGCCCGTAAGAGGGGTCGGGGTCCGAGTGCCTTTGCGCTCAGCTGGCAGCCTGTGTGGGGCACCTCCCCCGGCTAGCGGGGTGTGGGTCAAGATGCCCCTGAAGCGGAGAGAAGGAGCCTCCGTGGGCCTTTTGGGACCAGGGCCGCCCTGTAAGTCAGGGCCCGGTCAGTGCCCTGGCATCCCGGGCGCTTTGAAATGCCAGCGGCGGCTCCAGCCCCCTGTAAGCAGGGTCGTGCAGCCGCTCTGGCCGCTGCGTTGCATGCCCAGCTCCATTGCCCAGGGCGTCTGCTGCGGCGCCCGTCTGCGGTCCCGACCGGAAGTGTGCCGTGCGCCGCTTGGGTGAGTCGAGCGAAAGCGGGAAGACTTTGCAGAGCTGGGGGTGTCTGCGGGCGGGTAGCTGGCCGGGGGATGCCCATGGGGAGCTGCCTGCGGGGCTGGAGGCTTCCCTCTTTCCCTCGGGCGGGGAGCAACTGGCACTACTGAGGCCTAACTCTGTCCTCCTTCCTTGGCAGTGGCTGGCACAGAAGGAAGAAGAGGCCCGCTGCGGAGCGGCGAGGCAACATACGGCGGAGGCAAGAGGCGGCGAGGCAAGAGGAGCGACGTCCGGCTGAAGAGCAGGACAGGAGAAAGGCGCCCTGGGCAATGAGACCTCCCTCTCAATTTGGCTGTGGTAACACAAGATCTTTGCCAGCACCGTTAGGGTGCCCTGGTTGGCTTTGTGCTGGGCGACCTCCCTGTAAGCAGGGCTCGGTCTTTGCTTTTGCTGTTGTAGGCGTTTTGCCACCTAGCTCCTTGGCTGCACGGAGACTGGCAACCCTGTAAGGAGGGTCCGAGCCGGCGTCTCGGCCCGTATGGGGGGAAGTGTAGCTGCCTGGACCCCAGCCCCCCCTGTAAGCAGGGGAGGGCCCTTTAAACAGTTTCTCGGCTGCTGGCGGCCTGGCCAGCGTGACGCCCTGTACTTGGGGCATGTCACAACGATTGGCATCCTGAGGCCCCTCTACCTGCATGCATCCCCGGGGGGGCCAGGTCTGACCCTCTGCTCTCCTGCTCGGGGTTAAGGATGCCTGCCCCACCAGTGGCTGCCCAGAGCTTGCTCCCTCTCTTGGGAAGGGCTGTGTGTGTGGCCCCTCTTGCCTCTGTGTGCCTGAGTCTGCTTGTCCTTTAGGTCCCTTAGAAAAGGCTGTAGCTTAGCTTAGGCTTCCCAGGAGGGAAAGAGGGGCTCTGGGCGGTTCCACGGCAGTCTCCTTGGAGGCCTCGAGTGGGGTGGGAGCTCGGCTTGCCCCTCCTTTGATTGGATGGACGCAGCGAAGCCGCTTAAGTCGTCTTGCGGCAAGGTGACCCCCCTGTAGTTCAGGGCCTGGGTCTCTGCCTTCATGGCAGCCTGTTCCCTTGGCACCCTGTCAGCTTAACAGCCCCGCACTCGGGGCCTGTGTGACGAGTTATGGAGCCTTCTGTGCCGTTCTGTCCCCTTCTGTCCCCAGCAGCAGCCCAAGGTCCCTGTAAGCAGGGCTGGGGAGGCTGCTTTTGGCAGCTAACAGGAACAAACCCTTAGAGGGTTGAGGTCAGTCCCTGGGCTCCTGAAGAGGTGGTGTTGTGCTGCAGCCAGGAGGGCCGGCCCGTAAGTGGGCGCAGGCCAGAGCCCGTGGCTCTCCGTGGGGCTTTTTGGGAGTGCCGGGCCGAGAGCGACCGCCCTGTAGGCAGGGAAGTGTGTTGCCGGTGTCCGGCGGGAGGTTCAAGGAGGGACCCCCCCTGTAATCAGGGCGGGTAGATCTGGTCCCGGCCTTTCAGAGGCATGGGGCCAGGGAGTGTGTGGGGCTTATCTTAGCGTGTTGTTCCCCCCCGCCCCACCCCGTCTTCGGGGCTGGGGCCACAGCCCCCCGGCCTTTGGCCGTGATGCCCCACTGCCTGGCTGCTGTCTTCCTGTAGCTGCGGGGCCAGGCCAAGCTCTCAGCTCCCTGGGTTTCGACCCGCCCGTAAGAGGGGTCGGGGTCCGAGTGCCTTTGCGCTCAGCTGGCAGCCTGTGTGGGGCACCCCCCCCGGCTAGCGGGGTGTGGGTCAAGATGCCCCTGAAGCGGAGAGAAGGAGCCTCCGTGGGCCTTTTGGGACCAGGGCCGCCCTGTAAGTCAGGGCCCGGTCAGTGCCCTGGCATCCCGGGCGCTTTGAAATGCCAGCGGCGGCTCCAGCCCCCTGTAAGCAGGGTCGTGCAGCCGCTCTGGCCGCTGCGTTGCATGCCCAGCTCCATTGCCCAGGGCGTCTGCTGCGGCGCCCGTCTGCGGTCCCGACCGGAAGTGTGCCGTGCGCCGCTTGGGTGAGTCGAGCGAAAGCGGGAAGACTTTGCAGAGCTGGGGGTGTCTGCGGGCGGGTAGCTGGCCGGGGGGTGCCCATGGGGAGCTGCCTGCGGGGCTGGAGGCTTCCCTCTTTCCCTCGGGCGGGGAGCAACTGGCACTACTGAGGCCTAACTCTGTCCTCCTTCCTTGGCAGTGGCTGGCACAGAAGGAAGAAGAGGCCCGCTGCGGAGCGGCGAGGCAACATACGGCGGAGGCAAGAGGCGGCGAGGCAACATACGGCGGAGGCAAGAGGCGGCGAGGCAAGAGGAGCGGCGTCCGGCTGAAGAGCAGGACAGGAGAAAGGCGCCCTGGGCAATGAGACCTCCCTCTCAATTTGGCTGTGGTAACACAAGATCTTTGCCAGCACCGTTAGGGTGCCCTGGTTGGCTTTGTGCTGGGCGACCTCCCTGTAAGCAGGGCTCGGTCTTTGCTTTTGCTGTTGTAGGCGTTTTGCCACCTAGCTCCTTGGCTGCACGGAGACTGGCAACCCTGTAAGGAGGGTCCGAGCCGGCGTCTCGGCCCGTATGGGGGGAAGTGTAGCTGCCTGGACCCCAGCCCCCCCTGTAAGCAGGGGAGGGCCCTTTAAACAGTTTCTCGGCTGCTGGCGGCCTGGCCAGCGTGACGCCCTGTACTTGGGGCATGTCACAACGATTGGCATCCTGAGGCCCCTCTACCTGCATGCATCCCCGGGGGGGCCAGGTCTGACCCTCTGCTCTCCTGCTCGGGGTTAAGGATGCCTGCCCCACCAGTGGCTGCCCAGAGCTTGCTCCCTCTCTTGGGAAGGGCTGTGTGTGTGGCCCCTCTTGCCTCTGTGTGCCTGAGTCTGCTTGTCCTTTAGGTCCCTTAGAAAAGGCTGTAGCTTAGCTTAGGCTTCCCAGGAGGGAAAGAGGGGCTCTGGGCGGTTCCACGGCAGTCTCCTTGGAGGCCTCGAGTGGGGTGGGAGCTCGGCTTGCCCCTCCTTTGATTGGACGGACACAGGGAAGCCGCTTAGTCGTCTTGCGGCAAGGTGACCCCCCTGTAGTTCAGGGCCTGGGTCTCTGCCTTCATGGCAGCCTGTTCCCTTGGCACCCTGTCAGCTTAACAGCCCCGCACTCGGGGCCTGTGTGACGAGTTATGGAGCCTTCTGTGCCGTTCTGTCCCCTTCTGTCCCCAGCAGCAGCCCCAGGTCCCTGTAAGCAGGGCTGGGGAGGCTGCTTTTGGCAGCTAACAGGAACAAACCTTTAGAGGGTTGAGGTCAGTCCCTGGGCTCCTGAAGAGGTGGTGTTGTGCTGCAGCCAGGAGGGCCGGCTGGGGGCATCCCTCTTTCCCTCGGGCAGGGAGGAATTGGCACTACCGAGGCCTTCTTTTGTCCTTTTGGCAATCTTTGTCAAGGCAGACAGAACGTAGCACTGCTGTGTATCATCACTTCTTGTCCTGCTCCTTCAGATATTCTTCATGTGGAAAGCACACTCAGACTAGCCTTCAGCTGCCACAAGCTGTATCAAAGGCCTGCCTCAGGTGATTTTTTGCCTGTTTATGTCTCCTGGCATAATGAGCTGCAGTCCTGTTGTGCAAGAATCCCATCCTTCTTCCATGTGGATTGTCACTTGCACTAGTGCAAAATGGTTGAGGTACCACGCAGCTCTTACTGTGTCCGTTTGAAGTCCATTTTGCTTCGATTCTGGACAGCTTTTCTGTGCTCAGGGTGAACATGCCACAGGTGTAAGGGTGAATTTGTGTTCCCAGTGATCCTCTTCTTTGGGAGAGAATAATTTTTGTTCTTTTGCTCTTATGTGATGCCTCCGTGCTTTTAATGAGTTGGAAGGAAATTTTAAGTGGTATGGAAGCAGTGTTCAGCAGGGACACTAAGGACCAGTTTTCAGTTAGTCCACGTGCCAGGCAATCAGGTGAGAGGGCAGACTCAAATCAAACTCTCCAAAGCTTCTCATCATGTCTTCACATGGAGCAACTGCTCCTTCCCTTGCAGGCATCCTGGCTTGTTTCTAGGCTTAAGCATCTGTTGTGGACGTTCTTTGCACTTTTTAACCCTCCTAAACACTGGGGGGATTCTTCAGGGAACAGTTTAGCTCAATCACAGCACTTATTTGTCTGTAAAATTTTGCCAGTGCTTCTGTAATAAAAAGGTTTTTATTTCTGCTGTAGCTTGCAAGCTGGTGACCACCGTGGGAGCACCGCTCTGTTGTTCACAGAGTGTTTTTTTGTTGCAAACTTGGGACAAATGTGAGATTTAGGTGAGTTACTTTCTTTAGAAGTGTCTGCTCAGCCATCCTCTTCCTGGATCTCTTGGACAGGAGAAAGGTTTGTCTCTCTCTGTTTGCAGTGCCCTGATGAGGACTTGTGCCAACACAGGCTCAGAAAGCTGAAACCACCGAAGGGTTTAGTGGATGAGAGCAAAGCTCAGCCAGTTGCTGAAGGTGGAAACCTTACCCAGAAGGCTGTCCCCAGCTCGGGGTGATAAAAAGAAGAGGAGCGTAGCCGCTCAGCTGTCTTTCCTTCTGTGATGCCACGTGGGGGTGGTAAGGGTGCAGCAGAGGAGCAGTGAGGGAGGGGTGGGGGCAGTCTCCCACAAAGGCTGCTTGCAGACCTGAATGTTTGAAATGCCAGAACGTTCTTGGAGGGGAGGGAAAGCCCTGGGAAAGTGTGAGTGTGAGGTGTTCCAGCAGAGGAAAAGCGGTGCTGTTTGCAGGACAGTGATTTGTATGCAGCAAGGCTTTGACCTGACTCCCCCTGGATCTCTGTTACCTTGAAATGCTTCCAGAATAGAAAAGCACAGCCTGAGCAGGCCACAGAGGGTTTGAACTGGAAATAGAAATATCAACTGTGTCTCTCTCAATTAAAACTTTGTGTGTGCTTGTGGTGTGTTGTTTTTTCTTGGAATGGAAAAAGCCTGGAAGGGAGCTCAGCAAAGCTGCTCCCCAGGCAGAGGTGGAGGACCTGCCCCAGACCTGCTGTGTTGGGAGTCTGTTACAGGGGTCTGCTGTTATCTAAAGTGGGCCTGGGGGGTATGAAAAGGGAATTTGGGGGTATCTGAATGGTTCTGAGGGCCTCTGCAGGGTCCTGATGGAGACTGGGGGGAGGTGGTGGGGTTTAGGGTCAGGCATCTCTGTGGGGTTCCAGGTTTTGGGGTCTTGCAGGAGCTGGGGAGGTCTCACTCTGGGTTTTAGTGTACCTGCAGCCCTGGGAGGCCCCAGCTTCGGCTCCCCCTGCATCTAAAGGTAAGCTAGGTGCACCTCCAGGGCTTCAGATTGTGACAAAAGGGGTCTGGGGACATGTGAACGGGACTGGGGGTACCAAGGCGGTTCTGACCTCACCAAGGTGCTGGCTGGGCAGTTTGCTTTATTTTGTGACATTTTTGGGGGTGAATCAAAGGGAGTGGGGGGATTGTGGGTGGGCTGGTTTTGCCACGTGGGGCAGGAGGCTGCTGCAGCAGAGGAGCAGGTGAGCGAGGGCTGGGGGCACCCCCCTAAAGTGCTGAAAACTCTCAGAGGGGACCACGAAATCTTCAAAACTGTAAGCACGGGGGTGAGGCGAGGCGGAGGCAAACCTCTGGTTTGCAGCTGGAGAGGCAGGGGTTGGAGTGATGGTGCGTAAGAAAGCTTTGGAAACGACCCCTGTCTGCCCTTTTTAAAGGCTTAGAGAATTGAAAAACAGAAGCCACAGAGGGGCTTGAGCTATAAGCAGAGCCTGTGTCATGCAAATTCAAAACAGTGGGGTGTGCGCGTTGTGGTTTGTAATGTAAATAGAAAAGATTCTGAGCAGGGCCGAGCCGAGCTGCTGCCCACGCCCAGGGAAGTGCTCAATCCCGCCCCGCCTGTGTAATGACACTGCTGCAATGGGCACAGCGCCTGCGCCCTAGCCCGGCTCTGCTCGCGCCAGGGGGGGCAGCGTCCCGGTGGTCGCTATGGATACGGCGCCTGCGCCCTAGCCCGGCTCTGCTCGCGCCAGGGGGGGCAGCGTCCCGGTGGTCGCTATGGATACGGCGCCTGCGCCGCAGCGGGTCCGGTCCCGCGCACGCGCCCTCCTCGCGGGCTTCGCCCCGCTTTTCTGGCCGGGGGGGGCGGGCGCCGCGCTGAGCAGCTTTGGAGCCGGAGCGGTGGCGGAGAGCCCTGATTCGGCGCCTGACGCCGTTCTGTGCCCCAGGGTGCCTGCGAACCGCCGTCCTTTGGCGGGGCAAGGGGTGCTGGCGCATTCGGGGAGCTCGCAGTGCGGTTTCCGGTGTCGCTGCCGGCCCGGGACTCCCAGGTGTGTTCCTTCCGGCGTCTGAAGGTGGTCTGGGGCCATCGGCAGGGCTTTTGGGGGTGACGGAGGAGGTCTGGGGACACCTAAGAGGGTCTGGGGATACGTAAAGTTCTCGTGGGTCCATCGGAAAGGGTCAAGGGTCGTGGGGAGGCAGCTGGGCACCTCCGACGGACCCTTTGGGAGGTCTCTGCAGGCTCCCGTGGGAGCTGGGGGTGTCTCGGGGTGGGTTTGGGTTTGGGTTTGTGCTGCAAACAGCGTTGATAATGACTTAGAGAAAGACACACAAGAGACTCAGTAAGTCTCTTGTATCGTGCTTCTATTCTGGTGCCTGACACAGGTAGGATCATTTCAAAAGAGCTGTGTGTCTTCAGAGAGGTTTGGGCAAACTTTTATACAAAAAGTTATCTGTCTATAATGACAGAGGTCCAGATGCTGCCTATCTATACAAAGCTTATCTCTCTAAAAGAGCAGAAGTACACATATCATGCAGGTGTCCTTTATCTTATCCAAAAGAGCATCTTGTCCAAGACTAACAGACGTGAATCACTGACAAATCCTGTTATTCCTTCTCTATCCAAAGGCTGTCTGCCAGCCCCTCTCCCCCTCCCTGCGTCCCAGCATTTCAGCTAACAAGCGGAAAATTCTTATCAACTCTGTGGTTCTGTTAATGAGACTTTTCTGTTCATCAGTTCCCCCCTTTCTCACAGCCAACAGTATATTCCTATACTATATTTTCTTAAGGCAAACTTTGGACCCAGGCTTTCTGAGCTATCTTTCCCATGCTGACACTTGTGGAAGGTACTCTCAGATGTAGTCACCCAGTCTGATGCCCCCCAAGTCCAATTCATTGAGGCTTCCCCAAATAAAGGGGTCCTCATTTGGCCTCGAGGAAGTTCAGTGCATATCCAACAGTTAGAGAGATTAGTTTGCAAAGCCAATTCTTGCCTAACGTGTAAGTACATATTGCCTTCCCATCCCTCAATTTCCTTGCTGTGCTGCAAAGATTTTGATAGGAATTTCTAGGTATTAACTACAGCCAGGGCAATCCTTCAAGTGCCCTAGGAATGCAGTGAAAACCTTTTGGGAATTGTTCCTGCTCTGGTACTCCTCAAGCTATGAGGAGCTCTTCAGGGCAGCTCCAAGGTTAGGTTTGGATTCTCCTGGAGTCTCACACAGAACGAGTCTCACGATTCCAGTGGTCTAATTTCATAGCTGCATTTTCTTCTCTCTGCCTAGGTGACAGGACGACCTCACTAATGAAGAGAGATAGCCTGAGCTCTGCAGGAACCTTGAACCCAAGCAGCCAGTGCCTTCTGTGAGTACAAGCTGTCCTTGTTCAACGTGGAACTAGTTGAGAGCTGAAGCCAGACCACACCTTAATTCCCTCAGCTTCCTCTTCTGCAGATTAAACAGTCCCAGTTCCTTCAGCCACTCCTCCTAAGGCTTGTTATCCAGACCCCTCACCAGCTTTGTGGCCCTTCTCTGGACTCACTCTCTCACAAGGGGTGTCCTGGGGAACACCACTTGTGCCCGGCCGTCCACCGGCTGGGTTTAACTCTGTTCCCCACCGCTCTTGGGGCCCAGCCATCCATCCTGTTCTGCTGTCCAGCAGTCCCTTTGAAAAACAATCCATCTGAAAAAAGAAGTAGCAGAGAAGGAAAGCTGAAGCTGCAAGGATTGCAGTCCCCTCAGTTCTGGTTGTAGCCAGGTGGGGGTTGGTCTCTTCTCCCAGGCAAGCAGCACCAGAACAAGAGGACACAGTCTCAAGCTGTGCCAGGGGAGGTTTAGGCTGGATGTTAGGAAGAAGGTCTTCATAGAATAGAATAGAGCAGGTTGAAAGAGAGATTGGCCTTTGGAATGTGCTGCTCAGGGAGGTGGTGCCCAGAGAGTCACCATCACTGGAAGTGTTTAGAAAGAGACTGGATGAGGCACTCAGTGCCGTGGTTTAGTTGATTAGATGGTGTTGGAATGGAATGGAACGGAATAGAATAGAATAGACCAGACCGAGTTGGAAGAGACCTTCAAGATCATCGTGTCCAACCTATCATCCAACACCACCTAATCAACTAAACCAAGCAACCAGGCACCCTATCCAGTCTCCTCCTGAACACCTCCAAAGATGGTGACTCCACCACCACCCTGGGCAGCCCATTCCAATGGGCCATCACTCTCTCTGTGCAGAACCTCTTCCTAACCTCTAGCCTAAACCTCCCCTGGTGCAGCCTGAGACTGTGTCCTCTTGCTGGGCCTGGTGATGATCAAAGTTCTTTTCCAAGCTGCTTACTCCTGTTTGGTTTTATTCTCCTGCATGAATTGTCAGTTCAAAGCACTCGAGAGAAATGGTGTGATGGCTGTGCTGCCAAGCATCAGACTGGGGACCGAAAGACAACCTCCTGTGGATCGATGTACCGGGATATTCCAGGAACCTCTGTGCTGCCACAGACCTGGACTTAAACTCGTTCCAGATGCCGCGGTGTGTTCCGCATGACAATCGCACTCGGCACGTGAAGAGTGGCCAAGAGACTTCCCTTGTTTCCTTTGTGGAAGGCTTTTGTGTGTCCCCCGGCCCCGGGGGCCGTGTTCCTCTCGGGCAGGCTGCGGACGAGGCTGCCCTCGGCAGCAGGCGTGCCGCAAGCGGAGCGGCGAAGCTGTGTTCCTGGCAGTTCTCTCTCCGCCTGGATCAGGACGAAGGTGCCGGCCGACAAGGACTTGCACTGACACAGGGCCAGAGAGCTGAGAGCACCAAAGGGTTTAATTGGTGAGAGCAACAGACTTGGTTGCTGCCACCCGCTGCTAAGTGGCCCCCACGTGGGGTTTGGAGGCAGGTAAAGGTTTCTTTTGGCGTGTGAAGGGGTTTTGTGGGCATCTAGAAGGGGTGTGGAGCCCCCTGAAAGGGTCTGGGATAGTGTCAGGGGGTTCTGGGCTGGTCCACCAGCGGGTCTGGGGACATTGGAAGCATCTGGGGGTACCTAAAGTGGAGCTGGGTGTTTCAGATGGGGGGTTTGGGTGCAACCAAAGGGGTTTTGTGGGCATCTAAGTTGGAGAATCTGTGGGGGTCCTGAAGGAGTTGGGGGGTTCTCAGTGAGGTTTTGGAGTCTCTATGGAGTCCCTGTTGTATCTTGGGTCTGCTGTGGGATTGGTAGTGACTGGGTGCTCCGGTTTTGGTGGCTCCAGGGCAGCAGGTACCCACAGGGCTGTGCCTTGCTTTATGTTCCCCAGCTGTGGGCCAAGCAGGAGCCCCAGGGGAAGGGAATTTCAGCATGTGGCGGGTGATAGTGGAGGCGACTTCCTGACAAAATGGCTTTGGGGGTTTGGTTAGGTCTTGTTTTTATGGTTGACTCACTCTTGCTTTCTTTCCTTTTTTTTCAGGGAGCTTAACTGCTTTGCCTGAGGACCAGTTGCAGATTTGTATTCGGCCTCAGCCACAAGCCCTGACGCGGAGCGGGGTGCTTTGGTGTCAGAATGTGGAGCTGTTGGAAACCCAATTGCTCACTGAAAAAAAGAAAAGGAATAATTTGTCATAAAAAAATCCCCACAGTTCCTGTAAGCTTTCGAGTTCCTACTTAATAATATAAAGCAGTTTGTGGTTTGGTTGGTTTGGTTTTTTTCTTGTTGTGCTGCAAAGATTTTGATAGGAATTTCTAGGTATTAACTACAGCCAGAGCAAGCCTCTACTTGCCCTGGGAACGCAGTGAAAACCTTTTGGGAATTGGTTCTGCTCTGTTACTCCTCAAGCTATGAGCAGACACACAGGCAGTTGTTAACAGAGTTTCTTTGTGCATTCCAGGTCCGGTGTGTTCAGACCGGCAGGATCTTCCTGGGCCATCCGATTACGGTTTCCGTTGACACTTTTCAGCCCTTACATCCGGTTTGCCGACAGAGGACGTTGGTTTGTGGGCCCTGGCAGCGACAGTTTTCCAAAGAGGAGCTCTAAGGCCAGCTGCAAGGTTAGGTTTGGATTCTCCTGGGGTGCCTGTGCTTGAAAGCCCCCCAGAGGCCGTGCAGAGTGGTGCTCGCAGTAGCTCTGTGCAAGTCTGCCGTGGGCTCAGGAGGCCAGTATCTAGAGAGAGGGAAGGACAGAGACACTTCTAAGACAGTTTTAAAGAAATAATTATGAGAAGAGGCAAATTAATTCTGGGGACTCATGTGATAGATCTGTTCAAGAGAAAAAAAAATGAAGGAGGTTTCTGACCATAACCAGGCTGACAAAGCACAGTAATGTGGTTTCCTATGGGATTCAACTCCTCCTGCATTGCACAGGACACTTCAACAGCTGTCCTGACAAGCTCTAAGTAATGAACTTAATCCACCCTGTGCGAGCAATGGGGCAAAAGATTACAAAATCCATGTATGCAGTTGAGATGTGTTACGTTGGGACGCCCAGGATACAGCTCATCAAGCTCTCCTAGTGTTTAGACGCAAGATGGAAGAAGGAAGGGGGAAGACAGAGCAGAAGGTCTATTTAAATATGAAACTCCTAGGCTGAAAGAAAAGAAAAACATTTTAAAGAGCACTCAGTGAGACTCTGTCACCAGCATAGCTAATCACAGAATCACTGAGTGTTAGGGGTTGGAAGGGACCCCAAAATAGCATCCGGTCCAACCCCTGTGCCAGTGCAGGATCACCTGGGGCGGGTTTTGAATGTCTCCAGAGACTCCACTGACTCTCTGGGCAGCCTGCTCCAGGGCTCTGGCACACACAGTGAAAAGGTTTTCCCTTCTGTTCCTGTGGAACTTCCTCCTTTTATTCGTCGGACGCAGCGAAGCCGCTGGGTCGTGTTGCTGCGGCAAGGTGACCCACCCTGTAGTTGAGGGCCTGGGTCTGTGCCTTCATGGCAGCCTGTTCCCTTGGCACCCTGTCAGCTTAACAGCCCTGTGCTCGGGGCCTGTGTGACGAGTTGTGGAGCCCTCCATCCCCCTTCTGTCCCCAGCAGCAGCCCAAGGTCCCTGTAAGCAGGGCTGGGGAGGCTGCTTTAGGCAGCTAACAGGAACCAACCTTGCCTGGCCCTTAGGGGGCTGAGGTCAGTCCCTGGGCTCCTGAAGAGGTGGTGTTGCGCTGCTGCCAGGAGGGCCGGCCCGTAGGTGGGGCACGGGCCAGAGCCTGTGGCTCTCTGTGGGGCTTTTTGGGAGTGCTGCTGAGGCCTCACTCTGTCCTGTTGGCATCCTTTGTCAGGGTAGCCAGATCCTAGGCCCGATGTCTATCGTTAGCTCAATCGCAGAATTTGCTCGTCTGCTGTTCCTGTCCGTAAATTTTTGCCAGTGCTTCTGTAATAAAAAGGTTTTTATTTCTCCTGTAACTTGCAAGCTGGTGACCTCCTTAGGAGCACCACTGTGTTGTTCACAAAGTTCTTTGCTGTTGCAAAGCTGGGAGAAGTGTGAGGTTCAGCTGATGAAGTTTCTCTCTTTAGGGGTGTCTGCTCAGCCGTCCTCTTCCTGGATCTCGGAGCTTTGTCTCTCCCTGTTTGCGGTGCCCCGACAAGGACTTGTGCCGACACATCCTCGGGAAGCTGAAACCACCAAAGGGTTTAATGGGTGAGAGCAAAGCTCAGCTGTGTGCTGAAGCTGCAAACCTTGCCCAGAAGGCTGTCCCCGGCTCGGGGTGATAAAAAGAACAGGAGCGTAGCCGCTCGGCTGTCTTTCCTTCTGTGATGCCACAGCGGGGTGGGCGAGGATACAGCAGAGGAGCAGTGAGGGAGGGGTGAGGGCAGCCTCCCACAAAGGCTGCTTGCAGACCTGAAATGCCAAATGTTTGAAATGCCAGGACGTTCTTGGAGGGGAGGGAAAGCCCCGGGCAAGTGTAAGAGTGAGTGTGAGGTGTTCCAGCAGAGGAACAGCGGTGCTGCTTATTGAGAGATTGCAGAAGGGCAGTGATTTGTGTGCAGAAAGGCCTTGACGTGACCCCCCTCTGTTCTGTAGAAAGGCTTCTAGAGGAGAAAAGCACATCCTGAGCAGAGCCACGGGGGGGTGTGGGGTGTGGTTTGAAGCAGAAATAGCAACTGTCTCTCAATTAAAACAGTGGATTGTCTTTCGTGTGTGTGTGTGGTGTGCTGTTTTTTCATTGACTGGAAAAAGCTCTGCAGGGAGACCAGCTGATCTGCTCCCGAGGCACAGCAGCACCGGACCTGCTGAGCGCTGGGGGCCTGTTAAGGAGGGTCTGCTGTCATCTGAAGTGGGCTTGGGGGTATGAAAGGGGAATTTGGGGGCATGTGAAGGGTTCTGGGAGCATCTAGAGGTGTCTGGGGACCTCTGGAGGGGCTCCTGGGTCATGTCTGGAGGGTCACGGAGGAGTGGGGGGGTCTGTGCCTCAGTGTGGTTTCGGGGTCTCTGTGTCAGGTCCCCACAGCGTGTGGGTTGCTGTGTGGCACTGCTGGAGTCTCGGTGTCCCTAGCGCCGCTGACTCTTCTGCTCACTGCTCCCACCTTGTGGGCACGGCCAGGTACTGCTTGCTGTCGCCTGCTGCCAAGGGTGTGAGTGGCCTCTGCAGGGAGGCGCAGAGAGGTATTCTGGGGCGTCTAGAGGGGCTTTGTGGGCATCGAGAGGTGTCTGGCGGCCTCTGGAGGGTCTCCGGGGGGGTCTCTGGAGGGTCCTGAAGCAGCTGAGGGGGCGGGGAGTGGTGGTGTTGTGTTAGAGGTCTCGGGGGGGTTCCAGGGTTTGGGGTCCCGCAGGATTGGGGTGGTCTCACCCCGGTATTGGGTGTCCTGCAGTCCCAGGGTCCCCCAGCCACATCTCCCCCGGCATCTCAAGGCGAGCTGCGAGCACCTCAAGGGCCTTAGAGGGTGAGAAAGGAGGGCTGGGGGCATGTAGACGGAAGTGAGGGCACCAAGACGGCACCGTCCTCCCCGTGACAGCGCCTGCCCTTCCCAAGATGGCGCCGCCCTCCCCGTGACAGCGCCTGCCCTTCCCAAGATGGCGTCGATCTCCCCGTGACAGCGCCTGCCCTTTCCAAGATGGCGTCGCCCTTCCCGTGACAGCGCCTGCCCTTCCCAAGATGGCGCCGCCCTCGCCCCGTCGGCTCCGACCTAGCCAGCGTAATCCTCGTCCCCTCTGCTTTCTCCGCTCCGCATCAGCTCGGTGTGGACTCTGCTGCTCTCTGGAGTTGCTCTGTGCCTGCTGCAGGACTCTGCTATGGGTTTGAGGGTGGGCGGCAGCGAGGGGGGGGGCCGAGAAACACCAGCGGCGGGGGGGGGGGGGGGGGGGGGTGTCGATTTGCCGCGGTCGGGAGCAGTCTACTCCCAGTTCACGAGCTGTTCTCCTGTCTCTCCCAGCTCTTGCAGGCTGACCCCAATGCCCTCAGACTCGCCCAGCGATCCCAGGGTGAACCCGGCAGCACCCAGACTCGCCCAGCGATCCCAGGGCGAACCCAGCAGCACCCAGACTCGCCCAGCGATCGTCACGTGATTAGGGGCCGCGCAAAGGAGGGGCGGGGAGCAGAGAAAGCGGCGGCGGCGCCCAGCCTCCAGCCACGCCCGCTGGAACATGCTTTCCAATTAGTACGCTACCTCTTAGGTTTCCAACCTGGGTATTCAAAGAACGCCGAGGAAAGTGGGGGCAGGTGCTTTTGCCAGGCAGCCTCCAATGAGCAGGCCCGGGGCAACGAGGAGGTGGCAGCAGCCAGCACATGCAGGCATTTCCTGGGGCTCAGTGAATGTTTAGAGCTCAGGGGCTCAGCCTGTGCTTCCGCTTCCTTTTCTTCAGCACAGGAGTTCGGTTTGGCTGTCCAGAGCCTTGCTCTGCACCCGAATGCCGTACCGAGCGTGAGGGAAAGATGAAGCAACACCCACGTAGGCACCCAGGGAAAAAGCGGAGGTTGTCTTAGGAGCCGGTTTGAGACAAAATTCACCCAACTCCTTCTGCGGTGGTGTACGGGAAAGAGTCGGTAGGGGAAGCCGCAGGACAGCCTGCAGCAAAGCTCAGGACTTGTTCCCTCGCCTCTGCCTTCTGCACGTCTCCTCGTCGGCCGCCTGTGAGCGAGACGCTTCACCAGCTGGCTTGTTTGAAATCAGCAAAGTTATGGCATGGAAGTTATCTGGTAGGAGTCGTTGCTAAACAGATGCAGTTGAAGCTTTGTATCTTCCGTTCTCTCTACTAGTTATTCTAATCTTGCCCTGTTGGTTTAGCCCATCAGTTTTCATGTTCTCTTCATCTATTAATAGCAGAAGAAAGGGCCCCTTGATTCCAGTATTTCTTGCTGTAGTTCAGAGGTAGAGTTGGCTTTCCCTCTGACCTTTTATACTTTTACTTTGTGTTAAGTGGAACCCAAAACTGAATAGGATACTTTGTGTAAAGCTTGAGCAGCCCTTAACTTTCGAATTATTATACCGCATGCACTACTGCTTTGCAACATTCACAGGACTGTGGTGGTGTCAGATAGTTCACTTGCATTTAGTTCCTCAGGGCCCAGGCCTTCCTTTGGGCTGATGGTCTTGGCCAAAGCTGCAATGTTCAGTCCTTGCTGTGAAAGGCAGGAGGTGCTGGCTGGGCAGTTTGCTTTATTTTGTGCCTTTTTGGGGGCGACTCAAAGGGAGTGGGGGGATTGTGGGTGGGCTGGTTCTGCCACGTGGGGCAGGGGGCTGCTGCAGCAGAGGAGCAGGTGAGCGAGGGCTGGGGGCCCCCCCCTAAAGTGCTGAAAATTCTCCGAGGGGACCACACTATCTTTAAAAGTGTAAGTACTGGGGTGAGGCGAGGCGGAGGCAAACCTCTGGTTTGCAGCTGGAGAGGGAGGGCTTGGAGTGACTGGTGCGTAAGAAAGCTTTGGAAACGACCCCTGTCTGCCCTCTCTGCTTCTAAAAGGCTTTTAGCGTTGGAAAATAAAAGCCAGGTGGGGGCCCGGCTGCTGCCCACGCCCAGGGAGGTGCTCAGTGCTGCCACCCGGTGTGTAACGGCCGGCAGTGCAGCCGTGCCGCGGCGTGTGCCGCCCCGTGGGAGCTCAATGCTGCCACCCTGTGTGTAACGGCCGGCAGTGCAGCCGTGCCGCGGCGTGTGCCGCCCCGGGGGAGCTCAATGTTGCCATCCGGTGTGTAACGGCCGGCAGTGCTGGCGGAACGAACGTTTTTCTGACAGCTCTTGGAGGAACGTTTCTGTACAGGTGTTCCCCAGGGCTCCTCAGCTGCTCAGAACTCAACGTGTTGTCTTGGAGGGGAATAAAACCCATGGAACGCTGAGCGTGAGGTCACAACGCAGGCACCGCCCCCCCCCAGCGTGGCACCGCCCCCCCAGCGTGGCACCGCCCCCCCAGCGTGGCACCGCCCCCCCAGCGTGGCACCGCCCCCCCAGCGTGGCACCGCCCCCCAGCGTGGCACCGCCCCCCAGCGTGGCACCGCCCCCCAGCGTGGCACCGCCCCCCAGCGTGGCACCGCCCCCCCAGCGTGGCACCGCCCCCCCAGCGTGGCACCGCCCCCCCAGCGTGGCACCGCCCCCCCCCAGCGTGGCACCGCCCCCCCCAGCGTGGCACCGCCCCCCCCAGCGTGGCACCGCCCCCCCCAGCGTGGCACCGCCCCCCCCCAGCGTGGCACCGCCCCCCCCAGCGTGGCACCGCCCCCCCCAGCGTGGCACCGCCCCCCCCCAGCGTGGCACCGCCCCCCCCAGCGTGGCACCGCCCCCCCCAGCGTGGCACCGCCCCCCCCCAGCGTGGCACCGCCCCCCCCAGCGTGGCACCGCCCCCCCCAGCGTGGCACCGCCCCCCCCAGCGTGGCACCGCCCCCCCCAGCGTGGCACCGCCCTCAACAACATGGCGCCAGATGCTTTAAAGTGGCTCAGTGCAGGGTTGTGGCTGGTAGACGTTGGAGCTCTTCTGCTGTGTCCCAGGTCAGTGCCAGTCTCTGCTGCTTTGGGGGGTTTCTCTATAGCAGCCGCTGGAGCTGCGCGGGGCTTGGGGGGGTGGCCACCGGCGGGGCAGCGCGGGGCTTTTGGGGGGGGGGAGGGGGGCGTGTCCGGGCTTGGCCGGCGGGGCTCTGCGGCGGTGGCGGCGGCTGCCTCAACCGTACCCAGAGGCCCCGTGGGAGCTCAATGCTGCCACCCTGTGTGTAATGGCCGGCAGTGCAGCCGTGCCGCGGCGTGTGCCGCCCCGGGGGAGCTCAATGCTGCCACCCGGTGTGTAATGGCCGGCAGTGCAGCCGTGCCGCGGCGTATACCGCCCCGGGGGAGCTCAGTGCTGCCACCCGGTGTGTAATGGCCGGCAGTGCAGCCGTGCCGCGGCGTATACCGCCCCGTGGGAGGTCAGTGCTCAACCCGGTGTGTAATGGCCGGCAGTGCAGCCGTGCCGCGGCGTGTGCCGCCCTGGGTGAGCTAATTTCTGCAGCCTAACTGCGCTGAATGCTCGAAAATTCTTAGGGGAAGAGCGGAGGGCGGAGAGCTTGACTCGAGCGTCGCTATGGATCCGGCGCCTGCGCCCTAGCCCGGCTCTGCTCGCGCCAGGGGGGCAGCGTCCCGGTGGTCGCTATGGACACGGCGCCTGCGCCGCAGCGGGTCCGGTCCCGGTGTCGCTGCCGGCCCGGGACTCCCAGGTGTGTTCCTTCCGGCGTCTGAAGGTGGTCTGGGGCCATCGGCAGGGCTTTTGGGGGTGACGGAGGAGGTCTTGGGGACACCTAAAAGGGTCTGGGGATACGTAAAGTTCTCGTGGGGCCATCGGAAAGGGTCTAGGGTCGTGGGGAGGCAGCTGGGCACCTCCGACGGACCCTTTGGGAGGTCTCTGCAGGCTCCCGTGGGAGCTGGGGGTGTCTCGGGGTGGGTTTGGGTTTGGGTTTGTGCTGCAAACAGCGTTGATAATGACTTAGAGAAAGACACACAAGAGACTCAGTAAGTCTCTTGTATCGTGCTTCTATTCTGGCGCCTGACACAGGTAGGATCATTTCAAAAGAGCTGTGTGTCTTCAGAGAGGTTTGGGCAAACTTTTATACAAAAAGTTATCTGTCTATAATGACAGAGGTCCAGATGCTGCCTATCTATACAAAGCTTATCTCTCTAAAAGAGCAGAAGTACACATATCATGCAGGTGTCCTTTGTCTTATCCAAAAGAGCATCTTGTCCAAGACTAACAGAAGTGAATCACTGACAAATCCTGTTATTCCTTCTCTATCCAAAGGCTGTCTGCCAACCCCTCTCCCCCTCCCTGCGTCCCAGCATTTCAGCTAACAAGCGGAAAATTCTTATCAACTCTGTGGTTCTGTTAATGAGACTTTTCTGTTCATCAGTTCCCCCCTTTCTCACAGCCAACAGTATATTCCTATACTATATTTTCTTAAGGCAAACTTTGGACCCAGGCTTTCTGAGCTATCTTTCCCATGCTGACACTTGTGGAAGGTACTCTCAGATGTAGTCACCCAGTCTGATGCCCCCCAAGTCCAATTCATTGAGGCTTCCCCAAATAAAGGGGTCCTCATTTCGCCTCGAGGAAGTTCAGTGCATATCCAACAGTTAGAGAGATTAGTTTGCAAAGCCAATTCTTGCCTAACGTGTAAGTACATATTGCCTTCCCATCCCTCAATTTCCTTGCTGTGCTGCAAAGATTTTGATAGGAATTTCTAGGTATTAACTACAGCCAGGGCAATCCTTCAAGTGCCCTAGGAATGCAGTGAAAACCTTTTGGGAATTGTTCCTGCTCTGGTACTCCTCAAGCTATGAGGAGCTCTTCAGGGCAGCTCCAAGGTTAGGTTTGGATTCTCCTGGAGTCTCACACAGAACGAGTCTCACGATTCCAGTGGTCTAATTTCATAGCTGCATTTTCTTCTCTCTGCCTAGGTGACAGGACGACCTCACTAATGAAGAGAGATAGCCTGAGCTCTGCAGGAACCTTGAACCCAAGCAGCCAGTGCCTTCTGTGAGTACTAGCTATCCTTGCTCAACGTGGAACTAGTTGAGAGCTGAAGCCAGACCACGCCATAATTCCCTCAGCTTCCTCTTCTGCAGATTAAACAGTCCCAGTTCCTTCAGCCACTCCTCCTAAGGCTTGTTATCCAGACCCCTCACCAGCTTTGTGGCCCTTCTCTGGACTCACTCTCTCACAAGGGGTGTCCTGGGGAACACCACTTGTGCCCGGCCGGCCACCGGCTGGGTTTAACTCTGTTCCCCACCGCTCTTGGGGCCCAGCCATCCATCCTGTTCTGCTGTCCAGCAGTCCCTTTGAAAAACAATCCATCTGAAAAAAGAAGTAGCAGAGAAGGAAAGTTGAAGCTGCAAGGATTGCAGTCCCCTCAGTTCTGGTTGTAGCCAGGTGGGGGTTGGTCTCTTCTCCCAGGCAAGCAGCACCAGAACAAGAGGACACAGTCTCAAGCTGTGCCAGGGGAGGTTTAGGCTGAATGTTAGGAAGAGGTTTACAGCTTGGCCGAAGACTCTTCTGATCCCTGTCTTCTGGTCGTGACCAGCAGCGTGCACGGGTGGCCAAGAAGGCCACTGGCAACCTGGCCAATATCAGGAACAGTGTGGCCAGCAGGAGCAGGGAGGTCATTCTGCCCCTGCACTTGGCACTGGTTAGGGCACACCTTGAGTCCCGTGTCCAGTTCTGGGCCCCTCCGTTTAAGCAAGACGTTGAGTTGCTGGAAGGAGTCCGGAGAAGGGCAACAAAGCTGGGGAGGGGTTTGGAGCACAGGCCTGTGAGGAGAGGCTGAGGGAGCTGGGGTTGCTTAGCCTGGAGAAGAGGAGGCTCAGGGGAGACCTTCTTGCTCTCTGCAACTCCCTGAAGGGAGGTTGTAGCCAGGTGGGGGTTGGTCTCTTCTTCCAGGCAAGCAGCACCAGAACAAGAGGACACAGTCTCAAGCTGTGGCAGGGGAGGTTTAGGCTAGAGGTTAGGAAGAGGTTCTGCACAGAGAGAGTGATTGCCCATTGGAATGGGCTGCCCAGGGAGGTGGTGGAGTCACCATCTTTGGAGGTGTTCATGAGGAGACTGGATAGGGTGCTTGGTTGCATGGTTTAGTTGATTAGGTGGTGTTGGATGATAGGTTGGACACGATGATCTTGAAGGTCTCTTCCAACCTGGTCCGGTCCATTCCATTCCATCACCATCTAATCAACTAAACCACGGCACTGAGTGCCTCATCCAGTCTCTTTCTAAACACTTCCAGTGATGGTGACTCCACCACCTCCCTGGGCAGCACATTCCAAAGGCCAATCTCTCTTTCAACCTGCTCTATTCTATTCTATGAAGACCTTCTTCCTAACATCCAGGTTTAATTGGTGAGAGCAACAGACTTGGTTGCTGCCACCCGCTGCTAAGGGGTCTGAGTGGCCCCCTAATGGGGTTTGGAGGCAGGTAAAGGTTTCTTTTGGCATGTGAAGGGGTTTTGTGGGCATCTAGAAGGGGTGTGGAGCCCCCTGAAAGGGTCTGGGATAGTGTCAGGGGGTTCTGGGCTGGTCTACCAGCGGGTCTGGGGACATTAGAAGCGTCTGGGGGTACCTAAAACGGATCTGGGCGTATCAGATGGGGGGTTTGGGTGCATCCAAAGGGGTTTTGTGGGCATCTAAGTTGGGGAGTCTGGGGGGGTCCTGAAGGAGTTGGGGGGTTCTCCTCAAGCTATGAGCAGACACACAGAGAGTTGTTAACGGACTTTCTTTGATCATTCCAGGACTGGTGTGCTGGGACTGGCAGGATCTTCCTGAGCTGTCCACGTACAGTTTCTGTCGACACTCTTCAGCTCGTACATCCGGTTTGCTGACAGAGGGTGTGGGGTTTGTGGGGCCCGGCAGTGAGACTTTTCCAAAGAGGAGCTCTTCAGGGCAGCTCCAAGGTTAGGTTTGGATTCTCCTGGAGTCGCACACAGAACGAGTCTCACGATTCCAGTGGTCTCATTTCATAGCTGCATTTTCTTCTCTCTGCCTAGGTGACAGGACGACCTCACTAATCAAGAGAGATAGCCTGAGCTCTGCAGGAACCTTGAACCCAAGCAGCCAGTGCCTTCTGTGAGTACAAGCTGTCCTTGCTCAACGTGGAACTAGTTGAGAGCTGAAGCCAGACCACGCCATAATTCCCTCAGCTTCCTCTTCTGCAGATTAAACAGTCCCAGTTCCTTCAGCCACTCCTCCTAAGGCTTGTTATCCAGACCCCTCACCAGCTTTGTGGCCCTTCTCTGGACTCACTCTCTCACAAGGGGTGTCCTGGGGAACACCACTCGTGCCCGGCCGGCCACCGGCTGGGTTTAACTCTGTTCCCCACCGCTCTTGGGGCCCAGCCATCCATCCTGTTCTGCTGTCCAGCAGTCCCTTTGAAAAACAATCCATCTGAAAAAAGAAGTAGCAGAGAAGGAAAGTTGAAGCTGCAAGGATTGCAGTCCCCTCAGTTCTGGTTGTAGCCAGGTGGGGGTTGGTCTCTTCTCCCAGGCAAGCAGCACCAGAACAAGAGGACACAGTCTCAAGCTGTGCCAGGGGAGGTTTAGGCTGGATGTTAGGAAGAAGGTCTTCATAGAATAGAATAGAGCAGGTTGAAAGAGAGATTGGCCTTTGGAATGTGCTGCTCAGGGAGGTGGTGCCCAGGGAGTCACCATCACTGGAAGTGTTTAGAAAGAGACTGGATGAGGCACTCAGTGCCGTGGTTTAGTTGATTAGATGGTGTTGGAATGGAATGGAACGGAATAGAATAGAATAGACCAGACCGAGTTGGAAGAGACCTTCAAGATCATCGTGTCCAACCTATCATCCAACGCCACCTAATCAACTAAACCAAGCAACCAGGCACCCTATCCAGTCTCCTCCTGAACACCTCCAAAGATGGTGACTCCACCACCACCCTGGGCAGCCCATTCCAATGGGCCATCACTCTCTCTGTGCAGAACCTCTTCCTAACCTCTAGCCTAAACCTCCCCTGGTGCAGCCTGAGACTGTGTCCTCTTGCTGGGCCTGGTGATGATCAAAGTTCTTTTCCAAGCTGCTTACTCCTGTTTGGTTTTATTCTCCTGCATGAATTGTCAGTTCAAAGCACTCGAGAGAAATGGTGTGATGGCTGTGCTGCCAAGCATCAGACTGGGGACCGAAAGACAACCTCCTGTGGATCGATGTACCGGGATATTCCAGGAACCTCTGTGCTGCCACAGACCTGGACTTAAACTCGTTCCAGATGCCGCGGTGTGTTCCGCATGACAATCGCACTCGGCACGTGAAGAGTGGCCAAGAGACTTCCCTTGTTTCCTTTGTGGAAGGCTTTTGTGTGTCCCCCGGCCCCGGGGGCCGTGTTCCTCTCGGGCAGGCTGCGGACGAGGCTGCCCTCGGCAGCAGGCGTGCCGCAAGCGGAGCGGCGAAGCTGTGTTCCTGGCAGTTCTCTCTCCGCCTGGATCAGGACGAAGGTGCCGGCCGACAAGGACTTGCACTGACACAGGGTCAGAGAGCTGAGAGCACCAAAGGGTTTAATTGGTGAGAGCAACAGACTTGGTTGCTGCCACCCGCTGCTAAGTGGCCCCCACGTGGGGTTTGGAGGCAGGTAAAGGTTTCTTTTGGCGTGTGAAGGGGTTTTGTGGGCATCTAGAAGGGGTGTGGAGCCCCCTGAAAGGGTCTGGGATAGTGTCAGGGGGTTCTGGGCTGGTCCACCAGCGGGTCTGGGGACATTGGAAGCATCTGGGGGTACCTAAAGTGGAGCTGGGTGTTTCAGATGGGGGGTTTGGGTGCAACCAAAGGGGTTTTGTGGGCATCTAAGTTGGAGAATCTGTGGGGGTCCTGAAGGAGCTGGGGGGTTCTCAGTGAGGTTTTGGAGTCTCTATGGAGTCCCTGTTGTATCTTGGGTCTGCTGTGGGATTGGTAGTGACTGGGTGCTCCGGTTTTGGTGGCTCCAGGGCAGCAGGTACCCACAGGGCTGTGCCTTGCTTTATGTTCCCCAGCTGTGGGCCAAGCAGGAGCCCCAGGGGAAGGGAATTTCAGCATGTGGCGGGTGATAGTGGAGGCGACTTCCTGACAAAATGGCTTTGGGGGTTTGGTTAGGTCTTGTTTTTATGGTTGACTCACTCTTGCTTTCTTTCCTTTTTTTTCAGGGAGCTTAACTGCTTTGCCTGAGGACCAGTTGCAGATTTGTATTCGGCCTCAGCCACAAGCCCTGACACGGAGCGGGGTGCTTTGGTGTCAGAATGTGGAGCTGTTGGAAACCCAATTGCTCACTGAAAAAAAGAAAAGGAATAATTTGTCATAAAAAAATCCCCACAGTTCCTGTAAGCTTTCGAGTTCCTACTTAATAATATAAAGCAGTTTGTGGTTTGGTTGGTTTGGTTTTTTTCTTGTTGTGCTGCAAAGATTTTGATAGGAATTTCTAGGTATTAACTACAGCCAGAGCAAGCCTCTACTTGCCCTGGGAACGCAGTGAAAACCTTTTGGGAATTGGTTCTGCTCTGTTACTCCTCAAGCTATGAGCAGACACACAGGCAGTTGTTAACAGAGTTTCTTTGTGCATTCCAGGTCCGGTGTGTTCAGACCGGCAGGATCTTCCTGGGCCATCCGATTACGGTTTCCGTTGACACTTTTCAGCCCTTACATCCGGTTTGCCGACAGAGGACGTTGGTTTGTGGGCCCTGGCAGCGACAGTTTTCCAAAGAGGAGCTCTAAGGCCAGCTGCAAGGTTAGGTTTGGATTCTCCTGGGGTGCCTGTGCTTGAAAGCCCCCCAGAGGCCGTGCAGAGTGGTGCTCGCAGTAGCTCTGTGCAAGTCTGCCGTGGGCTCAGGAGGCCAGTATCTAGAGAGAGGGAAGGACAGAGACACTTCTAAGACAGTTTTAAAGAAATAATTATGAGAAGAGGCAAATTAATTCTGGGGACTCATGTGATAGATCTGTTCAAGAGAAAAAAAAATGAAGGAGGTTTCTGACCATAACCAGGCTGACAAAGCACAGTAATGTGGTTTCCTATGGGATTCAACTCCTCCTGCATTGCACAGGACACTTCAACAGCTGTCCTGACAAGCTCTAAGTAATGAACTTAATCCACCCTGTGCGAGCAATGGGGCAAAAGATTACAAAATCCATGTATGCAGTTGAGATGTGTTACGTTGGGACGCCCAGGATACAGCTCATCAAGCTCTCCTAGTGTTTAGACGCAAGATGGAAGAAGGAAGGGGGAAGACAGAGCAGAAGGTCTATTTAAATATGAAACTCCTAGGCTGAAAGAAAAGAAAAACATTTTAAAGAGCACTCAGTGAGACTCTGTCACCAGCATAGCTAATCACAGAATCACTGAGTGTTAGGGGTTGGAAGGGACCCCAAAATAGCATCCGGTCCAACCCCTGTGCCAGTGCAGGATCACCTGGGGCGGGTTTTGAATGTCTCCAGAGACTCCACTGACTCTCTGGGCAGCCTGCTCCAGGGCTCTGGCACACACAGTGAAAAGGTTTTCCCTTCTGTTCCTGTGGAACTTCCTCCTTTTATTCGTCGGACGCAGCGAAGCCGCTGGGTCGTGTTGCTGCGGCAAGGTGACCCACCCTGTAGTTCAGGGCCTGGGTCTGTGCCTTCATGGCAGCCTGTTCCCTTGGCACCCTGTCAGCTTAACAGCCCTGTGCTC
This sequence comes from Melanerpes formicivorus, assembly GCF_026170545.1. NCBI lineage: Eukaryota > Metazoa > Chordata > Aves > Piciformes > Picidae > Melanerpes > Melanerpes formicivorus. The sequence continues at coordinate 59,906,886 of NW_027142354.1, forward strand.
GGGGCCTGTGTGACGAGTTGTGGAGCCCTCCATCCCCCTTCTGTCCCCAGCAGCAGCCCAAGGTCCCTGTAAGCAGGGCTGGGGAGGCTGCTTTAGGCAGCTAACAGGAACCAACCTTGCCTGGCCCTTAGGGGGCTGAGGTCAGTCCCTGGGCTCCTGAAGAGGTGGTGTTGCGCTGCTGCCAGGAGGGCCGGCCCGTAGGTGGGGCACGGGCCAGAGCCTGTGGCTCTCTGTGGGGCTTTTTGGGGGTGCTGCTGAGGCCTCACTCTGTCCTGTTGGCATCCTTTGTCAGGGTAGCCAGATCCTAGGCCTGATGTCTGTCGTTAGCTCAATCGCAGAATTTGCTCGTCTGCTGTTCCTGTCCGTAAATTTTTGCCAGTGCTTCTGTAATAAAAAGGTTTTTATTTCTCCTGTAACTTGCAAGCTGGTGACCTCCTTAGGAGCACCACTGTGTTGTTCACAAAGTTCTTTGCTGTTGCAAAGCTGGGAGAAGTGTGAGGTTCAGCTGATGAAGTTTCTCTCTTTAGGGGTGTCTGCTCAGCCGTCCTCTTCCTGGATCTCGGAGCTTTGTCTCTCCCTGTTTGCGGTGCCCCGACAAGGACTTGTGCCGACACATCCTCGGGAAGCTGAAACCACCAAAGGGTTTAATGGGTGAGAGCAAAGCTCAGCTGTGTGCTGAAGCTGCAAACCTTGCCCAGAAGGCTGTCCCCGGCTCGGGGTGATAAAAAGAACAGGAGCGTAGCCGCTCGGCTGTCTTTCCTTCTGTGATGCCACAGCGGGGTGGGCGAGGATACAGCAGAGGAGCAGTGAGGGAGGGGTGAGGGCAGCCTCCCACAAAGGCTGCTTGCAGACCTGAAATGCCAAATGTTTGAAATGCCAGGACGTTCTTGGAGGGGAGGGAAAGCCCCGGGCAAGTGTAAGAGTGAGTGTGAGGTGTTCCAGCAGAGGAACAGCGGTGCTGCTTATTGAGAGATTGCAGAAGGGCAGTGATTTGTGTGCAGAAAGGCCTTGACGTGACCCCCCTCTGTTCTGTAGAAAGGCTTCTAGAGGAGAAAAGCACATCCTGAGCAGAGCCACGGGGGGGTGTGGGGTGTGGTTTGAAGCAGAAATAGCAACTGTCTCTCAATTAAAACAGTGGATTGTCTTTCGTGTGTGTGTGTGGTGTGCTGTTTTTTCATTGACTGGAAAAAGCTCTGCAGGGAGACCAGCTGATCTGCTCCCGAGGCACAGCAGCACCGGACCTGCTGAGCGCTGGGGGCCTGTTAAGGAGGGTCTGCTGTCATCTGAAGTGGGCTTGGGGGTATGAAAGGGGAATTTGGGGGCATGTGAAGGGTTCTGGGAGCATCTAGAGGTGTCTGGGGACCTCTGGAGGGGCTCCTGGGTCATGTCTGGAGGGTCACGGAGGAGTGGGGGGGTCTGTGCCTCAGTGTGGTTTCGGGGTCTCTGTGTCAGGTCCCCACAGCGTGTGGGTTGCTGTGTGGCACTGCTGGAGTCTCGGTGTCCCTAGCGCCGCTGACTCTTCTGCTCACTGCTCCCACCTTGTGGGCACGGCCAGGTACTGCTTGCTGTCGCCTGCTGCCAAGGGTGTGAGTGGCCTCTGCAGGGAGGCGCAGAGAGGTATTCTGGGGCGTCTAGAGGGGCTTTGTGGGCATCGAGAGGTGTCTGGCGGCCTCTGGAGGGTCTCCGGGGGGGTCTCTGGAGGGTCCTGAAGCAGCTGAGGGGGCGGGGAGTGGTGGTGTTGTGTTAGAGGTCTCGGGGGGGTTCCAGGGTTTGGGGTCCCGCAGGATTGGGGTGGTCTCACCCCGGTATTGGGTGTCCTGCAGTCCCAGGGTCCCCCAGCCACATCTCCCCCGGCATCTCAAGGCGAGCTGCGAGCACCTCAAGGGCCTTAGAGGGTGAGAAAGGAGGGCTGGGGGCATGTAGACGGAAGTGAGGGCACCAAGACGGCACCGTCCTCCCCGTGACAGCGCCTGCCCTTCCCAAGATGGCGCCGCCCTCCCCGTGACAGCGCCTGCCCTTCCCAAGATGGCGCCGCCCTCCCCGTGACAGCGCCTGCCCTTCCCAAGATGGCGTCGATCTCCCCGTGACAGCGCCTGCCCTTCCCAAGATGGCGCCGCCCTCGCCCCGTCGGCTCCGACCTAGCCAGCGTAATCCTCGTCCCCTCTGCTTTCTCCGCTCCGCATCAGCTCGGTGTGGACTCTGCTGCTCTCTGGAGTTGCTCTGTGCCTGCTGCAGGACTCTGCTATGGGTTTGAGGGTGGGCGGCAGCGAGGGGGGGGCCGAGAAACACCAGCGGCGGGGGGGGGGGGGGGGGGGGTGTCGATTTGCCGCGGTCGGGAGCAGTCTACTCCCAGTTCACGAGCTGTTCTCCTGTCTCTCCCAGCTCTTGCAGGCTGACCCCAATGCCCTCAGACTCGCCCAGCGATCCCAGGGTGAACCCGGCAGCACCCAGACTCGCCCAGCGATCCCAGGGCGAACCCAGCAGCACCCAGACTCGCCCAGCGATCGTCACGTGATTAGGGGCCGCGCAAAGGAGGGGCGGGGAGCAGAGAAAGCGGCGGCGGCGCCCAGCCTCCAGCCACGCCCGCTGGAACATGCTTTCCAATTAGTACGCTACCTCTTAGGTTTCCAACCTGGGTATTCAAAGAACGCCGAGGAAAGTGGGGGCAGGTGCTTTTGCCAGGCAGCCTCCAATGAGCAGGCCCGGGGCAACGAGGAGGTGGCAGCAGCCAGCACATGCAGGCATTTCCTGGGGCTCAGTGAATGTTTAGAGCTCAGGGGCTCAGCCTGTGCTTCCGCTTCCTTTTCTTCAGCACAGGAGTTCGGTTTGGCTGTCCAGAGCCTTGCTCTGCACCCGAATGCCGTACCGAGCGTGAGGGAAAGATGAAGCAACACCCACGTAGGCACCCAGGGAAAAAGCGGAGGTTGTCTTAGGAGCCGGTTTGAGACAAAATTCACCCAACTCCTTCTGCGGTGGTGTACGGGAAAGAGTCGGTAGGGGAAGCCGCAGGACAGCCTGCAGCAAAGCTCAGGACTTGTTCCCTCGCCTCTGCCTTCTGCACGTCTCCTCGTCGGCCGCCTGTGAGCGAGACGCTTCACCAGCTGGCTTGTTTGAAATCAGCAAAGTTATGGCATGGAAGTTATCTGGTAGGAGTCGTTGCTAAACAGATGCAGTTGAAGCTTTGTATCTTCCGTTCTCTCTACTAGTTATTCTAATCTTGCCCTGTTGGTTTAGCCCATCAGTTTTCATGTTCTCTTCATCTATTAATAGCAGAAGAAAGGGCCCCTTGATTCCAGTATTTCTTGCTGTAGTTCAGAGGTAGAGTTGGCTTTCCCTCTGACCTTTTATACTTTTACTTTGTGTTAAGTGGAACCCAAAACTGAATAGGATACTTTGTGTAAAGCTTGAGCAGCCCTTAACTTTCGAATTATTATACCGCATGCACTACTGCTTTGCAACATTCACAGGACTGTGGTGGTGTCAGATAGTTCACTTGCATTTAGTTCCTCAGGGCCCAGGCCTTCCTTTGGGCTGATGGTCTTGGCCAAAGCTGCAATGTTCAGTCCTTGCTGTGAAAGGCAGGAGGTGCTGGCTGGGCAGTTTGCTTTATTTTGTGCCTTTTTGGGGGCGACTCAAAGGGAGTGGGGGGATTGTGGGTGGGCTGGTTCTGCCACGTGGGGCAGGGGGCTGCTGCAGCAGAGGAGCAGGTGAGCGAGGGCTGGGGGCCCCCCCCTAAAGTGCTGAAAATTCTCCGAGGGGACCACACTATCTTTAAAAGTGTAAGTACTGGGGTGAGGCGAGGCGGAGGCAAACCTCTGGTTTGCAGCTGGAGAGGGAGGGCTTGGAGTGACTGGTGCGTAAGAAAGCTTTGGAAACGACCCCTGTCTGCCCTCTCTGCTTCTAAAAGGCTTTTAGCGTTGGAAAATAAAAGCCAGGTGGGGGCCCGGCTGCTGCCCACGCCCAGGGAGGTGCTCAGTGCTGCCACCCGGTGTGTAACGGCCGGCAGTGCAGCCGTGCCGCGGCGTGTGCCGCCCCGTGGGAGCTCAATGCTGCCACCCTGTGTGTAACGGCCGGCAGTGCAGCCGTGCCGCGGCGTGTGCCGCCCCGGGGGAGCTCAATGTTGCCATCCCGTGTGTAACGGCCGGCAGTGCTGGCGGAACGAACGTTTTTCTGACAGCTCTTGGAGGAACGTTTCTGTACAGGTGTTCCCCAGGGCTCCTCAGCTGCTCAGAACTCAACGTGTTGTCTTGGAGGGGAATAAAACCCATGGAACGCTGAGCGTGAGGTCACAACGCAGGCACCGCCCCCCCCCAGCGTGGCACCGCCCCCCCAGCGTGGCACCGCCCCCCCAGCGTGGCACCGCCCCCCCAGCGTGGCACCGCCCCCCCAGCGTGGCACCGCCCCCCAGCGTGGCACCGCCCCCCAGCGTGGCACCGCCCCCCAGCGTGGCACCGCCCCCCCAGCGTGGCACCGCCCCCCCAGCCTGGCACCGCCCCCCCAGCCTGGCACCGCCCCCCCAGCGTGGCACCGCCCCCCCAGCGTGGCACCGCCCCCCCCCAGCGTGGCACCGCCCCCCCCAGCGTGGCACCGCCCCCCCCAGCGTGGCACCGCCCCCCCCAGCGTGGCACCGCCCCCCCCAGCGTGGCACCGCCCCCCCCAGCGTGGCACCGCCCCCCCCAGCGTGGCACCGCCCCCCCCCAGCGTGGCACCGCCCCCCCCAGCGTGGCACCGCCCCCCCCCAGCGTGGCACCGCCCCCCCCAGCGTGGCACCGCCCCCCCCAGCGTGGCACCGCCCCCCCCAGCGTGGCACCGCCCCCCCCAGCGTGGCACCGCCCCCCCCAGCGTGGCACCGCCCCCCCCAGCGTGGCACCGCCCTCAACAACATGGCGCCAGATGCTTTAAAGTGGCTCAGTGCAGGGTTGTGGCTGGTAGACGTTGGAGCTCTTCTGCTGTGTCCCAGGTCAGTGCCAGTCTCTGCTGCTTTGGGGGGTTTCTCTATAGCAGCCGCTGGAGCTGCGCGGGGCTTGGGGGGGTGGCCACCGGCGGGGCAGCGCGGGGCTTTTGGGGGGGGGGAGGGGGGCGTGTCCGGGCTTGGCCGGCGGGGCTCTGCGGCGGTGGCGGCGGCTGCCTCAACCGTACCCAGAGGCCCCGGGGGAGCTCAATGCTGCCCCCCTGTGTGTAATGGCCGGCAGTGCAGCCGTGCCGCGGCGTGTGCCGCCCCGGGGGAGCTCAATGCTGCCACCCGGTGTGTAATGGCTGGCAGTGCAGCCGTGCCGCGGCGTATACCGCCCCGTGGGAGGTCAGTGCTCAACCCGGTGTGTAATGGCCGGTAGTGCAGCCGTGCCGCGGCGTGTGCCGCCCTGGGTGAGCTAATTTCTGCAGCCTAACTGCGCTGAATGCTCGAAAATTCTTAGGGGAAGAGCGGAGGGCGGAGAGCTTGACTCGAGCGTCGCTATGGATCCGGCGCCTGCGCCCTAGCCCGGCTCTGCTCGCGCCAGGGGGGCAGCGTCCCGGTGGTCGCTATGGACACGGCGCCTGCGCCGCAGCGGGTCCGGTCCCGGTGTCGCTGCCGGCCCGGGACTCCCAGGTGTGTTCCTTCCGGCGTCTGAAGGTGGTCTGGGGCCATCGGCAGGGCTTTTGGGGGTGACGGAGGAGGTCTTGGGGACACCTAAAAGGGTCTGGGGATACGTAAAGTTCTCGTGGGGCCATCGGAAAGGGTCAAGGGTCGTGGGGAGGCAGCTGGGCACCTCCGACGGACCCTTTGGGAGGTCTCTGCAGGCTCCCGTGGGAGCTGGGGGTGTCTCGGGGTGGGTTTGGGTTTGGGTTTGTGCTGCAAACAGCGTTGATAATGACTTAGAGAAAGACACACAAGAGACTCAGTAAGTCTCTTGTATCGTGCTTCTATTCTGGCGCCTGACACAGGTAGGATCATTTCAAAAGAGCTGTGTGTCTTCAGAGAGGTTTGGGCAAACTTTTATACAAAAAGTTATCTGTCTATAATGACAGAGGTCCAGATGCTGCCTATCTATACAAAGCTTATCTCTCTAAAAGAGCAGAAGTACACATATCATGCAGGTGTCCTTTGTCTTATCCAAAAGAGCATCTTGTCCAAGACTAACAGAAGTGAATCACTGACAAATCCTGTTATTCCTTCTCTATCCAAAGGCTGTCTGCCAACCCCTCTCCCCCTCCCTGCGTCCCAGCATTTCAGCTAACAAGCGGAAAATTCTTATCAACTCTGTGGTTCTGTTAATGAGACTTTTCTGTTCATCAGTTCCCCCCTTTCTCACAGCCAACAGTATATTCCTATACTATATTTTCTTAAGGCAAACTTTGGACCCAGGCTTTCTGAGCTATCTTTCCCATGCTGACACTTGTGGAAGTTACTCTCAGATGTAGTCACCCAGTCTGATGCCCCCCAAGTCCAATTCATTGAGGCTTCCCCAAATAAAGGGGTCCTCATTTGGCCTCGAGGAAGTTCAGTGCATATCCAACAGTTAGAGAGATTAGTTTGCAAAGCCAATTCTTGCCTAACGTGTAAGTACATATTGCCTTCCCATCCCTCAATTTCCTTGCTGTGCTGCAAAGATTTTGATAGGAATTTCTAGGTATTAACTACAGCCAGGGCAATCCTTCAAGTGCCCTAGGAATGCAGTGAAAACCTTTTGGGAATTGTTCCTGCTCTGGTACTCCTCAAGCTATGAGGAGCTCTTCAGGGCAGCTCCAAGGTTAGGTTTGGATTCTCCTGGAGTCTCACACAGAACGAGTCTCACGATTCCAGTGGTCTAATTTCATAGCTGCATTTTCTTCTCTCTGCCTAGGTGACAGGACGACCTCACTAATCAAGAGAGATAGCCTGAGCTCTGCAGGAACCTTGAACCCAAGCAGCCAGTGCCTTCTGTGAGTACAAGCTGTCCTTGCTCAACGTGGAACTAGTTGAGAGCTGAAGCCAGACCACGCCATAATTCCCTCAGCTTCCTCTTCTGCAGATTAAACAGTCCCAGTTCCTTCAGCCACTCCTCCTAAGGCTTGTTATCCAGACCCCTCACCAGCTTTGTGGCCCTTCTCTGGACTCACTCTCTCACAAGGGGTGTCCTGGGGAACACCACTCGTGCCCGGCCGGCCACCGGCTGGGTTTAACTCTGTTCCCCACCGCTCTTGGGGCCCAGCCATCCATCCTGTTCTGCTGTCCAGCAGTCCCTTTGAAAAACAATCCATCTGAAAAAAGAAGTAGCAGAGAAGGAAAGTTGAAGCTGCAAGGATTGCAGTCCCCTCAGTTCTGGTTGTAGCCAGGTGGGGGTTGGTCTCTTCTCCCAGGCAAGCAGCACCAGAACAAGAGGACACAGTCTCAAGCTGTGCCAGGGGAGGTTTAGGCTGAATGTTAGGAAGTGGTTTACAGCTTGGCCGAAGACTCTTCTGATCCCTGTCTTCTGGTCGTGACCAGCAGCGTGCACGGGTGGCCAAGAAGGCCACTGGCAACCTGGCCAATATCAGGAACAGTGTGGCCAGCAGGAGCAGGGAGGTCATTCTGCCCCTGCACTTGGCACTGGTTAGGGCACACCTTGAGTCCCGTGTCCAGTTCTGGGCCCCTCCGTTTAAGCAAGACGTTGAGTTGCTGGAAGGAGTCCGGAGAAGGGCAACAAAGCTGGGGAGGGGTTTGGAGCACAGGCCTGTGAGGAGACGCTGAGGGAGCTGGGGTTGCTTAGCCTGGAGAAGAGGAGGCTCAGGGGAGACCTCCTTGCTCTCTGCAACTCCCTGAAGGGAGGTTGTAGCCAGGTGGGGGTTGGTCTCTTCTTCCAGGCAAGCAGCACCAGAACAAGAGGACACAGTCTCAAGCTGTGGCAGGGGAGGTTTAGGCTAGAGGTTAGGAAGAGGTTCTGCACAGAGAGAGTGATTGCCCATTGGAATGGGCTGCCCAGGGAGGTGGTGGAGTCACCATCTTTGGAGGTGTTCATGAGGAGACTGGATAGGGTGCTTGGTTGCATGGTTTAGTTGATTAGGTGGTGTTGGATGATAGGTTGGACACGATGATCTTGAAGGTCTCTTCCAACCTGGTCCGGTCCATTCCATTCCATCACCATCTAATCAACTAAACCATGGCACTGAGTGCCTCATCCAGTCTCTTTCTAAACACTTCCAGTGATGGTGACTCCACCACCTCCCTGGGCAGCACATTCCAAAGGCCAATCCCTCTTTCAACCTGCTCTATTCTATTCTGTGAAGACCTTCTTCCTAACATCCAGGTTTAATTGGCGAGAGCAACAGACTTGGTTGCTGCCACCCGCTGCTAAGGGGTCTGTGTGGCCCCCAAATGGGGTTTGGAGGCAGGTAAAGGTTTCTTTTGGCATGTGAAGGGGTTTTGTGGGCATCTAGAAGGGGTGTGGAGCCCCCTGAAAGGGTCTGGGATAGTGTCAGGGGGTTCTGGGCTGGTCTACCAGCGGGTCTGGGGACATTAGAAGCGTCTGGGGGTACCTAAAACAGATCTGGGCGTATCAGATGGGGGGTTTGGGTGCATCCAAAGGGGTTTTGTGGGCATCTAAGTTGGGGAGTCTGGGGGGGTCCTGAAGGAGTTGGGGGGTTCTCCTCAAGCTATGAGCAGACACACAGACAGTTGTTAACGGACTTTCTTTGATCATTCCAGGACTGGTGTGCTGGGACTGGCAGGATCTTCCTGAGCTGTCCACGTACAGTTTCTGTCGACACTCTTCAGCTCGTACATCCGGTTTGCTGACAGAGGGTGTGGGGTTTGTGGGGCCCGGCAGCGAGACTTTTCCAAAGAGGAGCTCTTCAGGGCAGCTCCAAGGTTAGGTTTGGATTCTCCTGGAGTCGCACACAGAACGAGTCTCACGATTCCAGTGGTCTCATTTCATAGCTGCATTTTCTTCTCTCTGCCTAGGTGACAGGACGACCTCACTAATCAAGAGAGATAGCCTGAGCTCTGCAGGAACCTTGAACCCAAGCAGCCAGTGCCTTCTGTGAGTACAAGCTGTCCTTGCTCAACGTGGAACTAGTTGAGAGCTGAAGCCAGACCATACCTTAATTCCCTCAGCTTCCTCTTCTGCAGATTAAACAGTCCCAGTTCCTTCAGCCACTCCTCCTAAGGCTTGTTATCCAGACCCCTCACCAGCTTTGTGGCCCTTCTCTGGACTCACTCTCTCACAAGGGGTGTCCTGGGGAACACCACTTGTGCCCGGCCGGCCACCGGCTGGGTTTAACTCTGTTCCCCACCGCTCTTGGGGCCCAGCCATCCATCCTGTTCTGCTGTCCAGCAGTCCCTTTGAAAAAAAATCCATCTGAAAAAAGAAGTAGCAGAGAAGGAAAGCTGAAGCTGCAAGGATTGCAGTCCCCTCAGTTCTGGTTGTAGCCAGGTGGGGGTTGGTCTCTTCTCCCAGGCAAGCAGCACCAGAACAAGAGGACACAGTCTCAAGCTGTGCCAGGGGAGGTTTAGGCTGGATGTTAGGAAGAAGGTCTTCATAGAATAGAATAGAGCAGGTTGAAAGAGAGATTGGCCTTTGGAATGTGCTGCTCAGGGAGGTGGTGCCCAGGGAGTCACCATCACTGGAAGTGTTTAGAAAGAGACTGGATGAGGCACTCAGTGCCGTGGTTTAGTTGGTTAGATGGTGTTGGAATGGAATGGAACGGAATAGAATAGAATAGACCAGACCGAGTTGGAAGAGACCTTCAAGATCATCGTGTCCAACCTATCATCCAACACCACCTAATCAACTAAACCAAGCAACCAGGCACCCTATCCAGTCTCCTCCTGAACACCTCCAAAGATGGTGACTCCACCACCACCCTGGGCAGCCCATTCCAATGGGCCATCACTCTCTCTGTGCAGAACCTCTTCCTAACCTCTAGCCTAAACCTCCCCTGGTGCAGCCTGAGACTGTGTCCTCTTGCTGGGCCTGGTGATGATCAAAGTTCTTTTCCAAGCTGCTTACTCCTGTTTGGTTTTATTCTCCTGCATGAATTGTCAGTTCAAAGCACTCGAGAGAAATGGTGTGATGGCTGTGCTGCCAAGCATCAGACTGGGGACCGAAAGACAACCTCCTGTGGATCGATGTACCGGGATATTCCAGGAACCTCTGTGCTGCCACAGACCTGGACTTAAACTCGTTCCAGATGCCGCGGTGTGTTCCGCATGACAATCGCACTCGGCACGTGAAGAGTGGCCAAGAGACTTCCCTTGTTTCCTTTGTGGAAGGCTTTTGTGTGTCCCCCGGCCCCGGGGGCCGTGTTCCTCTCGGGCAGGCTGCGGACGAGGCTGCCCTCGGCAGCAGGCGTGCCGCAAGCGGAGCGGCGAAGCTGTGTTCCTGGCAGTTCTCTCTCCGCCTGGATCAGGACGAAGGTGCCGGCCGACAAGGACTTGCACTGACACAGGGCCAGAGAGCTGAGAGCACCAAAGGGTTTAATTGGTGAGAGCAACAGACTTGGTTGCTGCCACCCGCTGCTAAGTGGCCCCCACGTGGGGTTTGGAGGCAGGTAAAGGTTTCTTTTGGCGTGTGAAGGGGTTTTGTGGGCATCTAGAAGGGGTGTGGAGCCCCCTGAAAGGGTCTGGGATAGTGTCAGGGGGTTCTGGGCTGGTCCACCAGCGGGTCTGGGGACATTGGAAGCATCTGGGGGTACCTAAAGTGGAGCTGGGTGTTTCAGATGGGGGGTTTGGGTGCAACCAAAGGGGTTTTGTGGGCATCTAAGTTGGAGAATCTGTGGGGGTCCTGAAGGAGTTGGGGGGTTCTCAGTGAGGTTTTGGAGTCTCTATGGAGTCCCTGTTGTATCTTGGGTCTGCTGTGGGATTGGTAGTGACTGGGTGCTCCGGTTTTGGTGGCTCCAGGGCAGCAGGTACCCACAGGGCTGTGCCTTGCTTTATGTTCCCCAGCTGTGGGCCAAGCAGGAGCCCCAGGGGAAGGGAATTTCAGCATGTGGCGGGTGATAGTGGAGGCGACTTCCTGACAAAATGGCTTTGGGGGTTTGGTTAGGTCTTGTTTTTATGGTTGACTCACTCTTGCTTTCTTTCCTTTTTTTTCAGGGAGCTTAACTGCTTTGCCTGAGGACCAGTTGCAGATTTGTATTCGGCCTCAGCCACAAGCCCTGACACGGAGCGGGGTGCTTTGGTGTCAGAATGTGGAGCTGTTGGAAACCCAATTGCTCACTGAAAAAAAGAAAAGGAATAATTTGTCATAAAAAAATCCCCACAGTTCCTGTAAGCTTTCGAGTTCCTACTTAATAATATAAAGCAGTTTGTGGTTTGGTTGGTTTGGTTTTTTTCTTGTTGTGCTGCAAAGATTTTGATAGGAATTTCTAGGTATTAACTACAGCCAGAGCAAGCCTCTACTTGCCCTGGGAACGCAGTGAAAACCTTTTGGGAATTGGTTCTGCTCTGTTACTCCTCAAGCTATGAGCAGACACACAGGCAGTTGTTAACAGAGTTTCTTTGTGCATTCCAGGTCCGGTGTGTTCAGACCGGCAGGATCTTCCTGGGCCATCCGATTACGGTTTCCGTTGACACTTTTCAGCCCTTACATCCGGTTTGCCGACAGAGGACGTTGGTTTGTGGGCCCTGGCAGCGACAGTTTTCCAAAGAGGAGCTCTAAGGCCAGCTGCAAGGTTAGGTTTGGATTCTCCTGGGGTGCCTGTGCTTGAAAGCCCCCCAGAGGCCGTGCAGAGTGGTGCTCGCAGTAGCTCTGTGCAAGTCTGCCGTGGGCTCAGGAGGCCAGTATCTAGAGAGAGGGAAGGACAGAGACACTTCTAAGACAGTTTTAAAGAAATAATTATGAGAAGAGGCAAATTAATTCTGGGGACTCATGTGATAGATCTGTTCAAGAGAAAAAAAAATGAAGGAGGTTTCTGACCATAACCAGGCTGACAAAGCACAGTAATGTGGTTTCCTATGGGATTCAACTCCTCCTGCATTGCACAGGACACTTCAACAGCTGTCCTGACAAGCTCTAAGTAATGAACTTAATCCACCCTGTGCGAGCAATGGGGCAAAAGATTACAAAATCCATGTATGCAGTTGAGATGTGTTACGTTGGGACGCCCAGGATACAGCTCATCAAGCTCTCCTAGTGTTTAGACGCAAGATGGAAGAAGGAAGGGGGAAGACAGAGCAGAAGGTCTATTTAAATATGAAACTCCTAGGCTGAAAGAAAAGAAAAACATTTTAAAGAGCACTCAGTGAGACTCTGTCACCAGCATAGCTAATCACAGAATCACTGAGTGTTAGGGGTTGGAAGGGACCCCAAAATAGCATCCGGTCCAACCCCTGTGCCAGTGCAGGATCACCTGGGGCGGGTTTTGAATGTCTCCAGAGACTCCACTGACTCTCTGGGCAGCCTGCTCCAGGGCTCTGGCACACACAGTGAAAAGGTTTTCCCTTCTGTTCCTGTGGAACTTCCTCCTTTTATTCGTCGGACGCAGCGAAGCCGCTGGGTCGTGTTGCTGCGGCAAGGTGACCCACCCTGTAGTTGAGGGCCTGGGTCTGTGCCTTCATGGCAGCCTGTTCCCTTGGCACCCTGTCAGCTTAACAGCCCTGTGCTCGGGGCCTGTGTGACGAGTTGTGGAGCCCTCCATCCCCCTTCTGTCCCCAGCAGCAGCCCAAGGTCCCTGTAAGCAGGGCTGGGGAGGCTGCTTTAGGCAGCTAACAGGAACCAACCTTGCCTGGCCCTTAGGGGGCTGAGGTCAGTCCCTGGGCTCCTGAAGAGGTGGTGTTGCGCTGCTGCCAGGAGGGCCGGCCCGTAGGTGGGGCACGGGCCAGAGCCTGTGGCTCTCTGTGGGGCTTTTTGGGAGTGCTGCTGAGGCCTCACTCTGTCCTGTTGGCATCCTTTGTCAGGGTAGCCAGATCCTAGGCCCGATGTCTATCGTTAGCTCAATCGCAGAATTTGCTCGTCTGCTGTTCCTGTCCGTAAATTTTTGCCAGTGCTTCTGTAATAAAAAGGTTTTTATTTCTCCTGTAACTTGCAAGCTGGTGACCTCCTTAGGAGCACCACTGTGTTGTTCACAAAGTTCTTTGCTGTTGCAAAGCTGGGAGAAGTGTGAGGTTCAGCTGATGAAGTTTCTCTCTTTAGGGGTGTCTGCTCAGCCGTCCTCTTCCTGGATCTCGGAGCTTTGTCTCTCCCTGTTTGCGGTGCCCCGACAAGGACTTGTGCCGACACATCCTCGGGAAGCTGAAACCACCAAAGGGTTTAATGGGTGAGAGCAAAGCTCAGCTGTGTGCTGAAGCTGCAAACCTTGCCCAGAAGGCTGTCCCCGGCTCGGGGTGATAAAAAGAACAGGAGCGTAGCCGCTCGGCTGTCTTTCCTTCTGTGATGCCACAGCGGGGTGGGCGAGGATACAGCAGAGGAGCAGTGAGGGAGGGGTGAGGGCAGCCTCCCACAAAGGCTGCTTGCAGACCTGAAATGCCAAATGTTTGAAATGCCAGGACGTTCTTGGAGGGGAGGGAAAGCCCCGGGCAAGTGTAAGAGTGAGTGTGAGGTGTTCCAGCAGAGGAACAGCGGTGCTGCTTATTGAGAGATTGCAGAAGGGCAGTGATTTGTGTGCAGAAAGGCCTTGACGTGACCCCCCTCTGTTCTGTAGAAAGGCTTCTAGAGGAGAAAAGCACATCCTGAGCAGAGCCACGGGGGGGTGTGGGGTGTGGTTTGAAGCAGAAATAGCAACTGTCTCTCAATTAAAACAGTGGATTGTCTTTCGTGTGTGTGTGTGGTGTGCTGTTTTTTCATTGACTGGAAAAAGCTCTGCAGGGAGACCAGCTGATCTGCTCCCGAGGCACAGCAGCACCGGACCTGCTGAGCGCTGGGGGCCTGTTAAGGAGGGTCTGCTGTCATCTGAAGTGGGCTTGGGGGTATGAAAGGGGAATTTGGGGGCATGTGAAGGGTTCTGGGAGCATCTAGAGGTGTCTGGGGACCTCTGGAGGGGCTCCTGGGTCATGTCTGGAGGGTCACGGAGGAGTGGGGGGGTCTGTGCCTCAGTGTGGTTTCGGGGTCTCTGTGTCAGGTCCCCACAGCGTGTGGGTTGCTGTGTGGCACTGCTGGAGTCTCGGTGTCCCTAGCGCCGCTGACTCTTCTGCTCACTGCTCCCACCTTGTGGGCACGGCCAGGTACTGCTTGCTGTCGCCTGCTGCCAAGGGTGTGAGTGGCCTCTGCAGGGAGGCGCAGAGAGGTATTCTGGGGCGTCTAGAGGGGCTTTGTGGGCATCGAGAGGTGTCTGGCGGCCTCTGGAGGGTCTCCGGGGGGGTCTCTGGAGGGTCCTGAAGCAGCTGAGGGGGCGGGGAGTGGTGGTGTTGTGTTAGAGGTCTCGGGGGGGTTCCAGGGTTTGGGGTCCCGCAGGATTGGGGTGGTCTCACCCCGGTATTGGGTGTCCTGCAGTCCCAGGGTCCCCCAGCCACATCTCCCCCGGCATCTCAAGGCGAGCTGCGAGCACCTCAAGGGCCTTAGAGGGTGAGAAAGGAGGGCTGGGGGCATGTAGACGGAAGTGAGGGCACCAAGACGGCACCGTCCTCCCCGTGACAGCGCCTGCCCTTCCCAAGATGGCGCCGCCCTCCCCGTGACAGCGCCTGCCCTTCCCAAGATGGCGTCGATCTCCCCGTGACAGCGCCTGCCCTTTCCAAGATGGCGTCGCCCTCCCCGTGACAGCGCCTGCCCTTCCCAAGATGGCGCCGCCCTCGCCCCGTCGGCTCCGACCTAGCCAGCGTAATCCTCGTCCCCTCTGCTTTCTCCGCTCCGCATCAGCTCGGTGTGGACTCTGCTGCTCTCTGGAGTTGCTCTGTGCCTGCTGCAGGACTCTGCTATGGGTTTGAGGGTGGGCGGCAGCGAGGGGGGGGCCGAGAAACACCAGCGGCGGGGGGGGGGGGGGGGGGGGGTGTCGATTTGCCGCGGTCGGGAGCAGTCTACTCCCAGTTCACGAGCTGTTCTCCTGTCTCTCCCAGCTCTTGCAGGCTGACCCCAATGCCCTCAGACTCGCCCAGCGATCCCAGGGTGAACCCGGCAGCACCCAGACTCGCCCAGCGATCCCAGGGCGAACCCAGCAGCACCCAGACTCGCCCAGCGATCGTCACGTGATTAGGGGCCGCGCAAAGGAGGGGCGGGGAGCAGAGAAAGCGGCGGCGGCGCCCAGCCTCCAGCCACGCCCGCTGGAACATGCTTTCCAATTAGTACGCTACCTCTTAGGTTTCCAACCTGGGTATTCAAAGAACGCCGAGGAAAGTGGGGGCAGGTGCTTTTGCCAGGCAGCCTCCAATGAGCAGGCCCGGGGCAACGAGGAGGTGGCAGCAGCCAGCACATGCAGGCATTTCCTGGGGCTCAGTGAATGTTTAGAGCTCAGGGGCTCAGCCTGTGCTTCCGCTTCCTTTTCTTCAGCACAGGAGTTCGGTTTGGCTGTCCAGAGCCTTGCTCTGCACCCGAATGCCGTACCGAGCGTGAGGGAAAGATGAAGCAACACCCACGTAGGCACCCAGGGAAAAAGCGGAGGTTGTCTTAGGAGCCGGTTTGAGACAAAATTCACCCAACTCCTTCTGCGGTGGTGTACGGGAAAGAGTCGGTAGGGGAAGCCGCAGGACAGCCTGCAGCAAAGCTCAGGACTTGTTCCCTCGCCTCTGCCTTCTGCACGTCTCCTCGTCGGCCGCCTGTGAGCGAGACGCTTCACCAGCTGGCTTGTTTGAAATCAGCAAAGTTATGGCATGGAAGTTATCTGGTAGGAGTCGTTGCTAAACAGATGCAGTTGAAGCTTTGTATCTTCCGTTCTCTCTACTAGTTATTCTAATCTTGCCCTGTTGGTTTAGCCCATCAGTTTTCATGTTCTCTTCATCTATTAATAGCAGAAGAAAGGGCCCCTTGATTCCAGTATTTCTTGCTGTAGTTCAGAGGTAGAGTTGGCTTTCCCTCTGACCTTTTATACTTTTACTTTGTGTTAAGTGGAACCCAAAACTGAATAGGATACTTTGTGTAAAGCTTGAGCAGCCCTTAACTTTCGAATTATTATACCGCATGCACTACTGCTTTGCAACATTCACAGGACTGTGGTGGTGTCAGATGGTTCACTTGCATTTAGTTCCTCAGGGCCCAGGCCTTCCTTTGGGCTGATGGTCTTGGCCAAAGCTGCAATGTTCAGTCCTTGCTGTGAAAGGCAGGAGGTGCTGGCTGGGCAGTTTGCTTTATTTTGTGCCTTTTTGGGGGCGACTCAAAGGGAGTGGGGGGATTGTGGGTGGGCTGGTTCTGCCACGTGGGGCAGGGGGCTGCTGCAGCAGAGGAGCAGGTGAGCGAGGGCTGGGGGCCCCCCCCTAAAGTGCTGAAAATTCTCCGAGGGGACCACACTATCTTTAAAAGTGTAAGTACTGGGGTGAGGCGAGGCGGAGGCAAACCTCTGGTTTGCAGCTGGAGAGGGAGGGCTTGGAGTGACTGGTGCGTAAGAAAGCTTTGGAAACGACCCCTGTCTGCCCTCTCTGCTTCTAAAAGGCTTTTAGCGTTGGAAAATAAAAGCCAGGTGGGGGCCCGGCTGCTGCCCACGCCCAGGGAGGTGCTCAGTGCTGCCACCCGGTGTGTAACGGCCGGCAGTGCAGCCGTGCCGCGGCGTGTGCCGCCCCGGGGGAGCTCAATGTTGCCATCCCGTGTGTAACGGCCGGCAGTGCTGGCGGAACGAACGTTTTTCTGACAGCTCTTGGAGGAACGTTTCTGTACAGGTGTTCCCCAGGGCTCCTCAGCTGCTCAGAACTCAACGTGTTGTCTTGGAGGGGAATAAAACCCATGGAACGCTGAGCGTGAGGTCACAACGCAGGCACCGCCCCCCCCAGCGTGGCACCGCCCCCCCAGCGTGGCACCGCCCCCCCAGCGTGGCACCGCCCCCCCAGCGTGGCACCGCCCCCCAGCGTGGCACCGCCCCCCAGCGTGGCACCGCCCCCCAGCGTGGCACCGCCCCCCAGCGTGGCACCGCCCCCCAGCGTGGCACCGCCCCCCCAGCGTGGCACCGCCCCCCCCAGCGTGGCACCGCCCCCCAGCGTGGCACCGCCCCCCCAGCGTGGCACCGCCCCCCCCAGCGTGGCACCGCCCCCCCAGCGTGGCACCGCCCCCCCCAGCGTGGCACCGCCCCCCCCAGCGTGGCACCGCCCCCCCCAGCGTGGCACCGCCCCCCCCAGCGTGGCACCGCCCCCCCCAGCGTGGCACCGCCCCCCCCAGCGTGGCACCGCCCCCCCCCAGCGTGGCACCGCCCCCCCCAGCGTGGCACCGCCCCCCCCCAGCGTGGCACCGCCCCCCCCCAGCGTGGCACCGCCCCCCCCCAGCGTGGCACCGCCCCCCCCCAGCGTGGCACCGCCCCCCCCAGCGTGGCACCGCCCCCCCCAGCGTGGCACCGCCCCCCCCAGCGTGGCACCGCCCCCCCCCAGCGTGGCACCGCCCCCCCCCAGCGTGGCTCCGCCCCCCCAGCGTGGCACCGCCCCCCCCAGCGTGGCACCGCCCTCAACAACATGGCGCCAGATGCTTATAGTGGCTCAGTGCAGGGTTGTGGCTGGTAGACGTTGGAGCTCTTCTGCTGTGTCCCGGGTCAGTGCCAGTCTCTGCTGCTTTGGGGGGTTTCTCTATAGCAGCCGCTGGAGCTGCGCGGGGCTTGGGGGGGTGGCCACCGGCGGGGCAGCGCGGGGCTTTGTGGGGGGGGGAGGGGGGCGTGTCCGGGCTTGGCCGGCGGGGCTCTGCGGGGGTGGCGGCTGCTGCCTCAACCGTACCCAGAGGCCCCGTGGGAGCTCAATGCTGCCACCCTGTGTGTAATGGCCGGCAGTGCAGCCGTGCCGCGGCGTGTGCCGCCCCGGGGGAGCTCAATGCTGCCACCCGGTGTGTAATGGCCGGCAGTGCAGCCGTGCCGCGGCGTATACCGCCCCGGGGGAGCTCAGTGCTGCCACCCGGTGTGTAATGGCCGGCAGTGCAGCCGTGCCGCGGCGTATACCGCCCCGTGGGAGGTCAGTGCTCAACCCGGTGTGTAATGGCCGGCAGTGCAGCCGTGCCGCGGCGTGTGCCGCCCTGGGTGAGCTAATTTCTGCAGCCTAACTGCGCTGAATGGTCGAAAATTCTTAGGGGAAGAGCGGAGGGCGGAGAGCTTGACTCGAGCGTCGCTATGGATCCGGCGCCTGCGCCCTAGCCCGGCTCTGCTCGCGCCAGGGGGGCAGCGTCCCGGTGGTCGCTATGGACACGGCGCCTGCGCCGCAGCGGGTCCGGTCCCGGTGTCGCTGCCGGCCCGGGACTCCCAGGTGTGTTCCTTCCGGCGTCTGAAGGTGGTCTGGGGCCATCGGCAGGGCTTTTGGGGGTGACGGAGGAGGTCTTGGGGACACCTAAAAGGGTCTGGGGATACGTAAAGTTCTCGTGGGGCCATCGGAAAGGGTCTAGGGTCGTGGGGAGGCAGCTGGGCACCTCCGACGGACCCTTTGGGAGGTCTCTGCAGGCTCCCGTGGGAGCTGGGGGTGTCTCGGGGTGGGTTTGGGTTTGGGTTTGTGCTGCAAACAGCGTTGATAATGACTTAGAGAAAGACACACAAGAGACTCAGTAAGTCTCTTGTATCGTGCTTCTATTCTGGCGCCTGACACAGGTAGGATCATTTCAAAAGAGCTGTGTGTCTTCAGAGAGGTTTGGGCAAACTTTTATACAAAAAGTTATCTGTCTATAATGACAGAGGTCCAGATGCTGCCTATCTATACAAAGCTTATCTCTCTAAAAGAGCAGAAGTACACATATCATGCAGGTGTCCTTTGTCTTATCCAAAAGAGCATCTTGTCCAAGACTAACAGAAGTGAATCACTGACAAATCCTGTTATTCCTTCTCTATCCAAAGGCTGTCTGCCAACCCCTCTCCCCCTCCCTGCGTCCCAGCATTTCAGCTAACAAGCGGAAAATTCTTATCAACTCTGTGGTTCTGTTAATGAGACTTTTCTGTTCATCAGTTCCCCCCTTTCTCACAGCCAACAGTATATTCCTATACTATATTTTCTTAAGGCAAACTTTGGACCCAGGCTTTCTGAGCTATCTTTCCCATGCTGACACTTGTGGAAGGTACTCTCAGATGTAGTCACCCAGTCTGATGCCCCCCAAGTCCAATTCATTGAGGCTTCCCCAAATAAAGGGGTCCTCATTTGGCCTCGAGGAAGTTCAGTGCATATCCAACAGTTAGAGAGATTAGTTTGCAAAGCCAATTCTTGCCTAACGTGTAAGTACATATTGCCTTCCCATCCCTCAATTTCCTTGCTGTGCTGCAAAGATTTTGATAGGAATTTCTAGGTATTAACTACAGCCAGGGCAATCCTTCAAGTGCCCTAGGAATGCAGTGAAAACCTTTTGGGAATTGTTCCTGCTCTGGTACTCCTCAAGCTATGAGGAGCTCTTCAGGGCAGCTCCAAGGTTAGGTTTGGATTCTCCTGGAGTCTCACACAGAACGAGTCTCACGATTCCAGTGGTCTAATTTCATAGCTGCATTTTCTTCTCTCTGCCTAGGTGACAGGACGACCTCACTAATGAAGAGAGATAGCCTGAGCTCTGCAGGAACCTTGAACCCAAGCAGCCAGTGCCTTCTGTGAGTACTAGCTATCCTTGCTCAACGTGGAACTAGTTGAGAGCTGAAGCCAGACCACGCCATAATTCCCTCAGCTTCCTCTTCTGCAGATTAAACAGTCCCAGTTCCTTCAGCCACTCCTCGTAAGGCTTGTTATCCAGACCCCTCACCAGCTTTGTGGCCCTTCTCTGGACTCACTCTCTCACAAGGGGTGTCCTGGGGAACACCACTTGTGCCCGGCCGGCCACCGGCTGGGTTTAACTCTGTTCCCCACCGCTCTTGGGGCCCAGCCATCCATCCTGTTCTGCTGTCCAGCAGTCCCTTTGAAAAACAATCCATCTGAAAAAAGAAGTAGCAGAGAAGGAAAGTTGAAGCTGCAAGGATTGCAGTCCCCTCAGTTCTGGTTGTAGCCAGGTGGGGGTTGGTCTCTTCTCCCAGGCAAGCAGCACCAGAACAAGAGGACACAGTCTCAAGCTGTGCCAGGGGAGGTTTAGGCTGAATGTTAGGAAGAGGTTTACAGCTTGGCCGAAGACTCTTCTGATCCCTGTCTTCTGGTCGTGACCAGCAGCGTGCACGGGTGGCCAAGAAGGCCACTGGCAACCTGGCCAATATCAGGAACAGTGTGGCCAGCAGGAGCAGGGAGGTCATTCTGCCCCTGCACTTGGCACTGGTTAGGGCACACCTTGAGTCCCGTGTCCAGTTCTGGGCCCCTCCGTTTAAGCAAGACGTTGAGTTGCTGGAAGGAGTCCGGAGAAGGGCAACAAAGCTGGGGAGGGGTTTGGAGCACAGGCCTGTGAGGAGAGGCTGAGGGAGCTGGGGTTGCTTAGCCTGGAGAAGAGGAGGCTCAGGGGAGACCTTCTTGCTCTCTGCAACTCCCTGAAGGGAGGTTGTAGCCAGGTGGGGGTTGGTCTCTTCTTCCAGGCAAGCAGCACCAGAACAAGAGGACACAGTCTCAAGCTGTGGCAGGGGAGGTTTAGGCTAGAGGTTAGGAAGAGGTTCTGCACAGAGAGAGTGATTGCCCATTGGAATGGGCTGCCCAGGGAGGTGGTGGAGTCACCATCTTTGGAGGTGTTCATGAGGAGACTGGATAGGGTGCTTGGTTGCATGGTTTAGTTGATTAGGTGGTGTTGGATGATAGGTTGGACACGATGATCTTGAAGGTCTCTTCCAACCTGGTCCGGTCCATTCCATTCCATCACCATCTAATCAACTAAACCACGGCACTGAGTGCCTCATCCAGTCTCTTTCTAAACACTTCCAGTGATGGTGACTCCACCACCTCCCTGGGCAGCACATTCCAAAGGCCAATCTCTCTTTCAACCTGCTCTATTCTATTCTATGAAGACCTTCTTCCTAACATCCAGGTTTAATTGGTGAGAGCAACAGACTTGGTTGCTGCCACCCGCTGCTAAGGGGTCTGAGTGGCCCCCTAATGGGGTTTGGAGGCAGGTAAAGGTTTCTTTTGGCATGTGAAGGGGTTTTGTGGGCATCTAGAAGGGGTGTGGAGCCCCCTGAAAGGGTCTGGGATAGTGTCAGGGGGTTCTGGGCTGGTCTACCAGCGGGTCTGGGGACATTAGAAGCGTCTGGGGGTACCTAAAACGGATCTGGGCGTATCAGATGGGGGGTTTGGGTGCATCCAAAGGGGTTTTGTGGGCATCTAAGTTGGGGAGTCTGGGGGGGTCCTGAAGGAGTTGGGGGGTTCTCCTCAAGCTATGAGCAGACACACAGAGAGTTGTTAACGGACTTTCTTTGATCATTCCAGGACTGGTGTGCTGGGACTGGCAGGATCTTCCTGAGCTGTCCACGTACAGTTTCTGTCGACACTCTTCAGCTCGTACATCCGGTTTGCTGACAGAGGGTGTGGGGTTTGTGGGGCCCGGCAGTGAGACTTTTCCAAAGAGGAGCTCTTCAGGGCAGCTCCAAGGTTAGGTTTGGATTCTCCTGGAGTCGCACACAGAACGAGTCTCACGATTCCAGTGGTCTCATTTCATAGCTGCATTTTCTTCTCTCTGCCTAGGTGACAGGACGACCTCACTAATCAAGAGAGATAGCCTGAGCTCTGCAGGAACCTTGAACCCAAGCAGCCAGTGCCTTCTGTGAGTACAAGCTGTCCTTGCTCAACGTGGAACTAGTTGAGAGCTGAAGCCAGACCATGCCATAATTCCCTCAGCTTCCTCTTCTGCAGATTAAACAGTCCCAGTTCCTTCAGCCACTCCTCCTAAGGCTTGTTATCCAGACCCCTCACCAGCTTTGTGGCCCTTCTCTGGACTCACTCTCTCACAAGGGGTGTCCTGGGGAACACCACTCGTGCCCGGCCGGCCACCGGCTGGGTTTAACTCTGTTCCCCACCGCTCTTGGGGCCCAGCCATCCATCCTGTTCTGCTGTCCAGCAGTCCCTTTGAAAAACAATCCATCTGAAAAAAGAAGTAGCAGAGAAGGAAAGTTGAAGCTGCAAGGATTGCAGTCCCCTCAGTTCTGGTTGTAGCCAGGTGGGGGTTGGTCTCTTCTCCCAGGCAAGCAGCACCAGAACAAGAGGACACAGTCTCAAGCTGTGCCAGGGGAGGTTTAGGCTGGATGTTAGGAAGAAGGTCTTCATAGAATAGAATAGAGCAGGTTGAAAGAGAGATTGGCCTTTGGAATGTGCTGCTCAGGGAGGTGGTGCCCAGGGAGTCACCATCACTGGAAGTGTTTAGAAAGAGACTGGATGAGGCACTCAGTGCCGTGGTTTAGTTGATTAGATGGTGTTGGAATGGAATGGAACGGAATAGAATAGAATAGACCAGACCGAGTTGGAAGAGACCTTCAAGATCATCGTGTCCAACCTATCATCCAACGCCACCTAATCAACTAAACCAAGCAACCAGGCACCCTATCCAGTCTCCTCCTGAACACCTCCAAAGATGGTGACTCCACCACCACCCTGGGCAGCCCATTCCAATGGGCCATCACTCTCTCTGTGCAGAACCTCTTCCTAACCTCTAGCCTAAACCTCCCCTGGTGCAGCCTGAGACTGTGTCCTCTTGCTGGGCCTGGTGATGATCAAAGTTCTTTTCCAAGCTGCTTACTCCTGTTTGGTTTTATTCTCCTGCATGAATTGTCAGTTCAAAGCACTCGAGAGAAATGGTGTGATGGCTGTGCTGCCAAGCATCAGACTGGGGACCGAAAGACAACCTCCTGTGGATCGATGTACCGGGATATTCCAGGAACCTCTGTGCTGCCACAGACCTGGACTTAAACTCGTTCCAGATGCCGCGGTGTGTTCCGCATGACAATCGCACTCGGCACGTGAAGAGTGGCCAAGAGACTTCCCTTGTTTCCTTTGTGGAAGGCTTTTGTGTGTCCCCCGGCCCCGGGGGCCGTGTTCCTCTCGGGCAGGCTGCGGACGAGGCTGCCCTCGGCAGCAGGCGTGCCGCAAGCGGAGCGGCGAAGCTGTGTTCCTGGCAGTTCTCTCTCCGCCTGGATCAGGACGAAGGTGCCGGCCGACAAGGACTTGCACTGACACAGGGTCAGAGAGCTGAGAGCACCAAAGGGTTTAATTGGTGAGAGCAACAGACTTGGTTGCTGCCACCCGCTGCTAAGTGGCCCCCACGTGGGGTTTGGAGGCAGGTAAAGGTTTCTTTTGGCGTGTGAAGGGGTTTTGTGGGCATCTAGAAGGGGTGTGGAGCCCCCTGAAAGGGTCTGGGATAGTGTCAGGGGGTTCTGGGCTGGTCCACCAGCGGGTCTGGGGACATTGGAAGCATCTGGGGGTACCTAAAGTGGAGCTGGGTGTTTCAGATGGGGGGTTTGGGTGCAACCAAAGGGGTTTTGTGGGCATCTAAGTTGGAGAATCTGTGGGGGTCCTGAAGGAGTTGGGGGGTTCTCAGTGAGGTTTTGGAGTCTCTATGGAGTCCCTGTTGTATCTTGGGTCTGCTGTGGGATTGGTAGTGACTGGGTGCTCCGGTTTTGGTGGCTCCAGGGCAGCAGGTACCCACAGGGCTGTGCCTTGCTTTATGTTCCCCAGCTGTGGGCCAAGCAGGAGCCCCAGGGGAAGGGAATTTCAGCATGTGGCGGGTGATAGTGGAGGCGACTTCCTGACAAAATGGCTTTGGGGGTTTGGTTAGGTCTTGTTTTTATGGTTGACTCACTCTTGCTTTCTTTCCTTTTTTTTCAGGGAGCTTAACTGCTTTGCCTGAGGACCAGTTGCAGATTTGTATTCGGCCTCAGCCACAAGCCCTGACACGGAGCGGGGTGCTTTGGTGTCAGAATGTGGAGCTGTTGGAAACCCAATTGCTCACTGAAAAAAAGAAAAGGAATAATTTGTCATAAAAAAATCCCCACAGTTCCTGTAAGCTTTCGAGTTCCTACTTAATAATATAAAGCAGTTTGTGGTTTGGTTGGTTTGGTTTTTTTCTTGTTGTGCTGCAAAGATTTTGATAGGAATTTCTAGGTATTAACTACAGCCAGAGCAAGCCTCTACTTGCCCTGGGAACGCAGTGAAAACCTTTTGGGAATTGGTTCTGCTCTGTTACTCCTCAAGCTATGAGCAGACACACAGGCAGTTGTTAACAGAGTTTCTTTGTGCATTCCAGGTCCGGTGTGTTCAGACCGGCAGGATCTTCCTGGGCCATCCGATTACGGTTTCCGTTGACACTTTTCAGCCCTTACATCCGGTTTGCCGACAGAGGACGTTGGTTTGTGGGCCCTGGCAGCGACAGTTTTCCAAAGAGGAGCTCTAAGGCCAGCTGCAAGGTTAGGTTTGGATTCTCCTGGGGTGCCTGTGCTTGAAAGCCCCCCAGAGGCCGTGCAGAGTGGTGCTCGCAGTAGCTCTGTGCAAGTCTGCCGTGGGCTCAGGAGGCCAGTATCTAGAGAGAGGGAAGGACAGAGACACTTCTAAGACAGTTTTAAAGAAATAATTATGAGAAGAGGCAAATTAATTCTGGGGACTCATGTGATAGATCTGTTCAAGAGAAAAAAAAATGAAGGAGGTTTCTGACCATAACCAGGCTGACAAAGCACAGTAATGTGGTTTCCTATGGGATTCAACTCCTCCTGCATTGCACAGGACACTTCAACAGCTGTCCTGACAAGCTCTAAGTAATGAACTTAATCCACCCTGTGCGAGCAATGGGGCAAAAGATTACAAAATCCATGTATGCAGTTGAGACGTGTTACGTTGGGACGCCCAGGATACAGCTCATCAAGCTCTCCTAGTGTTTAGACGCAAGATGGAAGAAGGAAGGGGGAAGACAGAGCAGAAGGTCTATTTAAATATGAAACTCCTAGGCTGAAAGAAAAGAAAAACATTTTAAAGAGCACTCAGTGAGACTCTGTCACCAGCATAGCTAATCACAGAATCACTGAGTGTTAGGGGTTGGAAGGGACCCCAAAATAGCATCCGGTCCAACCCCTGTGCCAGTGCAGGATCACCTGGGGCGGGTTTTGAATGTCTCCAGAGACTCCACTGACTCTCTGGGTAGCCTGCTCCAGGGCTCTGGCACACACAGTGAAAAGGTTTTCCCTTCTGTTCCTGTGGAACTTCCTCCTTTTATTCGTCGGACGCAGCGAAGCCGCTGGGTCGTGTTGCTGCGGCAAGGTGACCCACCCTGTAGTTCAGGGCCTGGGTCTGTGCCTTCATGGCAGCCTGTTCCCTTGGCACCCTGTCAGCTTAACAGCCCTGTGCTCGGGGCCTGTGTGACGAGTTGTGGAGCCCTCCATCCCCCTTCTGTCCCCAGCAGCAGCCCAAGGTCCCTGTAAGCAGGGCTGGGGAGGCTGCTTTAGGCAGCTAACAGGAACCAACCTTGCCTGGCCCTTAGGGGGCTGAGGTCAGTCCCTGGGCTCCTGAAGAGGTGGTGTTGCGCTGCTGCCAGGAGGGCCGGCCCGTAGGTGGGGCACGGGCCAGAGCCTGTGGCTCTCTGTGGGGCTTTTTGGGAGTGCTGCTGAGGCCTCACTCTGTCCTGTTGGCATCCTTTGTCAGGGTAGCCAGATCCTAGGCCTGATGTCTATCGTTAGCTCAATCGCAGAATTTGCTCGTCTGCTGTTCCTGTCCGTAAATTTTTGCCAGTGCTTCTGTAATAAAAAGGTTTTTATTTCTCCTGTAACTTGCAAGCTGGTGACCTCCTTAGGAGCACCACTGTGTTGTTCACAAAGTTCTTTGCTGTTGCAAAGCTGGGAGAAGTGTGAGGTTCAGCTGATGAAGTTTCTCTCTTTAGGGGTGTCTGCTCAGCCGTCCTCTTCCTGGATCTCGGAGCTTTGTCTCTCCCTGTTTGCGGTGCCCCGACAAGGACTTGTGCCGACACATCCTCGGGAAGCTGAAACCACCAAAGGGTTTAATGGGTGAGAGCAAAGCTCAGCTGTGTGCTGAAGCTGCAAACCTTGCCCAGAAGGCTGTCCCCGGCTCGGGGTGATAAAAAGAACAGGAGCGTAGCCGCTCGGCTGTCTTTCCTTCTGTGATGCCACAGCGGGGTGGGCGAGGATACAGCAGAGGAGCAGTGAGGGAGGGGTGAGGGCAGCCTCCCACAAAGGCTGCTTGCAGACCTGAAATGCCAAATGTTTGAAATGCCAGGACGTTCTTGGAGGGGAGGGAAAGCCCCCGGCAAGTGTAAGAGTGAGTGTGAGGTGTTCCAGCAGAGGAACAGCGGTGCTGCTTATTGAGAGATTGCAGAAGGGCAGTGATTTGTGTGCAGAAAGGCCTTGACGTGACCCCCCTCTGTTCTGTAGAAAGGCTTCTAGAGGAGAAAAGCACATCCTGAGCAGAGCCACGGGGGGGTGTGGGGTGTGGTTTGAAGCAGAAATAGCAACTGTCTCTCAATTAAAACAGTGGATTGTCTTTCGTGTGTGTGTGTGGTGTGCTGTTTTTTCATTGACTGGAAAAAGCTCTGCAGGGAGACCAGCTGATCTGCTCCCGAGGCACAGCAGCACCGGACCTGCTGAGCGCTGGGGGCCTGTTAAGGAGGGTCTGCTGTCATCTGAAGTGGGCTTGGGGGTATGAAAGGGGAATTTGGGGGCATGTGAAGGGTTCTGGGAGCATCTAGAGGTGTCTGGGGACCTCTGGAGGGGCTCCTGGGTCATGTCTGGAGGGTCACGGAGGAGTGGGGGGGTCTGTGCCTCAGTGTGGTTTCGGGGTCTCTGTGTCAGGTCCCCACAGCGTGTGGGTTGCTGTGTGGCACTGCTGGAGTCTCGGTGTCCCTAGCGCCGCTGACTCTTCTGCTCACTGCTCCCACCTTGTGGGCACGGCCAGGTACTGCTTGCTGTCGCCTGCTGCCAAGGGTGTGAGTGGCCTCTGCAGGGAGGCGCAGAGAGGTATTCTGGGGCGTCTAGAGGGGCTTTGTGGGCATCGAGAGGTGTCTGGCGGCCTCTGGAGGGTCTCCGGGGGGGTCTCTGGAGGGTCCTGAAGCAGCTGAGGGGGCGGGGAGTGGTGGTGTTGTGTTAGAGGTCTCGGGGGGGTTCCAGGGTTTGGGGTCCCGCAGGATTGGGGTGGTCTCACCCCGGTATTGGGTGTCCTGCAGTCCCAGGGTCCCCCAGCCACATCTCCCCCGGCATCTCAAGGCGAGCTGCGAGCACCTCAAGGGCCTTAGAGGGTGAGAAAGGAGGGCTGGGGGCATGTAGACGGAAGTGAGGGCACCAAGACGGCACCGTCCTCCCCGTGACAGCGCCTGCCCTTCCCAAGATGGCGCCGCCCTCCCCGTGACAGCGCCTGCCCTTCCCAAGATGGCGTCGATCTCCCCGTGACAGCGCCTGCCCTTTCCAAGATGGCGTCGCCCTCCCCGTGACAGCGCCTGCCCTTCCCAAGATGGCGCCGCCCTCGCCCCGTCGGCTCCGACCTAGCCAGCGTAATCCTCGTCCCCTCTGCTTTCTCCGCTCCGCATCAGCTCGGTGTGGACTCTGCTGCTCTCTGGAGTTGCTCTGTGCCTGCTGCAGGACTCTGCTATGGGTTTGAGGGTGGGCGGCAGCGAGGGGGGGGGCCGAGAAACACCAGCGGCGGGGGGGGGGGGGGGGTGGGTGTCGATTTGCCGCGGTCGGGAGCAGTCTACTCCCAGTTCACGAGCTGTTCTCCTGTCTCTCCCAGCTCTTGCAGGCTGACCCCAATGCCCTCAGACTCGCCCAGCGATCCCAGGGTGAACCCGGCAGCACCCAGACTCGCCCAGCGATCCCAGGGCGAACCCAGCAGCACCCAGACTCGCCCAGCGATCGTCACGTGATTAGGGGCCGCGCAAAGGAGGGGCGGGGAGCAGAGAAAGCGGCGGCGGCGCCCAGCCTCCAGCCACGCCCGCTGGAACATGCTTTCCAATTAGTACGCTACCTCTTAGGTTTCCAACCTGGGTATTCAAAGAACGCCGAGGAAAGTGGGGGCAGGTGCTTTTGCCAGGCAGCCTCCAATGAGCAGGCCCGGGGCAACGAGGAGGTGGCAGCAGCCAGCACATGCAGGCATTTCCTGGGGCTCAGTGAATGTTTAGAGCTCAGGGGCTCAGCCTGTGCTTCCGCTTCCTTTTCTTCAGCACAGGAGTTCGGTTTGGCTGTCCAGAGCCTTGCTCTGCACCCGAATGCCGTACCGAGCGTGAGGGAAAGATGAAGCAACACCCACGTAGGCACCCAGGGAAAAAGCGGAGGTTGTCTTAGGAGCCGGTTTGAGACAAAATTCACCCAACTCCTTCTGCGGTGGTGTACGGGAAAGAGTCGGTAGGGGAAGCCGCAGGACAGCCTGCAGCAAAGCTCAGGACTTGTTCCCTCGCCTCTGCCTTCTGCACGTCTCCTCGTCGGCCGCCTGTGAGCGAGACGCTTCACCAGCTGGCTTGTTTGAAATCAGCAAAGTTATGGCATGGAAGTTATCTGGTAGGAGTCGTTGCTAAACAGATGCAGTTGAAGCTTTGTATCTTCCGTTCTCTCTACTAGTTATTCTAATCTTGCCCTGTTGGTTTAGCCCATCAGTTTTCATGTTCTCTTCATCTATTAATAGCAGAAGAAAGGGCCCCTTGATTCCAGTATTTCTTGCTGTAGTTCAGAGGTAGAGTTGGCTTTCCCTCTGACCTTTTATACTTTTACTTTGTGTTAAGTGGAACCCAAAACTGAATAGGATACTTTGTGTAAAGCTTGAGCAGCCCTTAACTTTCGAATTATTATACCGCATGCACTACTGCTTTGCAACATTCACAGGACTGTGGTGGTGTCAGATAGTTCACTTGCATTTAGTTCCTCAGGGCCCAGGCCTTCCTTTGGGCTGATGGTCTTGGCCAAAGCTGCAATGTTCAGTCCTTGCTGTGAAAGGCAGGAGGTGCTGGCTGGGCAGTTTGCTTTATTTTGTGCCTTTTTGGGGGCGACTCAAAGGGAGTGGGGGGATTGTGGGTGGGCTGGTTCTGCCACGTGGGGCAGGGGGCTGCTGCAGCAGAGGAGCAGGTGAGCGAGGGCTGGGGGCCCCCCCCTAAAGTGCTGAAAATTCTCCGAGGGGACCACACTATCTTTAAAAGTGTAAGTACTGGGGTGAGGCGAGGCGGAGGCAAACCTCTGGTTTGCAGCTGGAGAGGGAGGGCTTGGAGTGACTGGTGCGTAAGAAAGCTTTGGAAACGACCCCTGTCTGCCCTCTCTGCTTCTAAAAGGCTTTTAGCGTTGGAAAATAAAAGCCAGGTGGGGGCCCGGCTGCTGCCCACGCCCAGGGAGGTGCTCAGTGCTGCCACCCGGTGTGTAACGGCCGGCAGTGCAGCCGTGCCGCGGCGTGTGCCGCCCCGTGGGAGCTCAATGCTGCCACCCTTTGTGTAACGGCCGGCAGTGCAGCCGTGCCGCGGCGTGTGCCGCCCCGGGGGAGCTCAATGTTGCCATCCGGTGTGTAACGGCCGGCAGTGCTGGCGGAACGAACGTTTTTCTGACAGCTCTTGGAGGAACGTTTCTGTACAGGTGTTCCCCAGGGCTCCTCAGCTGCTCAGAACTCAACGTGTTGTCTTGGAGGGGAATAAAACCCATGGAACGCTGAGCGTGAGGTCACAACGCAGGCACCGCCCCCCCCCAGCGTGGCACCGCCCCCCCAGCGTGGCACCGCCCCCCCCAGCGTGGCACCGCCCCCCCAGCGTGGCACCGCCCCCCCCAGCGTGGCACCGCCCCCCCAGCGTGGCACCGCCCACCCCAGCGTGGCACCGCCCACCCCAGCGTGGCACCGCCCACCCCAGCGTGGCACCGCCCCCCCCAGCGTGGCACCGCCCCCCCCAGCGTGGCACCGCCCCCCCCAGCGTGGCACCGCCCCCCCCAGCGTGGCACCGCCCCCCCCAGCGTGGCACCGCCCCCCCCCAGCGTGGCACCGCCCACCCCAGCGTGGCACCGCCCACCCCAGCGTGGCACCGCCCCCCCAGCGTGGCAACGCCCCCCCGCGTGGCACCGCCCCCTCAGCGTGGCACCGCCCCTCCAGCCTGAACCCCACCCCCCAGCATGGCACCGCTCTCAACAACATGGCGCCAGATGCTTTAAAGTGGCTCAGTGCAGGGTTGTGGCTGGTAGAGGTTGGAGCTCTTCTGCTGTGTCCCAGGTCAGTGCCAGTCTCTGCTGCTTTGGGGGGTTTCTCTATAGCAGCCGCTGGAGCTGCGCGGGGTTTGGGGGGGTGGCCACCGGCGGGGCAGCGCGGGGCTTTTGGGGGGGGGGAGGGGGGCGTGTCCGGGCTTGGCCGGCGGGGCTCTGCGGGGGTGGCGGCTGCTGCCTCAACCGTACCCAGAGGCCCCGTGGGAGCTCAATGCTGCCACCTTGTGTGTAATGGCCGGCAGTGCAGCCGTGCCGCGGCGTGTGCCGCCCCGGGGGAGCTCAATGCTGCCACCCGGTGTGTAATGGCCGGCAGTGCAGCCGTGCCGCGGCGTATACCGCCCCGGGGGAGCTCAGTGCTCAACCCTGTGTGTAATGGCCGGCAGTGCAGCCGTGCCGCGGCGTGTGCCGCCCCGGGGGAGCTCAATGCTGCCACCCGGTGTGTAACGGCCGGCAGTGCAGCCGTGCCGCGGCGTGTGCCGCCCTGGGTGAGCTAATTTCTGCAGCCTAACTGCGCTGAATGCTCGAAAATTCTTAGGGGAAGAGCGGAGGGCGGAGAGCTTGACTCGAGCGTCGCTATGGATCCGGCGCCTGCGCCCTAGCCCGGCTCTGCTGCCGCCAGAGGGGCAGCGTCCCGGTGGTCGCTATGGATACGGCGCCTGCGCCGCAGCGGGTCCGGTCCCGGTGTCGCTGCCGGCCCGGGACTCCCAGGTGTGTTCCTTCCGGCGTCTGAAGGTGGTCTGGGGCCATCGGCAGGGCTTTTGGGGGTGACGGAGGAGGTCTTGGGGACACCTAAAAGGGTCTGGGGATACGTAAAGTTCTCGTGGGGCCATCGGAAAGGGTCAAGGGTCGTGGGGAGGCAGCTGGGCACCTCCGACGGACCCTTTGGGAGGTCTCTGCAGGCTCCCGTGGGAGCTGGGGGTGTCTCGGGGTGGGTTTGGGTTTGGGTTTGTGCTGCAAACAGCGTTGATAATGACTTAGAGAAAGACACACAAGAGACTCAGTAAGTCTCTTGTATCGTGCTTCTATTCTGGCGCCTGACACAGGTAGGATCATTTCAAAAGAGCTGTGTGTCTTCAGAGAGGTTTGGGCAAACTTTTATACAAAAAGTTATCTGTCTATAATGACAGAGGTCCAGATGCTGCCTATCTATACAAAGCTTATCTCTCTAAAAGAGCAGAAGTACACATATCATGCAGGTGTCCTTTGTCTTATCCAAAAGAGCATCTTGTCCAAGACTAACAGAAGTGAATCACTGACAAATCCTGTTATTCCTTCTCTATCCAAAGGCTGTCTGCCAGCCCCTCTCCCCCTCCCTGCGTCCCAGCATTTCAGCTAACAAGCGGAAAATTCTTATCAACTCTGTGGTTCTGTTAATGAGACTTTTCTGTTCATCAGTTCCCCCCTTTCTCACAGCCAACAGTATATTCCTATACTATATTTTCTTAAGGCAAACTTTGGACCCAGGCTTTCTGAGCTATCTTTCCCATGCTGACAATTGTGGAAGTTACTCTCAGATGTAGTCACCCAGTCTGATGCCCCCCAAGTCCAATTCATTGAGGCTTCCCCAAATAAAGGGGTCCTCATTTGGCCTCGAGGAAGTTCAGTGCATATCCAACAGTTAGAGAGATTAGTTTGCAAAGCCAATTCTTGCCTAACGTGTAAGTACATATTGCCTTCCCATCCCTCAATTTCCTTGCTGTGCTGCAAAGATTTTGATAGGAATTTCTAGGTATTAACTACAGCCAGGGCAATCCTTCAAGTGCCCTAGGAATGCAGTGAAAACCTTTTGGGAATTGTTCCTGCTCTGGTACTCCTCAAGCTATGAGGAGCTCTTCAGGGCAGCTCCAAGGTTAGGTTTGGATTCTCCTGGAGTCGCACACAGAACGAGTCTCACGATTCCAGTGGTCTAATTTCATAGCTGCATTTTCTTCTCTCTGCCTAGGTGACAGGACGACCTCACTAATCAAGAGAGATAGCCTGAGCTCTGCAGGAACCTTGAACCCAAGCAGCCAGTGCCTTCTGTGAGTACAAGCTGTCCTTGCTCAACGTGGAAGTAGTTGAGAGCTGAAGCCAGACCACGCCATAATTCCCTCAGCTTCCTCTTCTGCAGATTAAACAGTCCCAGTTCCTTCAGCCACTCCTCCTAAGGCTTGTTATCCAGACCCCTCACCAGCTTTGTGGCCCTTCTCTGGACTCACTCTCTCACAAGGGGTGTCCTGGGGAACACCACTTGTGCCCGGCCGGCCACCGGCTGGGTTTAACTCTGTTCCCCACCGCTCTTGGGGCCCAGCCATCCATCCTGTTCTGCTGTCCAGCAGTCCCTTTGAAAAACAATCCATCTGAAAAAAGAAGTAGCAGAGAAGGAAAGTTGAAGCTGCAAGGATTGCAGTCCCCTCAGTTCTGGTTGTAGCCAGGTGGGGGTTGGTCTCTTCTCCCAGGCAAGCAGCACCAGAACAAGAGGACACAGTCTCAAGCTGTGCCAGGGGAGGTTTAGGCTGGATGTTAGGAAGAAGGTCTTCATAGAATAGAATAGAGCAGGTTGAAAGAGAGATTGGCCTTTGGAATGTGCTGCTCAGGGAGGTGGTGCCCAGGGAGTCACCATCACTGGAAGTGTTTAGAAAGAGACTGGATGAGGCACTCAGTGCCGTGGTTTAGTTGATTAGATGGTGTTGGAATGGAATGGAACGGAATAGAATAGAATAGACCAGACCGAGTTGGAAGAGACCTTCAAGATCATCGTGTCCAACCTATCATCCAACGCCACCTAATCAACTAAACCAAGCAACCAGGCACCCTATCCAGTCTCCTCCTGAACACCTCCAAAGATGGTGACTCCACCACCACCCTGGGCAGCCCATTCCAATGGGCCATCACTCTCTCCGTGCAGAACCTCTTCCTAACCTCTAGCCTAAACCTCCCCTGGTGCAGCCTGAGACTGTGTCCTCTTGCTGGGCCTGGTGATGATCAAAGTTCTTTTCCAAGCTGCTTACTCCTGTTTGGTTTTATTCTCCTGCATGAATTGTCAGTTCAAAGCACTCGAGAGAAATGGTGTGATGGCTGTGCTGCCAAGCATCAGACTGGGGACCGAAAGACAACCTCCTGTGGATCGATGTACCGGGATATTCCAGGAACCTCTGTGCTGCCACAGACCTGGACTTAAACTCGTTCCAGATGCCGCGGTGTGTTCCACATGACAATCGCACTCGGCACGTGAAGAGTGAGCAAGAGACTTCCCTTGTTTCCTTTGTGGAAGGCTTTTGTGTGTCCCCCGGCCCCGGGGGCCGTGTTCCTCTCGGGCAGGCTGAGGACGAGGCTGCCCTCGGCAGCAGGCGTGCCGCAAGCGGAGCGGCGAAGCTGTGTTCCTGGCAGTTCTCTCTCCGCCTGGATCAGGACGAAGGTGCCGGCCGACAAGGACTTGCACTGACACAGGGTCAGAGAGCTGAGAGCACCAAAGGGTTTAATTGGTGAGAGCAACAGACTTGGTTGCTGCCACCCGCTGCTAAGTGGCCCCCACATGGGGTTTGGAGGCAGGTAAAGGTTTCTTTTGGCGTGTGAAGGGGTTTTATGGGCATCTAGAAGGGGTGTGGAGCCCCCTGAAAGGGTCTGGGATAGTGTCAGGGGGTTCTGGGCTGGTCCACCAGCGGGTCTGGGGACATTGGAAGCATCTGGGGGTACCTAAAGTGGAGCTGGGTGTTTCAGATGGGGGGTTTGGGTGCAACCAAAGGGGTTTTGTGGGCATCTAAGTTGGAGAATCTGTGGGGGTCCTGAAGGAGTTGGGGGGTTCTCAGTGAGGTTTTGGAGTCTCTATGGAGTCCCTGTTGTATCTTGGGTCTGCCGTGGGATTGGTAGTGACTGGGTGCTCCGGTTTTGGTGGCTCCAGGGCAGCAGGTACCCACAGGGCTGTGCCTTGCTTTATGTTCCCCAGCTGTGGGCCAAGCAGGAGCCCCAGGGGAAGGGAATTTCAGCATGTGGCGGGTGATAGTGGAGGCGACTTCCTGACAAAATGGCTTTGGGGGTTTGGTTAGGTCTTGTTTTTATGGTTGACTCACTCTTGCTTTCTTTCCTTTTTTTTCAGGGAGCTTAACTGCTTTGCCTGAGGACCAGTTGCAGATTTGTATTCGGCCTCAGCCACAAGCCCTGACACGGAGCGGGGTGCTTTGGTGTCAGAATGTGGAGCTGTTGGAAACCAAATTGCTCACTGAAAAAAAGAAAAGGAATAATTTGTCATAAAAAAATCCCCACAGTTCCTGTAAGCTTTCGAGTTCCTACTTAATAATATAAAGCAGTTTGTGGTTTGGTTGGTTTGGTTTTTTTCTTGTTGTGCTGCAAAGATTTTGATAGGAATTTCTAGGTATTAACTACAGCCAGAGCAAGCCTCTACTTGCCCTGGGAACGCAGTGAAAACCTTTTGGGAATTGGTTCTGCTCTGTTACTCCTCAAGCTATGAGCAGACACACAGGCAGTTGTTAACAGAGTTTCTTTGTGCATTCCAGGTCTGGTGTGTTCAGACCGGCAGGATCTTCCTGGGCCATCCGATTACGGTTTCCGTTGACACTTTTCAGCCCTTACATCCGGTTTGCCGACAGAGGACGTTGGTTTGTGGGCCCTGGCAGCGACACTTTTCCAAAGAGGAGCTCTAAGGCCAGCTGCAAGGTTAGGTTTGGATTCTCCTGGGGTGCCTGTGCTTGAAAGCCCCCCAGAGGCCGTGCAGAGTGGTGCTCGCAGTAGCTCTGTGCAAGTCTGCCGTGGGCTCAGGAGGCCAGTATCTAGAGAGAGGGAAGGACAGAGACTCTTCTAAGACAGTTTTAAAGAAATAATTATGAGAAGAGGCAAATTAATTCTGGGGACTCATGTGATATATCTGTTCAAGAGAAAAAAAAATGAAGGCGGTTTCTGACCATAACCAGGCTGACAAAGCACAGTAATGTGGTTTCCTATGGGATTCAACTCCTCCTGCATTGCACAGGACACTTCAACAGCTGTCCTGACGAGCTATAAGTAATGAACTTAATCCACCCTGTGCGAGCAATGGGGCAAAAGATTACAAAATCCATGTATGCAGTTGAGATGTGTTACGTTGGGACGCCCAGGATACAGCTCATCAAGCTCTCCTAGTGTTTAGACGCAAGATGGAAGAAGGAAGGGGGAAGACAGAGCAGAAGGTCTATTTAAATATGAAACTCCTAGGCTGAAAGAAAAGAAAAACATTTTAAAGAGCACTCAGTGAGACTCTGTCACCAGCATAGCTAATCACAGAATCACTGAGTGTTAGGGGTTGGAAGGGACCCCAAAATAGCATCCGGTCCAACCCCTGTGCCAGTGCAGGATCACCTGGGGCGGGTTTTGAATGTCTCCAGAGACTCCACTAACTCTCTGGGCAGCCTGCTCCAGGGCTCTGGCACACACAGTGAAAAGGTTTTCCCTTCTGTTCCTGTGGAACTTCCTCCTTTTATTCGTCGGACGCAGCGAAGCCGCTGGGTCGTGTTGCTGCGGCAAGGTGACCCACCCTGTAGTTCAGGGCCTGGGTCTGTGCCTTCATGGCAGCCTGTTCCCTTGGCACCCTGTCAGCTTAACAGCCCTGTACTTGGGGTCTGTGTGACGAGTTGTGGAGCCCTCCATCCCCCTTCTGTCCCCAGCAGCAGCCCAAGGTCCCTGGAAGCAGGGCTGGGGAGGCTGCTTTAGGCAGCTAACAGGAACCAACCTTGCCTGGCCCTTAGGGGGCTGAGGTCAGTCCCTGGGCTCCTGAAGAGGTGGTGTTGCGCTGCTGCCAGGAGGGCCGGCCCGTAGGTGGGGCACGGGCCAGAGCCTGTGGCTCTCTGTGGGGCTTTTTGGGAGTGCTGCTGAGGCCTCACTCTGTCCTGTTGGCATCCTTTGTCAGGGTAGCCAGATCCTAGGCCTGATGTCTATCGTTAGCTCAATCGCAGAATTTGCTCGTCTGCTGTTCCTGTCCGTAAATTTTTGCCAGTGCTTCTGTAATAAAAAGGTTTTTATTTCTCCTGTAACTTGCAAGCTGGTGACCTCCTTAGGAGCACCACTGTGTTGTTCACAAAGTTCTTTGCTGTTGCAAAGCTGGGAGAAGTGTGAGGTTCAGCTGATGAAGTTTCTCTCTTTAGGGGTGTCTGCTCAGCCGTCCTC
This sequence comes from Melanerpes formicivorus, assembly GCF_026170545.1. NCBI lineage: Eukaryota > Metazoa > Chordata > Aves > Piciformes > Picidae > Melanerpes > Melanerpes formicivorus. Next base: position 59,943,015 of record NW_027142354.1, read on the forward strand.
TTCCTGGATCTCGGAGCTTTGTCTCTCCCTGTTTGCGGTGCCCCGACAAGGACTTGTGCCGACACATCCTCGGGAAGCTGAAACCACCAAAGGGTTTAATGGGTGAGAGCAAAGCTCAGCTGTGTGCTGAAGCTGCAAACCTTGCCCAGAAGGCTGTCCCCGGCTCGGGGTGATAAAAAGAACAGGAGCGTAGCCGCTCGGCTGTCTTTCCTTCTGTGATGCCACAGCGGGGTGGGCGAGGATACAGCAGAGGAGCAGTGAGGGAGGGGTGAGGGCAGCCTCCCACAAAGGCTGCTTGCAGACCTGAAATGCCAAATGTTTGAAATGCCAGGACGTTCTTGGAGGGGAGGGAAAGCCCCGGGCAAGTGTAAGAGTGAGTGTGAGGTGTTCCAGCAGAGGAACAGCGGTGCTGCTTATTGAGAGATTGCAGAAGGGCAGTGATTTGTGTGCAGAAAGGCCTTGACGTGACCCCCCTCTGTTCTGTAGAAAGGCTTCTAGAGGAGAAAAGCACATCCTGAGCAGAGCCACGGGGGGGTGTGGGGTGTGGTTTGAAGCAGAAATAGCAACTGTCTCTCAATTAAAACAGTGGATTGTCTTTCGTGTGTGTGTGTGGTGTGCTGTTTTTTCATTGACTGGAAAAAGCTCTGCAGGGAGACCAGCTGATCTGCTCCCGAGGCACAGCAGCACCGGACCTGCTGAGCGCTGGGGGCCTGTTAAGGAGGGTCTGCTGTCATCTGAAGTGGGCTTGGGGGTATGAAAGGGGAATTTGGGGGCATGTGAAGGGTTCTGGGAGCATCTAGAGGTGTCTGGGGACCTCTGGAGGGGCTCCTGGGTCATGTCTGGAGGGTCACGGAGGAGTGGGGGGGTCTGTGCCTCAGTGTGGTTTCGGGGTCTCTGTGTCAGGTCCCCACAGCGTGTGGGTTGCTGTGTGGCACTGCTGGAGTCTCGGTGTCCCTAGCGCCGCTGACTCTTCTGCTCACTGCTCCCACCTTGTGGGCACGGCCAGGTACTGCTTGCTGTCGCCTGCTGCCAAGGGTGTGAGTGGCCTCTGCAGGGAGGCGCAGAGAGGTATTCTGGGGCGTCTAGAGGGGCTTTGTGGGCATCGAGAGGTGTCTGGCGGCCTCTGGAGGGTCTCCGGGGGGGTCTCTGGAGGGTCCTGAAGCAGCTGAGGGGGCGGGGAGTGGTGGTGTTGTGTTAGAGGTCTCGGGGGGGTTCCAGGGTTTGGGGTCCCGCAGGATTGGGGTGGTCTCACCCCGGTATTGGGTGTCCTGCAGTCCCAGGGTCCCCCAGCCACATCTCCCCCGGCATCTCAAGGCGAGCTGCGAGCACCTCAAGGGCCTTAGAGGGTGAGAAAGGAGGGCTGGGGGCATGTAGACGGAAGTGAGGGCACCAAGACGGCACCGCCCTCCCCGTGACAGCGCCTGCCCTTCCCAAGATGGCGCCGCCCTCCCCGTGACAGCGCCTGCCCTTCCCAAGATGGCGTCGATCTCCCCGTGACAGCGCCTGCCCTTTCCAAGATGGCGTCGCCCTCCCCGTGACAGCGCCTGCCCTTCCCAAGATGGCGCCGCCCTCGCCCCGTCGGCTCCGACCTAGCCAGCGTAATCCTCGTCCCCTCTGCTTTCTCCGCTCCGCATCAGCTCGGTGTGGACTCTGCTGCTCTCTGGAGTTGCTCTGTGCCTGCTGCAGGACTCTGCTATGGGTTTGAGGGTGGGCGGCAGCGAGGGGGGGGCCGAGAAACACCAGCGGCGGGGGGGGGGGGGGGTGGGTGTCGATTTGCCGCGGTCGGGAGCAGTCTACTCCCAGTTCACGAGCTGTTCTCCTGTCTCTCCCAGCTCTTGCAGGCTGACCCCAATGCCCTCAGACTCGCCCAGCGATCCCAGGGTGAACCCGGCAGCACCCAGACTCGCCCAGCGATCCCAGGGCGAACCCAGCAGCACCCAGACTCGCCCAGCGATCGTCACGTGATTAGGGGCCGCGCAAAGGAGGGGCGGGGAGCAGAGAAAGCGGCGGCGGCGCCCAGCCTCCAGCCACGCCCGCTGGAACATGCTTTCCAATTAGTACGCTACCTCTTAGGTTTCCAACCTGGGTATTCAAAGAACGCCGAGGAAAGTGGGGGCAGGTGCTTTTGCCAGGCAGCCTCCAATGAGCAGGCCCGGGGCAACGAGGAGGTGGCAGCAGCCAGCACATGCAGGCATTTCCTGGGGCTCAGTGAATGTTTAGAGCTCAGGGGCTCAGCCTGTGCTTCCGCTTCCTTTTCTTCAGCACAGGAGTTCGGTTTGGCTGTCCAGAGCCTTGCTCTGCACCCGAATGCCGTACCGAGCGTGAGGGAAAGATGAAGCAACACCCACGTAGGCACCCAGGGAAAAAGCGGAGGTTGTCTTAGGAGCCGGTTTGAGACAAAATTCACCCAACTCCTTCTGCGGTGGTGTACGGGAAAGAGTCGGTAGGGGAAGCCGCAGGACAGCCTGCAGCAAAGCTCAGGACTTGTTCCCTCGCCTCTGCCTTCTGCACGTCTCCTCGTCGGCCGCCTGTGAGCGAGACGCTTCACCAGCTGGCTTGTTTGAAATCAGCAAAGTTATGGCATGGAAGTTATCTGGTAGGAGTCGTTGCTAAACAGATGCAGTTGAAGCTTTGTATCTTCCGTTCTCTCTACTAGTTATTCTAATCTTGCCCTGTTGGTTTAGCCCATCAGTTTTCATGTTCTCTTCATCTATTAATAGCAGAAGAAAGGGCCCCTTGATTCCAGTATTTCTTGCTGTAGTTCAGAGGTAGAGTTGGCTTTCCCTCTGACCTTTTATACTTTTACTTTGTGTTAAGTGGAACCCAAAACTGAATAGGATACTTTGTGTAAAGCTTGAGCAGCCCTTAACTTTCGAATTATTATACCGCATGCACTACTGCTTTGCAACATTCACAGGACTGTGGTGGTGTCAGATAGTTCACTTGCATTTAGTTCCTCAGGGCCCAGGCCTTCCTTTGGGCTGATGGTCTTGGCCAAAGCTGCAATGTTCAGTCCTTGCTGTGAAAGGCAGGAGGTGCTGGCTGGGCAGTTTGCTTTATTTTGTGCCTTTTTGGGGGCGACTCAAAGGGAGTGGGGGGATTGTGGGTGGGCTGGTTCTGCCACGTGGGGCAGGGGGCTGCTGCAGCAGAGGAGCAGGTGAGCGAGGGCTGGGGGCCCCCCCCTAAAGTGCTGAAAATTCTCCGAGGGGACCACACTATCTTTAAAAGTGTAAGTACTGGGGTGAGGCGAGGCGGAGGCAAACCTCTGGTTTGCAGCTGGAGAGGGAGGGCTTGGAGTGACTGGTGCGTAAGAAAGCTTTGGAAACGACCCCTGTCTGCCCTCTCTGCTTCTAAAAGGCTTTTAGCGTTGGAAAATAAAAGCCAGGTGGGGGCCCGGCTGCTGCCCACGCCCAGGGAGGTGCTCAGTGCTGCCACCCGGTGTGTAACGGCCGGCAGTGCAGCCGTGCCGCGGCGTGTGCCGCCCCGTGGGAGCTCAATGCTGCCACCCTTTGTGTAACGGCCGGCAGTGCAGCCGTGCCGCGGCGTGTGCCGCCCCGGGGGAGCTCAATGTTGCCATCCGGTGTGTAACGGCCGGCAGTGCTGGCGGAACGAACGTTTTTCTGACAGCTCTTGGAGGAACGTTTCTGTACAGGTGTTCCCCAGGGCTCCTCAGCTGCTCAGAACTCAACGTGTTGTCTTGGAGGGGAATAAAACCCATGGAACGCTGAGCGTGAGGTCACAACGCAGGCACCGCCCCCCCCCAGCGTGGCACCGCCCCCCCCAGCGTGGCACCGCCCCCCCAGCGTGGCACCGCCCCCCCAGCGTGGCACCGCCCCCCCAGCGTGGCACCGCCCCCCCAGCGTGGCACCGCCCACCCCAGCGTGGCACCGCCCACCCCAGCGTGGCACCGCCCACCCCAGCGTGGCACCGCCCCCCCAGCGTGGCACCGCCCCCCCAGCGTGGCACCGCCCCCCCCAGCGTGGCACCGCCCACCCCAGCGTGGCACCGCCCACCCCAGCGTGGCACCGCCCCCCCAGCGTGGCAACGCCCCCCCGCGTGGCACCGCCCCCTCAGCGTGGCACCGCCCCTCCAGCCTGAACCCCACCCCCCAGCATGGCACCGCTCTCAACAACATGGCGCCAGATGCTTTAAAGTGGCTCAGTGCAGGGTTGTGGCTGGTAGAGGTTGGAGCTCTTCTGCTGTGTCCCAGGTCAGTGCCAGTCTCTGCTGCTTTGGGGGGTTTCTCTATAGCAGCCGCTGGAGCTGCGCGGGGTTTGGGGGGGTGGCCACCGGCGGGGCAGCGCGGGGCTTTTGGGGGGGGGGAGGGGGGCGTGTCCGGGCTTGGCCGGCGGGGCTCTGCGGGGGTGGCGGCTGCTGCCTCAACCGTACCCAGAGGCCCCGTGGGAGCTCAATGCTGCCACCTTGTGTGTAATGGCCGGCAGTGCAGCCGTGCCGCGGCGTGTGCCGCCCCGGGGGAGCTCAATGCTGCCACCCGGTGTGTAATGGCCGGCAGTGCAGCCGTGCCGCGGCGTATACCGCCCCGGGGGAGCTCAGTGCTCAACCCTGTGTGTAATGGCCGGCAGTGCAGCCGTGCCGCGGCGTGTGCCGCCCCGGGGGAGCTCAATGCTGCCACCCGGTGTGTAACGGCCGGCAGTGCAGCCGTGCCGCGGCGTGTGCCGCCCTGGGTGAGCTAATTTCTGCAGCCTAACTGCGCTGAATGCTCGAAAATTCTTAGGGGAAGAGCGGAGGGCGGAGAGCTTGACTCGAGCGTCGCTATGGATCCGGCGCCTGCGCCCTAGCCCGGCTCTGCTGCCGCCAGAGGGGCAGCGTCCCGGTGGTCGCTATGGATACGGCGCCTGCGCCGCAGCGGGTCCGGTCCCGGTGTCGCTGCCGGCCCGGGACTCCCAGGTGTGTTCCTTCCGGCGTCTGAAGGTGGTCTGGGGCCATCGGCAGGGCTTTTGGGGGTGACGGAGGAGGTCTTGGGGACACCTAAAAGGGTCTGGGGATACGTAAAGTTCTCGTGGGGCCATCGGAAAGGGTCAAGGGTCGTGGGGAGGCAGCTGGGCACCTCCGACGGACCCTTTGGGAGGTCTCTGCAGGCTCCCGTGGGAGCTGGGGGTGTCTCGGGGTGGGTTTGGGTTTGGGTTTGTGCTGCAAACAGCGTTGATAATGACTTAGAGAAAGACACACAAGAGACTCAGTAAGTCTCTTGTATCGTGCTTCTATTCTGGCGCCTGACACAGGTAGGATCATTTCAAAAGAGCTGTGTGTCTTCAGAGAGGTTTGGGCAAACTTTTATACAAAAAGTTATCTGTCTATAATGACAGAGGTCCAGATGCTGCCTATCTATACAAAGCTTATCTCTCTAAAAGAGCAGAAGTACACATATCATGCAGGTGTCCTTTGTCTTATCCAAAAGAGCATCTTGTCCAAGACTAACAGAAGTGAATCACTGACAAATCCTGTTATTCCTTCTCTATCCAAAGGCTGTCTGCCAGCCCCTCTCCCCCTCCCTGCGTCCCAGCATTTCAGCTAACAAGCGGAAAATTCTTATCAACTCTGTGGTTCTGTTAATGAGACTTTTCTGTTCATCAGTTCCCCCCTTTCTCACAGCCAACAGTATATTCCTATACTATATTTTCTTAAGGCAAACTTTGGACCCAGGCTTTCTGAGCTATCTTTCCCATGCTGACAATTGTGGAAGTTACTCTCAGATGTAGTCACCCAGTCTGATGCCCCCCAAGTCCAATTCATTGAGGCTTCCCCAAATAAAGGGGTCCTCATTTGGCCTCGAGGAAGTTCAGTGCATATCCAACAGTTAGAGAGATTAGTTTGCAAAGCCAATTCTTGCCTAACGTGTAAGTACATATTGCCTTCCCATCCCTCAATTTCCTTGCTGTGCTGCAAAGATTTTGATAGGAATTTCTAGGTATTAACTACAGCCAGGGCAATCCTTCAAGTGCCCTAGGAATGCAGTGAAAACCTTTTGGGAATTGTTCCTGCTCTGGTACTCCTCAAGCTATGAGGAGCTCTTCAGGGCAGCTCCAAGGTTAGGTTTGGATTCTCCTGGAGTCGCACACAGAACGAGTCTCACGATTCCAGTGGTCTAATTTCATAGCTGCATTTTCTTCTCTCTGCCTAGGTGACAGGACGACCTCACTAATCAAGAGAGATAGCCTGAGCTCTGCAGGAACCTTGAACCCAAGCAGCCAGTGCCTTCTGTGAGTACAAGCTGTCCTTGCTCAACGTGGAAGTAGTTGAGAGCTGAAGCCAGACCACGCCATAATTCCCTCAGCTTCCTCTTCTGCAGATTAAACAGTCCCAGTTCCTTCAGCCACTCCTCCTAAGGCTTGTTATCCAGACCCCTCACCAGCTTTGTGGCCCTTCTCTGGACTCACTCTCTCACAAGGGGTGTCCTGGGGAACACCACTTGTGCCCGGCCGGCCACCGGCTGGGTTTAACTCTGTTCCCCACCGCTCTTGGGGCCCAGCCATCCATCCTGTTCTGCTGTCCAGCAGTCCCTTTGAAAAACAATCCATCTGAAAAAAGAAGTAGCAGAGAAGGAAAGTTGAAGCTGCAAGGATTGCAGTCCCCTCAGTTCTGGTTGTAGCCAGGTGGGGGTTGGTCTCTTCTCCCAGGCAAGCAGCACCAGAACAAGAGGACACAGTCTCAAGCTGTGCCAGGGGAGGTTTAGGCTGGATGTTAGGAAGAAGGTCTTCATAGAATAGAATAGAGCAGGTTGAAAGAGAGATTGGCCTTTGGAATGTGCTGCTCAGGGAGGTGGTGCCCAGGGAGTCACCATCACTGGAAGTGTTTAGAAAGAGACTGGATGAGGCACTCAGTGCCGTGGTTTAGTTGATTAGATGGTGTTGGAATGGAATGGAACGGAATAGAATAGAATAGACCAGACCGAGTTGGAAGAGACCTTCAAGATCATCGTGTCCAACCTATCATCCAACGCCACCTAATCAACTAAACCAAGCAACCAGGCACCCTATCCAGTCTCCTCCTGAACACCTCCAAAGATGGTGACTCCACCACCACCCTGGGCAGCCCATTCCAATGGGCCATCACTCTCTCCGTGCAGAACCTCTTCCTAACCTCTAGCCTAAACCTCCCCTGGTGCAGCCTGAGACTGTGTCCTCTTGCTGGGCCTGGTGATGATCAAAGTTCTTTTCCAAGCTGCTTACTCCTGTTTGGTTTTATTCTCCTGCATGAATTGTCAGTTCAAAGCACTCGAGAGAAATGGTGTGATGGCTGTGCTGCCAAGCATCAGACTGGGGACCGAAAGACAACCTCCTGTGGATCGATGTACCGGGATATTCCAGGAACCTCTGTGCTGCCACAGACCTGGACTTAAACTCGTTCCAGATGCCGCGGTGTGTTCCGCATGACAATCGCACTCGGCACGTGAAGAGTGGCCAAGAGACTTCCCTTGTTTCCTTTGTGGAAGGCTTTTGTGTGTCCCCCGGCCCCGGGGGCCGTGTTCCTCTCGGGCAGGCTGCGGACGAGGCTGCCCTCGGCAGCAGGCGTGCCGCAAGCGGAGCGGCGAAGCTGTGTTCCTGGCAGTTCTCTCTCCGCCTGGATCAGGACGAAGGTGCCGGCCGACAAGGACTTGCACTGACACAGGGTCAGAGAGCTGAGAGCACCAAAGGGTTTAATTGGTGAGAGCAACAGACTTGGTTGCTGCCACCCGCTGCTAAGTGGCCCCCAAATGGGGTTTGGAGGCAGGTAAAGGTTTCTTTTGGCGTGTGAAGGGGTTTTATGGGCATCTAGAAGGGGTGTGGAGCCCCCTGAAAGGGTCTGGGATAGTGTCAGGGGGTTCTGGGCTGGTCCACCAGCGGGTCTGGGGACATTGGAAGCATCTGGGGGTACCTAAAGTGGAGCTGGGTGTTTCAGATGGGGGGTTTGGGTGCAACCAAAGGGGTTTTGTGGGCATCTAAGTTGGAGAATCTGTGGGGGTCCTGAAGGAGTTGGGGGGTTCTCAGTGAGGTTTTGGAGTCTCTATGGAGTCCCTGTTGTATCTTGGGTCTGCCGTGGGATTGGTAGTGACTGGGTGCTCCGGTTTTGGTGGCTCCAGGGCAGCAGGTACCCACAGGGCTGTGCCTTGCTTTATGTTCCCCAGCTGTGGGCCAAGCAGGAGCCCCAGGGGAAGGGAATTTCAGCATGTGGCAGGTGATAGTGGAGGCGACTTCCTGACAAAATGGCTTTGGGGGTTTGGTTAGGTCTTGTTTTTATGGTTGACTCACTCTTGCTTTCTTTCCTTTTTTTTCAGGGAGCTTAACTGCTTTGCCTGAGGACCAGTTGCAGATTTGTATTCGGCCTCAGCCACAAGCCCTGACACGGAGCGGGGTGCTTTGGTGTCAGAATGTGGAGCTGTTGGAAACCCAATTGCTCACTGAAAAAAAGAAAAGGAATAATTTGTCATAAAAAAATCCCCACAGTTCCTGTAAGCTTTCGAGTTCCTACTTAATAATATAAAGCAGTTTGTGGTTTGGTTGGTTTGGTTTTTTTCTTGTTGTGCTGCAAAGATTTTGATAGGAATTTCTAGGTATTAACTACAGCCAGAGCAAGCCTCTACTTGCCCTGGGAACGCAGTGAAAACCTTTTGGGAATTGGTTCTGCTCTGTTACTCCTCAAGCTATGAGCAGACACACAGGCAGTTGTTAACAGAGTTTCTTTGTGCATTCCAGGTCCGGTGTGTTCAGACCGGCAGGATCTTCCTGGGCCATCCGATTACGGTTTCCGTTGACACTTTTCAGCCCTTACATCCGGTTTGCCGACAGAGGACGTTGGTTTGTGGGCCCTGGCAGCGACAGTTTTCCAAAGAGGAGCTCTAAGGCCAGCTGCAAGGTTAGGTTTGGATTCTCCTGGGGTGCCTGTGCTTGAAAGCCCCCCAGAGGCCGTGCAGAGTGGTGCTCGCAGTAGCTCTGTGCAAGTCTGCCGTGGGCTCAGGAGGCCAGTATCTAGAGAGAGGGAAGGACAGAGACACTTCTAAGACAGTTTTAAAGAAATAATTATGAGAAGAGGCAAATTAATTCTGGGGACTCATGTGATATATCTGTTTAAGAGAAAAAAAAATGAAGGAGGTTTCTGACCATAACCAGGCTGACAAAGCACAGTAATGTGGTTTCCTATGGGATTCAACTCCTCCTGCATTGCACAGGACACTTCAACAGCTGTCCTGACGAGCTATAAGTAATGAACTTAATCCACCCTGTGCGAGCAATGGGGCAAAAGATTACAAAATCCATGTATGCAGTTGAGATGTGTTACGTTGGGACGCCCAGGATACACCTGATCAAGCTCTCCTAGTGTTTAGACGCAAGATGGAAGAAGGAAGGGGGAAGACAGAGCAGAAGGTCTATTTAAATATGAAACTCCTAGGCTGAAAGAAAAGAAAAACATTTTAAAGAGCACTCAGTGAGACTCTGTCACCAGCATAGCTAATCACAGAATCACTGAGTGTTAGGGGTTGGAAGGGACCCCAAAATAGCATCCGGTCCAACCCCTGTGCCAGTGCAGGATCACCTGGGGCAGGTTTTGAATGTCTCCAGAGACTCCACTAACTCTCTGGGCAGCCTGCTCCAGGGCTCTGGCACACACAGTGAAAAGGTTTTCCCTTCTGTTCCTGCGGAACTTCCTCCTTTTATTCGTCGGACGCAGCGAAGCCGCTGGGTCGTGTTGCTGCGGCAAGGTGACCCACCCTGTAGTTCAGGGCCTGGGTCTGTGCCTTCATGGCAGCCTGTTCCCTTGGCACCCTGTCAGCTTAACAGCCTTGTACTCGGGGCCTGTGTGACGAGTTGTGGAGCCCTCCATCCCCCTTCTGTCCCCAGCAGCAGCCCAAGGTCCCTGTAAGCAGGGCTGGGGAGGCTGCTTTAGGCAGCTGACAGGAACCAACCTTGCCTGGCCCTTAGGGGGCTGAGGTCAGTCCCTGGGCTCCTGAAGAGGTGGTGTTGCGCTGCTGCCAGGAGGGCCGGCCCGTAGGTGGGGCACGGGCCAGAGCCTGTGGCTCTCTGTGGGGCTTTTTGGGGGTGCTGCTGAGGCCTCACTCTGTCCTGTTGGCATCCTTTGTCAGGGTAGCCAGATCCTAGGCCCGATGTCTATCGTTAGCTCAATCGCAGAATTTCCTCGTCTGCTGTTCCTGTCCGTAAATTTTTGCCAGTGCTTCTGTAATAAAAAGGTTTTTATTTCTCCTGTAACTTGCAAGCTGGTGACCTCCTTAGGAGCAGCACTGTGTTGTTCACAAAGTTCTTTGCTGTTGCAAAGCTGGGAGAAGTGTGAGGTTCAGCTGATGAAGTTTCTCTCTTTAGGGGTGTCTGCTCAGCCGTCCTCTTCCTGGATCTCGGTGCTTTGTCTCTCCCTGTTTGCGGTGCCCCGACAAGGACTTGTGCCGACACATCCTCGGGAAGCTGAAACCACCAAAGGGTTTAATGGGTTTGAGACAAAATTCACCCAACTCCTTCTGCGGTGGTGTACGGGAAAGAGTCGGTAGGGGAAGCCGCAGGACAGCCTGCAGCAAAGCTCAGGACTTGTTCCCTCGCCTCTGCCTTCTGCACGTCTCCTCGTCGGCCGCCTGTGAGCGAGACGCTTCACCAGCTGGCTTGTTTGAATTCAGCAAAGTTATGGCATGGAAGTTATCTGGTAGGAGTCGTTGCTAAACAGATGCAGTTGAAGCTTTGTATCTTCCGTTCTCTCTACTAGTTATTCTAATCTTGCCCTGTTGGTTTAGCCCATCAGTTTTCATGTTCTCTTCATGTATTAGTAGCAGAAGAAAGGGCCCCTTGATTCCAGTATTTCTTGCTGTAGTTCAGAGGTAGAGTTGGCTTTCCCTCTGACCTTTTACACTTTTACTTTGTGTTAAGTGGAACCCAAAACTGAATAGGATACTTTGTGTAAAGCTTGAGCAGCCCTTAACTTTCGAATTATTATACTGCATGCACTACTGCTTTGCAACATTCACAGGACTGTGGTGGTGTCAGATGGTTCACTTGCATTTAGCTCCTCAGGGGCCAGGCCTTCCTTTGGGCTGATAGTCTTGGCCAAAGCTGCAATGTTCAGTCCTTGCTGTGAAAGGCAGGAGGTGCTGGCTGGGCAGTTTGCTTTATTTTGTGCCTTTTTGGGGGTGAATCAAAGGGAGTGGGGGGATTGTGGGTGGGCTGGTTCTGCCACGTGGGGCAGGGGGCTGCTGCAGCAGAGGAGCAGGTGAGCGAGGACTGGGGGCCCCCCCCTAAAGTGCTGAAAATTCTCCGAGGGGACCACACTATCTTTAAAAGTGTAAGTACTGGGGTGAGGCGAGGCGGAGGCAAACCTCTGGTTTGCAGCTGGAAAGGGAGGGCTTGGAGTGACTGGTGCGTAAGAAAGCTTTGGAAACGACCCCTGTCTGCCCTCTCTGCTTCTAAAAGGCTTTTAGCATTGGAAAATAAAACCCACGTGGGGGCCCGGCTGCTGCCCACGCCCAGGGAGGTGCTCAGTGCTGCCACCCGGTGTGTAACGGCCGGCAGTGCAGCCGTGCCGCGGCGTGTGCCGCCCCGGGGGAGCTCAATGCTGCCACCCGGTGTGTAACGGCCGGCAGTGCAGCCGTGCCGCGGCGTGTGCCGCCCCGTGGGAGCTCAATGCTGCCACCCGGTGTGTAACGGCCGGCAGTGCTGGCGGAACGAACGTTTTTCTGACAGCTCTTGGAGGAACATTTCTGTACAGGTGTTCCCCAGGGCTCCTCAGCTGCTCAGAACTCAACGTGTTGTCTTGGAGGGGAATAAAAACCATGGAAAACTGAGCGTGAGGTGACAACGCAGGCACCGCCCCCGCCAGCGTGGCGCCGCCCCCGCCAGCGTGGCGCCGCCCCCGCCAGCGTGGCGCCGCCCCCGCCAGCGTGGCGCCGCCCCCGCCAGCGTGGCGCCGCCCCCGCCAGCGTGGCGCCGCCCCCGCCAGCGTGGCGCCGCCCCCGCCAGCGTGGCGCCGCCCCCGCCAGCGTGGCGCCGCCCCCGCCAGCGTGGCGCCGCCCCCGCCAGCGTGGCGCCGCCCCCGCCAGCGTGGCGCCGCCCCCGCCAGCGTGGCGCCGCCCCCGCCAGCGTGGCGCCGCCCCCGCCAGCGTGGCGCCGCCCCCGCCAGCGTGGCGCCGCCCCCGCCAGCGTGGCGCCGCCCCCGCCAGCGTGGCGCCGCCCCTGCCAGCGTGGCGCCGCCCCACCCCCGCGTGGCGCCGCCCCACCCCCGCGTGGCGCCGCCCCACCCCCGCGTGGCGCCGCCCCCCCCCCGCGTGGCGCCGCCCCCCCCGCGTGGCGCCGCCCCCCCCCGCGTGGCGCCGCCCCCCCCAGCGTGTCGCCGCCCCCCCCAGCGTGTCACCGCCCCCCCCCAGCCTGAACCCCACCCCCCAGCATGGCACCGCCCTCAACAACATGGCGCCAGATGCTTTAAAATGGCTCAGTGCAGGGTCGTGGCTGGTAGAGGTTGGAGCTCTTCTGCTGTGTCCCAGGTCAGTGCCAGTCTCTGCTGCTTTGTGGGGTTTCTCTATAGCAGCCGCTGCAGCTGCGCGGGGCTTGGGGGGGTGGCCACCGGCGGGGCAGCGCGGGGCTTTTGGGGGGGGGGGCGTGTCCGGGCTTGGCCGGTGGGGCTCTGCGGGGATGGCGGCTGCTGCCTCAACCGTGCCCAGAGGCCCCGTGGGAGCTCAATGCTGCCACCCGGTGTGTAATGGCCGGCAGTGCAGCCGTGCCGCGGCGTGTGCCGCCCCGGGGGAGCTCAGTGCTCACCCCTGTGTGTAATGGCCGGCAGTGCAGCCGTGCCGCGGCGTGTGCCGCCCCGGGGGAGCTCAATGCTGCCACCCGGTGTGTAATGGCCGGCAGTGCAGCCGTGCCGCGGCGTGTGCCGCCCCGGGGGAGCTCAATGCTGCCACCCGGTGTGTAATGGCCGGCAGTGCTGCCGTGCCGCGGCGTGTGCCGCCCCGGGGGAGCTAATTTCTGCAGCCTAACTGCGCTGAATGCTCGAAAATTCTTAGGGGAAGAGCGGAGAGCTTGAGTCGAGCGTCGCTATGGGTCCAGCGCCTGCGCCCTAGCCCGGCTCTGCTCGCGCCAGGGGGGCAGCGTCCCGGTGGTCGCTATGGATACGGCGCCTGCGCCCTAGCCCGGCTCTGCTCGCGCCAGGGGGGCAGCGTCCCGGTGGTCGCTATGGATACGGCGCCCGCGCCGCAGCGGGTCCGGTCCCGCGCACGCGCCCTCCTCGCGGGCTGCGCCCCGCTTTTCTGGCCGGGGGGGCGGGCGCCGCGCTGAGCAGCTTTGGAGCCGGAGTGGTGGCGGAGAGCCCTGATTCGGCGCCTGACGCCGTTCTGGCCCCAGGGTGCCTGCGAACCGCCGTCCTTTGGCGGGGCAAGGCGTCCTGGCGCATTCGGGGAGCTCGCAGTGCGGTTTCCGGTGTCGCTGCCGGCCCGGGACTCCCAGGTGTGTTCCTTCCGGCGTCTGAAGGTGGTCTGGGGCCATCGGCAGGGCTTTTGGGGGTGACGGAGGAGGTCTGGGGACACCTAAAAGGGTCTGGGGATATGTAAAGTTCTGGTGGGGCCATCTGAAAGGATCAAGGGTCGTGGAGAGGCAGCTGGGCACCTCCGACGGACCCTTTGGGAGGTCTCTGCAGGCTCCCGTGGGAGCTGGGGGTGTCTCGGGGTGGGTTTGGGTTTGGGTTTGGGTTTGTGCTGCAAACAGCGTTAATAATGACTTAGAGAAAGACACACAAGAGACTCAGTAAGTCTCTTGTATCGTGCTTCTATTCTGGCGCCTGACACAGGTAGGATCATTTCAAAAGAGCTGTGTGTCTTCAGAGAGGTTTGGGCAAACTTTTATACAAAAAGTTATCTGTCTATAATGACAGAGGTCCAGATGCTGCCTATCTATACAAAGCTTATCTCTCTAAAAGAGCAGAAGTACACATATCATGCAGGTGTCCTTTGTCTTATCCAAAAGAGCATCTTGTCCAAGACTAACAGAAGTGAATCACTGACAAATCCTGTTATTCCTTCTCTATCCAAAGGCTGTCTGCCAGCCCCTCTCCTACTCCCTGCGTCCCAGCATTTCAGCTAACAAGCGGAAAATTCTTATCAACTCTGTGATTCTGTTAATGAGACTTTTCTGTTCGTCAATTCCCCCCTTTCTCACAGCCAACAGTATATTCCTATACTATATTTTCTTAAGGCAAACTTTGGACCCAGGCTTTCTGAGCTATCTTTCCCATGCTGACAATTGTGGAAGGTACTCTCAGATGTAGTCACCCAGTCTGATGCCCCCCAAGTCCAATTCATTGAGGCTTCCCCAAATAAAGGGGTCCTCATTTGGCCTCGAGGAAGTTCAGTGCATATCCAACAGTTAGAGAGATTAGTTTGCAAAGCCAATTCTTGCCTAACGTGTAAGTACATATTGCCTTCCCATCCCTCAATTTCCTTGCTGTGCTGCAAAGATTTTGAGGGGAATTTCTAGGTATTAACTACAGCCAGGGCAATCCTTCAAGTGCCCTAGGAATGCAGTGAAAACCTTTTGGGAATTGTTCCTGCTCTGGTACTCCTCAAGCTATGAGGAGCTCTTCAGGGCAGCTCCAAGGTTAGGTTTGGATTCTCCTGGAGTCTCACACAGAACGAGTCTCACGATTCCAGTGGTCTAATTTCATAGCTGCATTTTCTTCTCTCTGCCTAGGTGACAGGACGACCTCACTAATGAAGAGAGATAGCCTGAGCTCTGCAGGAACCTTGAACCCAAGCAGCCAGTGCCTTCTGTGAGTACAAGCTGTCCTTGCTCAACGTGGAACTAGTTGAGAGCTGAAGCCAGACCACGCCTTAATTCCCTTAGCTTCCTCTTCTGCAGATTAAACAGTCCCAGTTCCTTCAGCCACTCCTCATAAGGCTTGTTATCCAGACCCCTCACCAGCTTTGTGGCCCTTCTCTGGACTCACTCTCTCACAAGGGGTGTCCTGGGGAACACCACTCGTGCCTGGCCGTCCACCGGCTGGGTTTAACTCTGTTCCCCACCGCTCTTGGGGCCCAGCCATCCATCCTGTTCTGCTGTCCAGCAGTCCCTTTGAAAAACAATCCATCTGAAAAAAGAAGTAGCAGAGAAGGGAAGTTGAAGCTGCAAAGATTGCAGTCCCCTCAGTTCTGGTTGTAGCCAGGTGGGGGTTGGTCTCTTCTCCCAGGCAAGCAGCACCAGAGCAAGAGGACACAGTCTCAAGCTGTGCCAGGGGAGGTTTAGGCTGAATGTTAGGAAGAGGTTTACAGCTTGGCCAAAGACTCTTCTGATCCCTGTCTTCTGGTCGTGACCAGCAGCGTGCACAGGTGGCCAAGAAGGCCACTGGCAACCTGGCCAATATCGGGAACAGTGTGGCCAGCAGGAGCAGGGAGGTCATTCTGCCCCTGCACTTGGCACTGGTTAGGGCACACCTTGAGTCCCGTGTCCAGTTCTGGGCCCCTCCGTTTAAGCAAGACGTTGAGTTGCTGGAAGGAGTCCGGAGAAGGGCAACAAAGCTGGGGAGGGGTTTGGAGCACAGGCCTGTGAGGAGCGGCTGAGGGAGCTGGGGTTGCTTAGCCTGGAGAAGAGGAGGCTCAGGGGAGACCTTCTTGCTCTCTGCAACTCCCTGAAGGGAGGTTGTAGCCAGGTGGGGGTTGGTCTCTTCTTCCAGGCAAGCAGCAGCAGAACAAGAGGACACAGTCTCAAGCTGTGGCAGGGGAGGTTTAGGCTAGAGGTTAGGAAGAGGTTCTGCACAGAGAGAGTGATTGCCCATTGGAGTGGGCTGCCCAGGGAGGTGGTGGAGTCACCATCTTTGGAGGTGTTCAGGAGGAGACTGGATAGGGTGCTTGGTTGCATGGTTTAGTTGATTAGGTGGTGTTGGATGATAGGTTGGACACGATCATCTTGAAGGTCTCTTCCAACCTGGTCCGGTCCATTCCATTCCAACACCATCTAATCAACTAAACCACAGCACTGAGTGCCTCATCCAGTCTCTTTCTAAACACTTCCAGTGATGGTGACTCCACCACCTCCCTGGGCAGCACATTCCAAAGGCCAATCTCTCTTTCAACCTGCTCTATTCTATTCTATGAAGACCTTCTTCCTAACATCCAGGTTTAATTGGTGAGAGCCACAGACTTGGTTGCTGCCACCCGCTGCTAAGGGGTCTGAGTGGCCCCCAAATGGGGTTTGGAGGCAGGTAAAGGTTTCTTTTGGCGTGTGAAGGGGTTTTGTGGGCATCTAGAAGGGGTGTGGAGCCCCCTGAAAGGGTCTGGGATAGTGTCAGGGGGTTCTGGGCTGGTCTACCAGCGGGTCTGGGGACATTAGAAGCGTCTGGGGGTACCTAAAACGGAGCTGGGCGTATCAGATGGGGGGTTTGGGTGCCTCCAAAGGGGTTTTGTGGGCATCTAAGTTGGGGAATCTGGGGGGGTCCTGAAGGAGTTGGGGGGTTCTCCTCAAGCTATGAGCAGACACACAGACAGCTGTTAACGGACTTTCTTTGATCATTCCAGGTCTGGTGTGCTGGGACTGGCAGGACCTTCCTGAGCTGTCCACGTACAGTTTCTGTCGACACTCTTCAGCTCGTACATCCGGTTTGCTGACAGAGGGTGTGGGGTTTGTGGGGCCCGGCAGCGAGACTTTTCCAAAGAGGAGCTCTTCAGGGCAGCTCCAAGGTTAGGTTTGGATTCTCCTGGAGTCGCACACAGAACGAGTCTCACGATTCCAGTGGTCTAATTTCATAGCTGCATTTTCTTCTCTCTGCCTAGGTGACAGGACGACCTCACTAATGAAGAGAGATAGCCTGAGCTCTGCAGGAACCTTGAACCCAAGCAGCCAGTGCCTTCTGTGAGTACAAGCTGTCCTTGCTCAACGTGGAACTAGTTGAGAGCTGAAGCCAGACCATACCTTAATTCCCTCAGCTTCCTCTTCTGCAGATTAAACAGTCCCAGTTCCTTCAGCCACTCCTCCTAAGGCTTGTTATCCAGACCCCTCACCAGCTTTGTGGCCCTTCTCTGGACTCACTCTCTCACAAGGGGTGTCCTGGGGAACACCACTCGTGCCCGGCCGTCCACCGGCTGGGTTTAACTCTGTTCCCCACCGCTCTTGGGGCCCAGCCATCCATCCTGTTCTGCTGTCCAGCAGTCCCTTTGAAAAACAATCCATCTGAAAAAAGAAGTAGCAGAGAAGGAAAGCTGAAGCTGCAAAGATTGCAGTCCCCTCAGTTCTGGTTGTAGCCAGGTGGGGGTTGGTCCCTTCTCCCAGGCAAGCAGCACCAGAGCAAGAGGACACAGTCTCAAGCTGTGCCAGGGGAGGTTTAGGCTGGATGTTAGGAAGAAGGTCTTCATAGAATAGAATAGAGCAGGTTGAAAGAGAGATTGGCCTTTGGAATGTGCTGCTCAGGGAGGTGGTGCCCAGGGAGTCACCATCACTGGAAGTGTTTAGAAAGAGACTGGATGAGGCACTCAGTGCCATGGTTTAGTTGATTAGATGGTGTTGGAATGGAATAGAATAGAATAGAATAGACCAGACCGAGTAGGAAGAGACCTTCAAGATCATCGTGTCCAACCTATCATCCAACACCACCTAATTAACTAAACCATGCAACCAAGCACCCTATCCAGTCTCCTCCTGAACACCTCCAAAGATGGTGACTCCAGCACCTCCCTGGGCAGCCCATTCCAATGGGCCATCACTCTCTCTGTGCAGAACCTCTTCCTAACCTCTAGCCTAAACCTCCCCTGGTGCAGCCTGAGACTGTGTCCTCTTGTTGGGCCCGGTGATGATCAAAGTTCTTTTCCAAGCTGCTTACTCCTGTTTGGTTTTATTCTCCTGCATGAATTGTCAGTTCAAAGCACTCGAGAGAAATGGTGTGATGGCTGTGCTGCAAAGCATCAGACTGGGGACCGAAAGACAACCTCCTGTGGATCGATGTACCGGGATATTCCAGGAACCTCTGTGCTGCCATAGACCTGGACTTAAACTCGTTCCAGATGCCGCGGTGTGTTCCACATGACAATCGCACTCGGCACGTGAAGAGTGAGCAAGAGACTTCCCTTGTTTCCTTTGTGGAAGGCTTTTGTGTGTCCCCCGGCCCCGGGGGCCGTGTTCCTCTCGGGCAGGCTGCGGACGAGGCTGCCCTCGGCAGCAGGCGTGCCGCAAGCGGAGCGGCGAAGCTGTGTTCCTGGCAGTTCTCTCTCCGCCTGGATCAGGACGAAGGTGCCGGCCGACAAGGACTTGCACTGACACAGGGTCAGAGAGCTGAGAGCACCAAAGGGTTTAATTGGTGAGAGCAACAGACTTGGTTGCTGCCACCCGCTGCTAAGTGGCCCCCTAATGGGGTTTGGAGGCAGGTAAAGGTTTCTTTTGGCGTGTGAAGGGGTTTTGTGGGCATCTAGAAGGGGTGTGGAGCCCCCTGAAAGGGTCTGGGATAGTGTCAGGGGGTTCTGGGCTGGTCCACCAGCGGGTCTGGGGACATTGGAAGCATCTGGGGGTACCTAAAGTGGAGCTGGGTGTTTCAGATGGGGGGTTTGGGTGCAACCAAAGGGGTTTTGTGGGCATCTAAGTTGGAGAATCTGTGGGGGTCCTGAAGGAGTTGGGGGGTTCTCAGTGAGGTTTTGGAGTCTCTATGGAGTCCCTGTTGTATCTTGGGTCTGCCGTGGGATTGGTAGTGACTGGGTGCTCCGGTTTTGGTGGCTCCAGGGCAGCAGGTACCCACAGGGCTGTGCCTTGCTTTATGTTCCCCAGCTGTGGGCCAAGCAGGAGCCCCAGGGGAAGGGAATTTCAGCATGTGGCGGGTGATAGTGGAGGCGACTTCCTGACAAAATGGCTTTGGGGGTTTGGTTAGGTCTTGTTTTTATGGTTGACTCACTCTTGCTTTCTTTCCTTTTTTTTCAGGGAGCTTAACTGCTTTGCCTGAGGACCAGTTGCAGATTTGTATTCGGCCTCAGCCACAAGCCCTGACACGGAGCGGGGTGCTTTGGTGTCAGAATGTGGAGCTGTTGGAAACCCAATTGCTCACTGAAAAAAAGAAAAGGAATAATTTGTCATAAAAAAATCCCCACAGTTCCTGTAAGCTTTCGAGTTCCTACTTAATAATATAAAGCAGTTTGTGGTTTGGTTGGTTTGGTTTTTTTCTTGTTGTGCTGCAAAGATTTTGATAGGAATTTCTAGGTATTAACTACAGCCAGAGCAAGCCTCTACTTGCCCTGGGAACGCAGTGAAAACCTTTTGGGAATTGGTTCTGCTCTGTTACTCCTCAAGCTATGAGCAGACACACAGGCAGTTGTTAACAGAGTTTCTTTGTGCATTCCAGGTCCGGTGTGTTCAGACCGGCAGGATCTTCCTGGGCCATCCGATTACGGTTTCCGTTGACACTTTTCAGCCCTTACATCCGGTTTGCCGACAGAGGACGTTGGTTTGTGGGCCCTGGCAGCGACAGTTTTCCAAAGAGGAGCTCTAAGGCCAGCTGCAAGGTTAGGTTTGGATTCTCCTGGGGTGCCTGTGCTTGAAAGCCCCCCAGAGGCCGTGCAGAGTGGTGCTCGCAGTAGCTCTGTGCAAGTCTGCCGTGGGCTCAGGAGGCCAGTATCTAGAGAGAGGGAAGGACAGAGACACTTCTAAGACAGTTTTAAAGAAATAATTATGAGAAGAGGCAAATTAATTCTGGGGACTCATGTGATATATCTGTTTAAGAGAAAAAAAAATGAAGGAGGTTTCTGACCATAACCAGGCTGACAAAGCACAGTAATGTGGTTTCCTATGGGATTCAACTCCTCCTGCATTGCACAGGACACTTCAACAGCTGTCCTGACGAGCTATAAGTAATGAACTTAATCCACCCTGTGCGAGCAATGGGGCAAAAGATTACAAAATCCATGTATGCAGTTGAGATGTGTTACGTTGGGACGCCCAGGATACAGCTCATCAAGCTCTCCTAGTGTTTAGACGCAAGATGGAAGAAGGAAGGGGGAAGACAGAGCAGAAGGTCTATTTAAATATGAAACTCCTAGGCTGAAAGAAAAGAAAAACATTTTAAAGAGCACTCAGTGAGACTCTGTCACCAGCATAGCTAATCACAGAATCACTGAGTGTTAGGGGTTGGAAGGGACCCCAAAATAGCATCCGGTCCAACCCCTGTGCCAGTGCAGGATCACCTGGGGCAGGTTTTGAATGTCTCCAGAGACTCCACTAACTCTCTGGGCAGCCTGCTCCAGGGCTCTGGCACACACAGTGAAAAGGTTTTCCCTTCTGTTCCTGCGGAACTTCCTCCTTTTATTCGTCGGACGCAGCGAAGCCGCTGGGTCATGTTGCTGCGGCAAGGTGACCCACCCTGTAGTTCAGGGCCTGGGTCTGTGCCTTCATGGCAGCCTGTTCCCTTGGCACCCTGTCAGCTTAACAGCCCTGTACTCGGGGCCTGTGTGACGAGTTGTGGAGCCCTCCATCCCCCTTCTGTCCCCAGCAGCAGCCCAAGGTCCCTGTAAGCAGGGCTGGGGAGGCTGCTTTAGGCAGCTGACAGGAACCAACCTTGCCTGGCCCTTAGGGGGCTGAGGTCAGTCCCTGGGCTCCTGAAGAGGTGGTGTTGCGCTGCTGCCAGGAGGGCCGGCCCGTAGGCGGGGCACGGGCCAGAGCCTGTGGCTCTCTGTGGGGCTTTCTGGGGGTGCTGCTGAGGCCTCACTCTGTCCTGTTGGCATCCTTTGTCAGGGTAGCCAGATCCTAGGCCCGATGTCTATCGTTAGCTCAATCGCAGAATTTCCTCGTCTGCTGTTCCTGTCCGTAAATTTTTGCCAGTGCTTCTGTAATAAAGAGGTTTTTATTTCTCCTGTAACTTGCAAGCTGGTGACCTCCTTAGGAGCACCACTGTGTTGTTCACAAAGTTCTTTGCTGTTGCAAAGCTGGGAGAAGTGTGAGGTTCAGCTGATGAAGTTTCTCTCTTTAGGAGTGTCTGCTCAGCCGTCCTCTTCCTGGATCTTGGTGCTTTGTCTCTCCCTGTTTGCGGTGCCCCGACAAGGACTTGTGCCGACACGTCCTCGGGAAGCTGAAACCACCAAAGGGTTTAATGGGTGAGAGCAAAGCTCAGCTGTGTGCTGAAGCTGCAAACCTTGCCCAGAAGGCTGTCCCCGGCTCGGGGTGATAAAAAGAACAGGAGCGTAGCCGCTCGGCTGTCTTTCCTTCTGTGATGCCACAGGGGGGTGGGCGAGGATACAGCAGAGGAGCAGTGAGGGAGGGGTGAGGGCAGCCTCCCACAAAGGCTGCTTGCAGACCTGAAATGCCAAATGTTTGAAATGCCAGGACGTTCTTGGAGGGGAGGGAAAGCCCCGGGAAAGTGTAAGAGTGATTGTGAGGTGTTCCAGCAGAGGAACAGCGGTGCTGCTTATTGAGAGATTGCAGAAGGGCAGTGATTTGTGTGCAGAAAGGCCTTGACGTGACCCCCCTCTGTTCTGTAGAAAGGCTTCTAGAGGAGAAAAGCACATCCTGAGCAGAGCCACGGGGGGGTGTGGGGTGTGGTTTGAAACAGAAATAGCAACTGTCTCTCAATTAAAACAGTGGATTGTCTTTCATGTGTGTGTGGTGTGCTGTTTTTTCATTGACTGGAAAAAGCTCTGCAGGGAGACCAGCTGATCTGCTCCCGAGGCACAGCAGCACCGGACCTGCTGAGCGTTGGGGGCCTGTTAAGGAGGGTCTGCTGTCATCTGAAGTGGGCTTGGGGGTATGAAAGGGGAATTTGGGGGCATGTGAAGGGTTCTGGGAGCATCTAGAGGTGTCTGGGGACCTCTGGAGGGGCTCCTGGGTCATGTCTGGAGGGTCAGGGAGGAGTGGGGGGGTCTGTGCCTCAGTGTGGTTTCGGGGTCTCTGTGTCAGGTCCCCACAGCGTGTGGGTTGCTGTGTGGCACTGCTGGAGTCTCGGTGTCCCTAGCGCCGCTGACTCTTCTGCTCACTGCTCCCACCTTGTGGGCACGGCCAGGTACTGCTTGCTGTTGCCTGCTGCCAAGGGTGTGAGTGGCCTCTGAAGGGAGGCGCAGAGAGGTATTCTGGGGCGTCTAGAGGGGCTTTGTGGGCATCGAGAGGTGTCTGGCGGCCTCTGGAGGGTCTCCGGGGGTGTCTCTGGAGGGTCCTGAAGCAGCTGAGGGGGCGGGGAGTGGTGGTGCTGTGTTAGAGGTCTCTGGGGGGTTCCAGGTTTTGGGGTCCCCCAGGATTGGGGTGGTCTCACTCCAGTATTGGGTGTCCTGCAGTCCCAGGACCCCCCAGCCACATCTCCCCCGACATCTGAAGGCGAGCTGCGAGCACCTCAAGGGCCTTAGAGGGTGACAAAGGAGGTCTGGGGGCATGTAGACGGAAGTGAGGGCACCAAGACGGCACCGTCCTCCCCGTGACAGCGCCTGCCCTTCCCAAGATGGCGCCGCCCTACCCGTGACAGCGCCTGCCCTTCCCAAGATGGCGTCGCCCTCCCCGTGACAGCGCTTGCCCTTCCCATGATGGCGTCGCCCTCCCCGTGACAGCGCTTGCCCTTCCCAAGATGGCGTCGCCCTCCCCGTGACAGCGCCTGCCCTTCCCAAGATGGCGTCGCCCTCCCCGTGACAGCGCTTGCCCTTCCCAAGATGGCGCCGCCCTCGCCCCGTCGGCTCCGACCTAGCCAGCGTAACTATCGTCCCCTCTGCTTTCTCCGCTCCGCATCATCTCAGTGTAGACTCTGCTGCTCTCTGGAGTTGTTCTGTCCCTGCTGCAGGACTCTGCTATGGGTCTGAGGGTGGGCAGCAGCGAGGGGGGGGGGGCGAGAAACATCAGCGGCGAGGGGGGGGGGTGGGTGTCGATTTGCCGCGGTCGGGAGCAGTCTGCTCACGAGCTGTTCTCCTGTCTCTCCCAGCTCTTGCAGGCTGACCCCAATGCCCCCAGACTCGCCCAGCGATCCCAGGGTGAACCCCGCAGCACCCAGACTCGCCCAGCGATCGTCACGTGATTAGGGGCCGCGCAAAGGAGGGGCGGGGAGCAGAGAAAGCGGCGGCGGCGCTGTGAGGGGATAGGAAAGGGAAAGGGTGGGAAGGGAGCTAGAGGGGAGGGGGAGCGGGGAAGAGTGCGCAGGTTACGTCACTGGAGGCGGGGCTAGCGGGCGGCAATAGAATGGCTAAGGGAGGGGATGGGAACGAGAGGACAGCTGCGTCACAAGGGGGCGGGGTTTGAGTGAAATAGGATGGTTATGGAGGGGGCGGGGAAAGGGCTGAGGGAGGTTGCAGGAGGTGGGACTGGAGGACTGGAGGCAGGGCTGGAGAGCGACAATTGGATGGCTATAGGAGGGGGCGGGGCTGGAGGAGGGCAGCAGGATGGCTATGGGGGGGCGGGGAATAGCGCAGACTATGTCACGGGGGGCGTGGCCTGAGCAGCTGGGGCAGAGAGGCGATGGCTGCTGATTACGTCAGAGCAAGGGGGCGGAGCACCTAGGCGGGAGTTGGGAGGAGGGCACCAGGGCTGCCCCGCGCGGTGACATCAGAGAGTGGAGTGGGGCCGCGGGGAGCGCGGAAAAGGGAGAATGGGAGGGGAGAGGAGGAGGAGGGGTGGGAGGGAGAGGCTGGGGGGGGTCATTAGTGGCCACCCAAGCTCGATACTGATCCAGACCGGTCCAAACCGGTCCAAGCCGGTCCAGACCGGTCCAAACTGGTCCAAACCGGTCCAAGCCGGTCCAGACTGGTCCAAACCGGTCCAAACCGGTCCAGACCGGGCCAGACCAGTCCAGACTGGTCCAAGCCGGTCCAGCCTGGTCCAGACCGGTCCAAGCCGGTCCGGACCGGTCCGGACCGGTCCAGACCGGTCCAAGCCGGTCCAGACCGGTCCAGACCGGTCCGGACCGGTCAAAACCGGTCCAAACTGGTCCAGACCGGTCCAGACCGGCCCAGACCGGCCCAGACCGGTCCAAACTGGTCCAGACCGGTCCAAACCGGTCAAAACCGGTCCAGACCGGTCCAAACTGGTCCAGACCGGTCCAAGCCGGTCCAAGCCGGTCCAAACCGGTCCAAACCGGTCCAAACCGGTCCAGACCGGGCCAGACCGGTCCAGACTGGTCCAAGCCGGTCCAGACTGGTCCAGACCGGTCCAAGCCGGTCCAGACCGGTCCAGACCGGTCCAAGCCGGTCCAGACCGGTCCGGACCGGTCAAAACCGGTCCAAACTGGTCCAGACCGGTCCAAACCGGTCCAGACCGGCCCAGACCGGTCCAAACTGGTCCAGACCGGTCCAAACCGGTCAAAACCGGTCCAGACCGGTCCAAACTGGTCCAGACCGGCCCAGACCGGCCCAGACCGGTCCAGACCGGCCCAGACCGGTCCAAACCGGCCCAGACCGGTCCAAACCGGTCCAGACCGGTCCAAACCTGTCCAAACCGGTCCAGACCGGTCCAGACCGGTCCAGACCGGTCCAGACCGGCCCAGACCGGCCCAGACCGGCCCAAACCGGTCCAAACCGGTCCAGACCGGTCCAGACCGGCCCAGACCGGTCCAAACCGGTCCAGACCGGCCCAGACCGGTCCAAACCGGTCCAGACCGGTCCAGACCGGTCCAAACCGGTCCAAACCAGTCCAGACCGGTCAAAACCGGTCCAGACTGGTCCAGACCGGTCCAGACCGGTCCAAACCGGTCCAAACCACTCCAGACTGGTCCAAACCGGTCCAAACCAGTCTACACTGGTCCAAACTGATCCATACTGTTCCAAAATGGTCCAGACTGGTCCAGACTGGTCCAGACTGGTCCAAACTGGTCCAGACCGGTCCAGACTGGTCTAGCCCTGGCTCCATACTGGTACATACTGGTACATACTGGTCCCCCCTCTCTTCCTCTCTCCTCCCTTCCCCTTCCTTATTCCTTTCCCACCCTCCCCTCCCCTTTTGCCGCCCACCCCTAACCCCTTTCCCGCCTTTGCGCTTTCCCCTCCCTCCTATTGGCCGCACCGCGCCAGAAGCTCCCTCCCCCTTTTAGCTTGGTGGGGGGAGGGGGCATGGCCAGCCACCCGCCTCCGCTTCACTTTCTCCCTCCCTTATTTGGGGGGGTGGCGTGGCCAGCCCCCCACCTCGCTTCTTCACTGCCCTCCCTTTGTGGGTGTGGCCAGCCGTCCTCCTCCGTTTCACTCTCCCTCCCTTATTTGGGAGGGGGCGTGGCCAGCCAGTCCCATCGCAGTGCACTCCCAGTCATTCGCATTCTCTCCCAGTTCCCTCCCATTCCCATTCCACTACACCCAGTTCCTCCCTGTCCTTTCCCACTCCCTTTCCAAAACCCTTCCAGTGCCCTCCCAGTCCCTTCACTGTTCCCTACCAATTCCCTCCCAGTTTCCTCCCGCTCCCTCCCAGTCCCCTCCAATTTCACTCAGGTCCTCCCAGTTCCCTCCAAGTCCCCTTCCAGTTTGACCCAGGCCCTTCCCAGTTCCTTCCCAGTCCCCTCCCATCCCTCCCATTCCCTACCACTGCCCTCCCTGTCAATCCCAGTCCACCCAAGCCCCTAACAGTCCATCCCAGTCCCTTTCATTCCCTTCCCAGTTCACTCAGTCCCATCCCAATCCCCTCCCTGTCCCTTCCCTGTCCCTTCCCAATCCCCTTACTGTCCCATCCCACTCCATCCCAGTCCCTGCCAGTCCCTCCCAGTCCATTCACACTATGTCCCCTCCCTGTCCCTCCAAGTCCCCTACCATACTGTCCCACTCCCTTCCCATCCCCTCCCAGTCCCTCCCTGTTTATTCCTGTCCCTTACAGTACCTCCCAATCCCTTCTAGTCCTATCCCAGTATGGGAGGAGACCAGTAGGGACCAGGAGGCACTGGGAGACATGCCTGGACCAGCTGGAGGCATTGCTGGAGCCCTGGGAGACAACTGGAAGCAGCAGGAACTCAACTGGGAGCACTGGGAACAACTGGGAGACAACTGGGAGAGCACTGGGAGCACTGTGAGTATCTCCACATAACCCCCAGTGCCCCCCTCAGCCCCTCCAGACCTCCTCAAAGTCTTTCCAGAGTCTCTGAGTTCTTCCCAGTGCCATTCAGAGCCCTTCCCAGTACCTCCCAGTTAACCCTTATAGTTCTCCAGCGCCCCCTCACTCCCCCCAGTAACCCTCCCCCCCCAGATCTTTTCACAGCCTCCCAGTACCTCCCAGTGCCCCCCCAGAGCCCTTAACAGCCTCCCTGTCCTTCACAGTACTGTCCTGAGCCCTTTCCAATTCCCTCCCTGATCCATCCCACTCCATCCCAGTCCCTTCCAACTCTTTTCCTTTCCCATTCCCTTCTTAGTTCCCTCCCAATCCCCTCCCACTGGCTCCCCACTCCCCTCCCAGTCCCGTCGCAGTGCACTCCCAGTCCTTCCCAGTCTCTCCCAGTTCCCTCCCATTCCAGTACACCCAGTTCCTCCCTGTCCTTTCCCACTCCCATCCCAGTCTCTTCCCAGTGCCCCCCCAGTCCATCCCCGCCCCTCCCAGTTCCTCCCAGTCCATCCCAGTCCCTTCACAGTCCCCAACCAGTGCCTTCCCCATCCCTTTCCAGTACCCTCCCAGTTCTACCTGCACTACCTGGCAAGAGCCCTGGTGGACAATTGGAAGCAGTAGCATCCCCACTGGGAGACAACTGGGAGCACTGGGAGCATGACCCAGGAATTCCCAGTACCCCCCTCAGTCCCCCATTTCCCTCCCACAGCCCTTTACAGCCTCCCAGTCCATCCCATTTTCTCCTACACCTTTCCCAGTCTGGGAGGAGACTGGTAGGGACTGGAAGTTTCTGGGAGAGTCTGGGAGCCGTACCTGCAGCACCTGGAGTCAGACCTGGAGCCCTGGGAGACAACTGGAAGCAGCAGGAACCCAACTGGGACAAAACTGGGAGACAGCTGTGAAAGTGCCCTCTCAGTCCCTGCCAGTCCCTCCCAGTCCATTCCCACTATGTCCCCTCCCTGTCCCTCCATGTCCCCTCCCATACTGTCCCACTCCCTTCCCAGTCCCTCCCTGTTTATTCCTGTCCCTCCCAGTACCTCCCAATCCCTTCTAGTCCTATCCCAGTATGGGAGGAGACCAGTAGGGACCAGGAGGCACTGGGAGGCATACCTGGACCAGCTGGAGGCATTGCTGGAGCCCTGGGACACAACTGGAAGCAGCAGAAACCCAACTGGGAGCACTAGGGGTCCCTGGGAGGAACTGGGAGACAACTGGGAGAATCTCCCCATGACCCCCAGTGCCCCCCTGAGCCCCTCCAGACCGCCCCAAAGTCTTTCCACAGTCTCTGAGTTCTTCCCAGTGCCATTCAGAGCCCTTCCCAGTACCTCCCAGTTAACCCTTAGACTTCCCCAGTGCCCCCTCACTCCCCCCACAGTAACCCTCCCCTCCCAGAGTCCTTTCACAGCCTCCCAGTACTCCCCACTACCTCCCAGTACCTTCCAGTAACCCCCAGTGCCCCCCTGAGCCCTCCCAGTTCCACCGAGGAAGTCCTTCCACAGCCTCCCAGTGACCCTCTGTACCCCACTGAGCATCCCCAATTCCTCCCCAGAGTCCTTCCACAGTCTCCCAGTACCTCCCCACTACTGTCCTGAGCCCCTCCCAGTGCCTCCCAGTCCTTTCCCAGTCTGGGAGGAGGCTGGCAGGGGCTGAGAGGCACTGGGAGGGACTGGGAGCCATACCTGCAGCACCTGGAGTCAGTTCTGGAGCCCTGGGATACAACTGGAAGCATCAGGAACTCAACTGGGAGCACTGGGAGGAACTGGGAGACAACTGGGAGAGCACTGGGAGCACTGTGAGTATCTCCCCATAACCCCCAGTGACCCCTTCACCCCCTGCAGACCGCCCCAAAGTCTCTCCACAGTCTCTGAGTTTTTCCCAGTGCCATTCAGAGCCCTTCCCAGTACCTCCCAGTTAACCCTTATAGTTCTCCAGTGCCCCTCACTCCCCCCCAGAGTCCTTCCACAGCCTCCCAGTACCTTCTAGTACTTCCCAGTAACCCCCAGTTCCTCCTAGTACCTCCCAGTCTCACATAATCAACCAGGTTTGAAGAGACCTCAGATCTCATCAATTCCCTCCTATGTCTGCATCCCTATCCCCTCCTCACAATTAAACCATGGCTCCAGCTGCCACATCCAGTTCTTTTTTGGAACACCTCCAGGGATGGGGACTCCACCACCTCCCTGGGCAGCACATTCCAATGGCCAGTTCCTCTTTCTGGGATGAACTTTGTCCTCACCTCTAGCTTAAACCTTCCCTGGCACAGCCTGAGACTGCGTCCTCTTGTTCTGGTACTGGGTGCCTGGGTGAACAGACCAAACCCCACCTGGCTACAATCTGCCCTCAGGTAGTTGTAGAGAGCAAGAAGGTCTCCCCTGAGCCTCCTCTTCTCCAGGCTAAGCAACCCCAGCTCCCTCAGCCTTGCCTCACAGGGCTGTGCTCCAGACCCCTCCCCAGCTTTGTTGCCCTTCTCTGGACACCTTCCAGCATCTCAACATCTTTCCTAAACTGAGGGGCCCAGGAACTGGACCCAGAACTCAAGGTGTGGCCTGACCAGTGCTGAGCACAGGGCAGAATGACCTCCCTGCTCCTGCTGGCCACACTGTTCCTGATGCAGGCCAGGATGTATTTGGCCTTCTTGGCCACCTGGGCACACTGCTGGCTCATGTTCAGCTGGTGTCAACCAGCACCCTCAGGTCCCTTTCCAGCCTGGTTCCTATCCAGCTAGTCTGACCCCAGCCTGTAGCAATGCCTGGGGTTGTTGTGGTAATGTGTAGAACCTGGCACTTGCATGTGTTCAATAGCATGCCCTTGGACTCTGCCTGGAGGAAAGCAGAAAGTATCTATGGAAGGTTTCAGGACAGGAAAGAACAACAGGCTGCTGACGACGGAAGAACGGTCTGATGATAAAGAAGAGCTGACTGCAGTAAACAGCCTGAAGCGCGAGACAGAAGGACGCTCGCCTCCGTGCCGGAGAAGCTCAACCTGATATGGGATGAAGATAATAATGGAGAGCTGCATATTAGAATAAACCTTTATTAGAATAAACCAAACCAGGTTGGAAGAGACCTTCAAGATCATCGTGTCCAACCCATCAACCAATCCAACCCACCCAAACAGCTAACCCATGGCACCAAGCACCCCATCAAGTCTCCTTCTGAACACCTTCAATGACGGCGACTCCACCACCTCCCCGGGCAACCCATTCCATAGCGCAATCACTCTTTCTGTATAGAACTTCTTCCTAACATCCAACCTGAACCTCCCCTGGCGCAGCTTGAGACTATGTCCTCTTGTTCTGGTACTGGGTGCCTGGGAGAAGAGACCATCATCAGCCTGTCTACAACCTCCCTATCAAAGGAGAAAACTCAATTAGCAGCAGTGGTGCAAGAATGCCAGGGAATTGCTTAGCCTGCTTGATTTTTCCTACATACACTGCTTGTTCTGTACCACTAAACAATTCCTGCTTCACCAACCAGGGAGTCCATGCATGCTTTCCAAACTCTGCCCATCTGTCCAGCCTGTCAGGGTCCCTCTGCTGAGCTCTCCTACCTTCCAGCAGATCAACTCCTGCCCCCAGCTTGGTGTCATCTGCAAAGTTATTGATGATGGACTTGCTCCCCTCATCCAGATCATCAATACAGATATTGAACAGGATGGGACCCAGCACTGATCCCTGGGGGACACCACTAGTGCCCGGCTGCCAGCTGCATGTGGCACCATTCACCACCACTCTCTGGGCCCAGGACTCCAGCCAGTTCCTAACCCAGCACAGAGTGCTCCTGTCCAGGATGTGGGCTGTTCTGCTTGGCCAGGAGTTTGTTGTGGCAGACAGTGTCAAAGGCCTTGCTGAAGTCCAGGCAGACTACATCCACAGCCTTCCCCACACCTACCAGGCAGTCACCTGGGCATAGAAGGAGATCAGGTTGGTGAGGCAGGACCTGCCCCTCCCACCAAATCTTTGCTGGCTGGGCCTGAGCCCTTGCCCGTCCTGCAGGTTTGCTGTGATTGCCCCCAGGACGATCTGCTCCATAGTCTTGCCAGGCACTGAGGTCAGGCTTACAGGCCTGGAGTTCCCAGGTTCTTCCCTCCAGCCCTTCTCGTGAATGGCATCACACTGGCAGCTTCCAGCCACCTGGGACCTCTGTGGTCATGCAGGACTGGTGGCAAATGTTGGACAGTGGCTTGGAGCTCATCTGCCAGAGCTCTCTGCCCTGGGATGGATCCCATCTGGTGCCATAGACTTGTGAGGGTCCCAGTGGTATCCCAGTCCCTCCCAGTTCTTTCCCAGTCCTTCTCAGTCAGATTTTTCTGACAGCTCTTGGAAGAACATTTCTGTACAGGTGTTCCCCAGGGCTCCTCAGCTGCTCATAACTCAACAATCTTGGAGGGGAATAAAACCCATGGAAAGCTGAGCGTGAAGTGACAAAGCAGGCACCGCCCCCCCCCAGGGTGGCACCGCCCCCCCCCAGGGTTGCACCGCCCCCCCCCAGGGTGGCACCGCCCTTCCCAGGGTGGCACCGCCCCCCCCCAGGGTGGCACCGCCCCTTCCCAGGGTGGCACCGCCCTTCCCAGGGTGGCACCGCCCTTCCCAGCGCGGCACCGCCCCCCAGCGCGGCACCGCCTCCACCCATGTGGCACCGCCCCCCAGCGTGGCACCGCCCCCTCAGCGTAGCATCGCCCCCCCAGCCTGAACCCCACCCCCCAGCGTGGCACCGCCCTCAACAACATGGCGCCGGATGCTTTAAAACGGCTCAGTGCAGGGTCGTGGCTGGTAGAGGTTGGAGCTCTTCTGCTGTGTCCCGGGTCAGTGCCAGTCTCTGCTGCTTTGTGGGGTTTCTCTATAGCAGCCGCTGGAGCTGCGCGGGGCTTGGGGGTGTGGCCGCCCGCGGTGCTGCGCGGGGCTTTGGGGGGGGTGGCCGCCCGCGGTGCTGCGCGAGGCTTTGGGGGGGTGGCCGCCGGCGGTGCTGCGCGGGGCTTTGGGGGGGTGGCGGCTGCTGCCTCAACTGTACCCAGAGATACCTGTAACTCTGTGCTTCTAGTGCATGCAATAATGACGGAAGTGTGGAGCTGTAAGTGATAACAGAATTGGCCCTTTATCTCTTTTTCTTTTCTAGTACACCCAGTGTTTCCCCACTCCTGTTAGGAGTCTTGTCTGCAGGACTCTTGCTGTTCTCCACATGTGGGGTGTGTGTGTATGTCTACATCAGGAGCAGTCTATACGTTGTGCTTTGGAGAACAAGACCACAAGTAAGTCTGCTTTGTGTTGCACTCATGAGGAATGAGCTGCCCTGGGAGGTGATGGAGTCACCATCACTGCAAGTGTTTAAAGTAAGACTGGATGAGGCACTGAGTACCATGGTTTGGTTGACTAGATGGTGGTGGGTGATAGGTTGGACTCAGTGTTCTGGAAGGTCTTTTGCAACCTGGTTAAGTCTGTATTCTATTCTGCTTTCCTGATTGCTCCCAGCATGGCCCCTGTGTTCTCCCTCTTCTTCCCAGTAACTCCAAAATCCTTTTCTAGTGCTCCCAGTGCCTTCCCAAGTCTCCCAGTGGGGCCCCAGATCTTCCCTCAGTGGGGAAGTGTTCTCCCAGCATGCCAAACTCTCTTCTTGGTGCTCCAAGTACCACCAGATGCTGAGTGTGTGTTTTGGGACAGCATCAGTTCACAGCTCTGTGAGTTAAATGAACGCTGAAGGGAGAACAAATGATTTTGTGGTATTTTTATTGAATGCATGCTAACCTCCTCAGAGCTTTACAATGTGAGTAACTGAGATCTGTTCTTTGCTTTTTGCTTTATTCTTTACAGATTGACTCTTTGCTTTCCACTTCATTAACTGAGCAAGCAAGACGTGCAGCAGCGACACGGTCGGCACAAGGGCTACGGCTGCTGCGACGGTACAGCCTCGCCCTGCCAGCCTAGCAGGGGATCTCCTGCTTGGCTTGTGTGGGCTCCAGGTAGGGTTTGATCTGTCAGTCAGGAAGGAAAGGCTGAAAAAGAAACTGCTCAGTCCACGCTTTTACCGAGGAGCTGAAACTTCTTCCAGTGTAGACTCCAACCGAGCAGGTAGGTAAGCAAGCAGAAGTCCTCTGATGGGTATAATGGGAGTGGCAAAGAGACTTCCCTTGTTTCCAGTGTGGACAACCTCTTGTTTGTCCCCTGACCCCAGGAGCTTTTCACAGGGGCTGTGTTCCTCACTAACAGCAAGGCTGCGCTCGGCCCCTGGGGATGCTGCAACCGTAGCAGAGAAGTTGTGCTCCTGGCAGTTCTCTCTCCACCTGGATCAGGATGAAGGTGCAGGCCATTGCTCTGCATCTAGGCACCGCTGGGAGCTGCAGCTGGTGCCCAGATCAAAGACAGCTTTGTCTCTAAGGCCAGTGCTTCTCTGCAGAGAAACCAAGATTTCTCTGTAGGTGTTGCCCAGGGTTCCTCATCTGCTCAGAATGCCCAGCTCCAGTGCCAGGCTGATGTCCCCTCACAGCCGTCACTCTGTCGGTGCTTGCCTGGAAGTGCCGGAAATCTTCCTGGAACTATTGGAGAAAAGGAAGCTTTGTCTGTCTCTGTTTGCAGTGCCCTGAGAAGGACTTGTACCGACACAGGCTCAGAAAGCTGAAACAAAACAATGAGAGCAACAGATGGAAGAGATGGGTTGATTGCCAGCAAGAAATGCACCAACTGCAAGGTGATTATGGGGTAGTAAATCCCAGAAGGTGTGACACGCTTGGAGATGCAGACCTGCGCAGCAGCTGTCACAGAGGAGGGAAGCGCAGCAAAAACTCAGCTGCGTGCTGAAGGTGCAAATCCTACTGAGAAGGGCATCCGTGGGTCGGGGTGATAAAAAGCGGGGCAGCCCCTCAGCTGTCTCTCTTTCCTTCCATGATACCACATGGGGGTGGGTGCTGATGCAGGAGAGGAGCAGGTGAGTGAGGGGCGGGGGATGCTGCCCAAAAAAGCTGCCTGAATGCTCTCAGAGGGGATGAAAACCCATGAAAAAAATTTAAGTGTTAGTGTGAGGTATTCCAGCAGAGAAAAAGCTGTGCTCTTAATCGAGAGATTGCAGAACAGTAGTAATGTGGATGCAAAAAGGCTTTGAAATGACTCTTATTTGCAAACTAAAAAACCCCACAAGACACACAAAAGAAACATCACTGGTTTTATTTTTAGTTTCTTAATTTGAATGGGAAGTCAAGGGGAATATAGAGGCATGTGGGGACTAATGGAAGGTCTCCTGTGGGTATTTTAGTCGGATGGTTAGGGTTAGTTGTGGTGGTGGGGGGAAAGCTTTGCAGTAGTGGCCTTTGTGGCGGGGGTCCAAATAACCCTAAATATCCAACTAATCCTTTGGGAGACTCTCCAGAGGCCCTCCTCATCCCTCTATGTGCCCCCAAATTCCCCTTTGATACCCCCAGGTGCACCTTAGGTGCCAACCGATCCCCTTAATAGGGGTGGCAACACTGACCAGTTAGGGGCTTCTCTTGCCCCTGTGTGTGGGGAGCAGCTGAGTGCGGCCCTCTTTGAAGGTTTTTCCATTTGTATTGAAAACTAAGAAACAAAAAGAAAAAAACCCCAAAGGAACAAAGAAGGGCAACCCCCCCCTCCCATGACAGACAAAAAGGAAGGTCTACTGTTTTTATGTGATACACATGTTATATTTATGCTTTGAAACCCTGTTTTGCTCTCCCTAGAATTTGCTTTTACATTCCAGAAGCTCTCCTGTTTAAGTGGATGTAGAAGAATAGTATGATGTGGGAAGGTGTTTTGGGATAGCTTTGGAAGACTACGGGGAAGATTTGCCTTTGCTCGAGTCAGAGAAAGCTATGTTTTGCCTTTGACTCTGAGAGTAATGTAAACACTTTGGAACCGAAGGAGAGAAACTGGGCAGAGTTTGGTTGGACGTGTTAAAATAGTTCTGTTGTTACGACCTACTGTATGCCTTAATTACACGTATGCCAGTAGAAAATGCCCAACTGAGATGTGCCACGTGTGCCTTCTGATTAGACTATATAACTTTGCTGTATAATGTAATAAATGTCTTCAGCTGCTTACATCTGGCCCAGAAAGCACTGCTCGAAGTAATTAAAACATCAATACTACAACAAATGGTCACCCCGGACAGAGGTAAGTGACTGGGGAAACTGAGCGTCGGTGCCTCCTGTTGAGGAGCACGTATGGGTAATGAAAGAACAAAAGAAGATAACTTGATACTCAGAGTCATTTACTTACATCTTGGAGGGAAAAAAAAGGGCAACAATGTAGAATGAAAAGACATGGGAGCGGGGAGGGATGGCGGCAACAAAAGTAAACAAAATTGTTACATCTTCCCTTACAACACAGGGACTAATTAAAGATTCTTTAGATCAATTAGCAGAGCATTATAAAGCTGTTACAATAGTAATGCCATTTCACCAGAACAAAGCTCTTCTTTGACATCTACGCCCCCCAGCCCTTCTCCCCCACCATGGCCACTAAGCTCACCTGCACCCCTGGAGCTGCAGTCACTGGCACCTGGCCAATAGCAACAGCAGCCCACTCCCCCCCTGCTGCTGGACACCCTCCCACTAACTCTTAAAAGCTTTTCCATGTGTTTTAATTGTGGACAGAAGGGACACTTTAGGCAAAAAGCATGACTTGGGAGAAGATGACTGTCCTAGAAGCCTGTAAGAAACACTGATTGCCAGATACTTTTGTGTACTTTAGGAACTGCTGCTGTAAGTTGTATGCACTGACATCCAGCAATATGGAGTGGAGAAGAGACAGTGGCATCTGCTACAAGCACCTTGAGTTTTAGGCTCAAAAACATCAATGTAGCTCAAAATTGCTGCTATCGCCTCCTATGGAAGTCTCCATGCCTTCAGGGAATCCTACATTTGACCTCGAGGCTGCCTGGAAGGGCAGCTGGTGTGAATTCGGTGGCTTTCTCCCCACCCCCCTTTCCCCCCCCTCTCTTTGTCCCTATGGTGCCTTTGCTAGCCGGCCGCCTCCCCCCCCCCCCATTTCTCCCCCCCTTTCTGATAACCTCTCTAGTCTATGAAAGTTGTGTTCTGATTTAAAGCAACAATGATTATTTCATTATTTCTGATTGTGATGTGTTTTAGAGATTTTTTTTTTTGTTTTTAATAGTTGTTTTACCTGTAAGCATAATGAATAGTAAGTATTTAGTGTTTATAAGTATTAAGTAATTAGTGATTGTACTAAGGTACTAAGGTGTTAGGATAAGAGTTTGATATAGGGATATTATAGAATGAGATTTTTGTTTCTTTGTATTCAAAATCGTTTTAAGAGAAGGATTATATATATTAAAAAAAAAAAGGATGCATATTTTATAACAGGTTGGATGTGTTAAAATAGTTTTATTGCAACCTATTGTATGCCAGCAGAAAATGCCCGAGATGTGCCACGTGTGCCTTCTGATGAGACTATATGACTTTGCTGTATAATGTAATAAATGTCTTCAGCTGCTTACATCTGGCCCAGAAAGCACTGCTCGAAGTAAAACCTCTATACTACAGTGTTAATTCGTAAGAAGGGAGGCTTTGAAATGGGGTACGTGGGGTTCTCAAATATATAAATGTGCAGTGTGTATCTATCATATGCAAAGAGTGGCTTTTTAAAAGTATCGATTTTGTTGTCGATTGGTTATTTTTTATGTGAATGGAAAACCCTCTGAACAGAGGCTGGCTGAGCCTGATAGGAAAAATTAACCGTTCTGTATAAAATAAGAATTAACATGGGAAAAGATTAACCTTTTATATAACCCCCGGCTGGGCTCGGCTCCCTTCGGCGGCTCGGCTGGGCTCGGCTCCCTTCGGCGCCTCGGCTGGGCTCGGCTCCCTTCGGCGGCTCGGCTGGGCTCGGCTCCCTTCGGCGCCTCGGCTGGGCTCGGCTCCCTTCGGCGCCTCGGCTGGGCTCGGCTCCCTTCGGCGCCTCGGCTGGGCTCGGCTCCCTTCGGCTCCTCGGCTGGGCTCGGCTCCCTTCGGCGCCTCGGCTGGGCTCGGCTCCCTTCGGCGCCTCGGCTGGGCTCGGTTCCCTTCGGCTCCTCGGCTCGGCTCGGCTCCCTTCGGCGCCTCGGCTCGGCTCGGCTCCCTTCGGCGCCTCGGCTCGGCTCGGCTCCCTTCGGCGCCTCGGCTCGGCTCGGCTCCCTTCGGCGCCTCGGCTCGGCTCGGCTCCCTTCGGCTCCTCGGCTCGGCTCGGCTCCCTTCGGCTCCTCGGCTCGGCTCGGCTCCCTTCGGCTCCTCGGCTGGGCTCGGCTCCCTTCGGCGCCTCGGCTGGGCTCGGCTCCCTTCGGCGCCTCGGCTGGGCTCGGCTCCCTTCGGCGCCTCGGCTCGGCGCGGCTCCCTTCGGCCCCTCGGCTCGGCGCGGCTCCCTTCGGCCCCTCGGCTGGGCTCGGCTCCCTTCGGCTCCTCGGCTGGGCTCGGCTCCCTTCGGCTCCTCGGCTCGGCTCGGCTCCCTTCGGCTCCTCGGCTGGGCTCGGCTCCCTTCGGCTCCTCGGCTCGGCTCGGCTCCCTTCGGCTCCTCGGCTCGGCTCGGCTCCCTTCGGCTCCTCGGCTCGGCTCGGCTCCCTTCGTCTCCTCGGCTCGGCTCGGCTCCCTTCGGCTCCTCGGCTCGGCTCGGCTCCCTTCGGCTCCTCGGCTCGGCTCGGCTCCCTTCGGCTCCTCGGCTCGGCTCGGCTCCCTTCGGCTCCTCGGCTCGGCTCGGCTCCCTTCGGCTCCTCGGCTCGGCTCGGCTCCCTTCGGCGCCTCGGCTCGGCTCGGCTCCCTTCGGCTCCTCGGCTCGGCTCGGCTCCCTTCGGCTCCTCGGCTCGGCTCGGCTCCCTTCGGCTCCTCGGCTCGGCTCGGCTCCCTTCGGCTCCTCGGCTCGGCTCGGCTCCCTTCGGCTCCTCGGCTCGGCTCGGCTCCCTTCGGCTCCTCGGCTCGGCTCGGCTCCCTTCGGCTCCTCGGCTCGGCTCGGCTCCCTTCGGCTCCTCGGCTCGGCTCGGCTCCCTTCGGCGCCGCCCTCCCCGTGACAGCGCCTGCCCTTCCCAAGATGGCGCCGTCCTCCCCGTGACAGCGCCTGCCCTTCCCAAGATGGCGCCGTCCTCCCCGTGACAGCGCCTGCCCTTCCCAAGATGGCGCCGCCCTCGCCCCCTCGGCTCTGACCTAGCCAGCGTAACCCTCGTCCCCTCTGCTTTCTCTGCTCCGCATCAGCTCAGTGTCGACTCTGCTGCTCTCTGGAGTTGTTTTGTCCCTGCTGCAGGACTCTGCCACGGGTCTGGGGGTGGGCAGCAGCGAGGGGGCGGGGGTGGGTGTCGATTTGCCGCGGTCAGGAGCAGTCTGCTCCCAGTTCACGAGCTGTTCTCCTGTCTCTCCCAGCTCTTGCAGGCTGACCCCAATGCCCCCAGACTCGCCCAGCAATCCCAGGGTGAACCCAGCGCCTCCCAGTCTCTGCCAGTGCTCCCGGGAACTGCAAAATCCCTCTCCAGTGCTCCCAGGAACGCAGTGAGTGACCTCCTGTCCCACGCGGTGCTGCCAGTAAAACCTCTCCGATCCTATTCTCGGTGACCTCGCAGCAACAACAGTGCTCCCAGGAACTCCAAGATCTCCCTCAAGGGCTCCCAGTACTGCAATGTGTTCTCCCAGTCCCTTCCCTGTTTGTCCCTGTCCCTCCCAGCTTGTCCCAGTCTGTAACAATCGCTTTGCTATCCCTACCAAGTCCCTTCCCACACTGTCCCAGTCCCTTCCCAGTCCCTTCCCAGTTTCATTCCCAGTCCTTTCCCACTGCATCCCAGTCCCTTCGCAGTACTCTCCCATTCCCAGCCAAGTCCCTTCCCAGTTTCCTTCCAGTCCCTCCCAATTTCTCCCACTACCTCCCAGTTCTTCTTAGTCCCTTGCCAGTTCCCTCCAGGTCCTTTCCAGTCCATCCCATTCCCACCCAGTCCCTTCCCCGTCCTATCCCAGTCCATCCCACTCCATCCCGGGCCCTCCCAGTCCCTTCCCATTCCCTTCCCAGTTCCCTCCCATTCCGTCCCAGTCCTTCCCAGTCTCTCCCCCCCCATTCCTGTCCATCCCAGCCCCTCCCATTCCCTCCCCGTCCCCTCCCAGTCTGTCCAGTGCCCTCCCAGTCATTCCCAGTTCCTCCCATTCCCTCTCAGTCCCCTCCTGGTCCATTCCCAGTGCCCTCCCATTCCCTCCCCGTCCCCTCCCATTTCACTCTGGTCCTCCCAGTGCACTCCCAGTCCCCTCCCACTTTGTCCCAGTTCCCTCCCTGTCCCTTCCCAGCCCCTTCCCAGTCCCTCCCACTCCATCCCAGTCCCTCCCATTCCCTCCTGTTCCACCCAGTCCCTCCCACTCCCTCACTGTCCCTTCCCAGTTCCCTCCCAGTCCGTCCCAGTGCCCTCCCCATACCTTCCCAGTCTCTTCACAGTTCCCTCCCAGTTTCGCCCAGGCCCTTTCCAGTCCCTCCCAGCAAGCTCCCAGTCCTGCCCTGTCCCTCCCAATTCCCTCCCAGTCCACCCAGTCCCTCCCACTCCCCTCCCAGTTCCCTCCCAGTTTGTCCCAGGCCCTTACCAGTCCATTCTAACTTTCCTCCCTGTCCCCTCCCAGTCCCTTCCCAGTGCACTCCCAGTCCCTTCCCAGTGCACTCCCAGTCCCCTCCCATTCTCTTCCAGACCCCTCCCATTCTCTCCCAGTCCCTCCAAGCCCCTCCCTGTCCATCCCAGTCCCCTCCCACTTAGTTCCAGGCCCCTCCCTGTCCCTTCCCACTCCCCTCCCTGTCCCTTCCCACTCCCCTCCCTGTCCCTTCCCTGTCACCTCCGTGTCGCTTCCCTGTCGCCTCTGTGTTGCTTCCTTGTCCCTTTCTTGTCGCCTCCTTGTCTCCTCCGTGTTGCTTCCTTGTCCCTTCCTTGTTCCATCCCAGTCCCCTCCCATTTTGTCCCAGGACCTTCCCAGTCCCCTTCCAGTCCCCTCCCAGTCCACCCAGTTTCTCCCAGTCCCTTTCCAGTCCCTTTCCAGGCCTTCCAAGTTTCCTCCCATTCCTTCCCGGTCCTTCCCAGTGCCCTCCTAGGTCCTCCCAGTTCCCTCCAAGTCCCCTCCCACAGGCCCTTCCCAGTCCCTTCTCAGGTCCCTCCCAGTCCCATCCCAATCCCCTCCCAGTCCCTTCCCACTGCCCTTCCTTGTGCATTCCCAGTTCCCTCCCAGTTTGTCCCAGGACCTACCCAGTCCCTTCTCAGTCCCTCCCAGGCCCTTTCCAGTTCCTTCCCAGGCCCTCCCATTGCCTCCCAGTTCCCTCCAAGTCCCCTCCCACTTAGTTCCAGGGCCTTCCTAGGCCGTTCCCAGTGTCCTCCCACTCCATCTCATTCCCCTCCAGTCCACCCACTTCCTCCAGTCCCTTCCCAGGCCCTCCCAGATTCCTCCCATTCCCTCCCAGTTCCCTCCAAGTCCCTTCCCACTTAGTTCCAGGCCCTTCCCAGTCCCTTCCCAGTTTGACCCAGTCCACCCATTCCCTCCCACTCCCCCCCACTCCCTTCCCAGTCCCTTTCCAATACCCTCTCACTCCCCTCCCGCTCCCTTTCCATTAGCCTTCCAGTGCCCTCCCAGTCGCCTCCCAGTTTGTCCCAGTCCCTTTCCTGGTCCTCCCAGTTTCCTACCAGTCCCTCCCATTCCCTCCCGGTCCCCTCCCAGTCCACCCAGTTCCTCCCAGGCCCCTCCCAGTCTCTTCCCATTCCCTTTCCAGTGGTCACCCAGTCTTTCCCACTGCCCTCCCAGTCCCTCCCAGTGCCCTCCCATTTCACTCGGGTCCTCCCACTTCCCTCCAAGTCTGCTCCCAGTGTGTCCCAGTCCCTTCCCAGTGTGTCCCAGTCCCTTCCCACTTTGTCCCAGTCCCTTCCCAATCCCCTCCCAGTCCCTTCCCACTCTCCTCCCTGTCCATTCCTTGTTACTTTCCAGTTCCCTTCCAGTCCCCTCCCAGTTTGTCCTAGTCCCCTCCCAGTCCACCCAGTTCCTCCCAGGCCCTTTCCCGTCTCTTCCCAGTCCCTCCCGTTCCCTCCCATTCCCTCCCAGGTCTTCCCAGTTCCCTCCAAGTCCCCTCCCAGTTAGTTCCAGGCCCTTCCCAGTCCCTTCAAAGTTTATCCCAGTGCCTACTCAGTTCCATCCCAGTCCATCCCACTCCACCCAGTCTCTCCCACTCCCCTCCCAGTCCCTTTGCATTACCCTTCCAGTTCCCTCCCACTCCCCTCCCTGTCCCTTCCCACTCCCCTCCCTGTCCCTTCCTTGTCGCCTCCGTGTCGCTTCCTTGTCCCTTTCTTGTTGCCTCCGTGTTGCTTCCTTGTCCCTTCCTTGTTCCATCCCAGTCCCCTTCCAGTCCCCTCCCAGTCCACCCAGTTTCTTCCAGTCCCTTCCCAGGCCCTCCAAGTTTCCTCCCACTCCATCCCACCCCCTCCCATTCCTTCCCGGTCCTTCCCAGTGCCCTCCCAGGTCCTCCCAGTTCCCTCCAAGTCCCCTCCCAGTTAGTTCCAGGCCCTTCCCAGTTTGTCCCAGTCCCTTCTCAGGTCCCTCCCAGTCCCATCCCAATCCCCTCCCAGTCCCTTCCCACTGCCCTTCCTTGTGCATTCCCAGTTCCCTCCCAGTTTGTCCCAGGACCTACCCAGTCCCTTCTCAGTCCCTCCCAGGGCCTTTCCAGTTCCTTCCCAGGCCCTCCCATTCCCTCCCAGTTCCCTCCAAGTCCCCTCCCACTTAGTTCCAGGCCCTTCCCAGTTTGTCCCAGTCCCTTCTCACTCCCCTCCCAGTCCCTTCTCACTCCCCTCCCAGTCCCTTCTCACTCCCCTCCTTGTCCCCTCCTTGTCCCCTCCCTGTCCCTTCCTTTTCCCTTCCCAGTTCCATCCCAGTCCCCTCCCAGTTTGTCCCAGGCCCTTTCCAGTCCCTTCCCAGGCCCTCCAAGTTTCCTCCCACTCCCTCCCGGTCCCCTCCCATTCCTTCCAAGTACCCTCCCAGGTCCTCCAAGTCCCCTCCCACTTCGTTCCAGGCCCTTCCTAGTTTGTCCCTGTCCCTTCTCAGTACCCTCCTTGTCCTCCCACTCCCCTCCCAGTCCCCTCCTTGTCCCCTCCTTCTACCCTTCTTGTCCCTTCCTTTTCCCTTCCCAGTTCCATCCCAGTCCCCTCCAATTTGTCCCAGGCCCTTTCCAGTCCCTTCCCAGGCACTCCCAGTTTCCTC
Organism: Melanerpes formicivorus; assembly: GCF_026170545.1. Lineage (NCBI taxonomy): Eukaryota > Metazoa > Chordata > Aves > Piciformes > Picidae > Melanerpes > Melanerpes formicivorus. Next base: position 59,984,114 of record NW_027142354.1, read on the forward strand.
CCACTCCCTCCCGGTGCCCTCCCAGTCCTTCCAAGTGCCCTCCCAGGTCCTCCAAGTCCCCTCCCAGTTAGTTCCAGGCCCGTCCCATTCCCTTCTCAGTTCCCTCCCACTCCCCCTCACTCCCCTCCCTGTCCCTTCCTTGTCCCGTCCCTGTCCCTTCCCACTCCCCTCCCTGTCCCTTCCTGGGTCCTCCCAGTTCCCTCCAAGTCCCCTCCCAATTTGTCCCAGGCCCTTCCCAGTCCCGTCCCAGTCCCTTCCTGTCCCTTCCCAGTCCCTTTGCACTGCCCTCCTTTTCCCTTCCCAGTTCCCTCCCAGTCCCCTCCCAGTTTGTGCCAATCTCTTCCCACTCCCCTTCCTTGTCCCTTCCCAGGCCCTCCCAGTTCCCTCCCACTCCATCCCAGTTCCACCCATTCCCTCCCGGTCCCCTCCCAGTCCGCCCAGTCCTTCCCAGTGCCCTCCCATTCCCTCCCAGTCCACTCCCAGTTCCCTCCAAGTCCCCTCCCAGTTTCTCCCAGGCTTTTTCCAGACCCTTCCCAGTACCCTCCCAGTCCCTTCCATTCCCTCCTGGTCCACCCTGTCCCTCAAACTCCCCGCACTGTCCCTTCTCAGTCCCTTCCAACTCTTTTCCCTGTCCCTTTTACATTCCCATCCCAGTGCCTAAGCAGTCCCCTCCCAGTCCCCCCCCCAGTCCCTTCCCAGTTTGTCCCAGTGCCCTCCCTGTCCCTTCCCAGTCCCTTCCTGTCCCTTCACTGTCACTTCCCAGTCCCTTCACAGTTCATCCACTTCCCAACCAGTCCCCTCCCAGTTTGTCCCAGTCCATTCCCATTCCCCTCATAGTTCCCTCCCCATCCTTCCCAGTTCCTCCCATTCCCTCTCAGTCCCCTCCCATTTCACTCAGGTCCTCCCAGTGCCATTGCCAGTCCCCTCCCAGTTTTTCCCGGTGCCCTCCCTGTTCCTTCCCACTCCCTTCACACTCCCTACCCATTCCATTCCCAGTCCCTTCCAACTTTTTTCCCTTCCCATTCCCTTCTTAATTCCCTCCCATTTCCCTCCCACTGGCTCCCCACTCCCCTCCCAGTCACTTGCCACTCCCCTCCCAGTCCCGTCGCACTGCATTCCCAGTCCTTCCCAGTCTCTCCCGGTTCCCTCCCACTCCCATCCCAGTACACCCAGTTCCTCCCTGTCCTTTCCCACTCCCATCCCAGTCTCTTCTCAGTGCCCCCCCAGTCCATCCCAGCCCCTCCCAGTCCATCCCAGTTCCTCCCATTCCATCCCAGTCCCTTCCATGTCCCCTACTAGTCCCTTCCTAGTTTTCCCCAGTCCTTCCCAATCCCCTCCCATTCAACCCATTTCCTCCCAATCCTTTCTCAGTCCCTTCCCAGTCCTTGCCAGTCCCTGCCAGTTCCTCCCCAGTCCCTCCCAGTCCTGCCCAGTGGCCCTCCCACTCCCCTCCCAGTGCCCCTCCCAGTCCTCTTCAAGTCCCTTCACAGTCCCCAACCAGTCCCTTCCCCATCCCTTTCCAGTTCCCTCCCAGTCATACATGCACTACCTGGCAAGAGCCCTGGTGGACAATTGGAAACAGTAGCATCCCCACTGGGAACACTGGGAGACAACTGGGAAACAACTGGGAGCACTGGGAGCATGACCCAGGAATTTCCAGTACCCCCCTCAGTCCCCCATTTCCCTCCACAGCCCTTTACAGCCTCCCAGTCCATTCCCACTATGTCCCCTCCCTGTCCCTCCACGTCCCCTCCCACACTGTCCCACTCCCTTCCCAGTCCCCTCCCAGTCCCTCCCTGTTTATTCCTGTCTCTCCCAGTACCTCCCAATCCCTTCTAGTCCTATCCCTGTATGGGAGGAGACCAGTAGGGACCAGGAGGCACTGGGAGGCATACCTGGACCAGCTGGAGGCATTGCTGGAGCCCTGGGACACAACTGGAAGCAGCAGAAACCCAACTGGGAGCACTAGGGGTCCCTGGGAGGAACTGGGAGACAACTGGGAGAATCTCCCCATGACCCCCAGTGCCCCCCTGAGCCCCTCCAGACCACCCCAAAGTCTTTCCACAGTCTCTGAGTTCTTCCCAGTGCCATGTAGAGCCCTTCCCAGTACCTCCCAGTTAACCCTTAGACTTCCCCAGTGCCCCCTCACTCCCCCCCAGTAACCCTCCCTACCCCAGATCCTTCCACAGCCTCCCACTGCCCCCCCCAATTCCCCTCCAGAGCTGTTAACAGCCTCCCAGTCCTTCCCACTATTGTCCTGAGCCCTTTCCAGTACCCTCCCAGTCGTTTTCCAATCCCCTCCCTGTCCCTTCCCAGTCCCTTCCAACTCTTTTCCTTTCCCATTCCCTTCTTAGTTCCCTCCCAATCCCCTCCCACTGGCTCCCCACTCCCCTCCCAGTCCCGTCGCAGTGCACTCCCAGTCCTTCCCAGTCTCTCCCAGTTCCCTCCCATTCCCATTCCAGTGCACCCAGTTGCTCCCTGTCCTTTCCCACTCCCATCCCAGTCTCTTCCCAGTGCCCCCCCAGTCCATCCCAGTTCCTCCCAGTCCATCCCAGTTCCTCCCATTCCATCCCAGTCCCTTCACAGTCCCCAACCAGTGCCTTCCCCATCCCTTTCCAGTCCCCTCCCAGTCATACCTGCACTACCTGGCAAGAGCCCTGGTGGACAATTGGAAGCAGTAGCATCCCCACTGGGAGACAACTGGGAGCACTGGGAGCATGACCCAGGAATTCCCAGTACCCCCCCTCAGTCCCCCATTTCCCTCCCACAGCCCTTTACAGCCTCCCAGTCCATTCCCACTGTGTCCCCTCCCTGTCCCTCCAAGTCCCCTCCCACACTGTCCCACTCCCTTCCCAGTCCCCTCCCAGTCCCTCCCTGTTTATTCCTGTCCCTCCCAGTACCTCCCAATCCCTTCTAGTCCTATCCCAGTATGGGAGGAGACCAGTAGGGACCAGGAGGCACTGGGAGACATGCCTGGACCAGCTGGAGGCATTGCTGGAGCCCTGGGACACAACTGGAAGCAGCAGGATCCCAACTGGGAGCACTAGGGGTCCCTGGGAGGAACTGGGAGACAACTGGGAGAGCACTGGGAGTATCTCCCCATGACCCCCAGTGCCCCCCTGAGCCCCTCCAGACCGCCCCAAAGTCTTTCCACAGTCTCCGAGTTCTTCCCAGTGCCATGTAGAGCCCTTCCCAGTACCTCCCAGTTAACCCTTAGAATTTTCCCAGTGTCCCCTTACTCTCCCCCCCGTAACCTTACCCCCACCACAGGTCTTCCACAGCCTCCCAGTACCTTCCAGTACTGTCCTGAACCCCTCCCAGTGCCTCCCAGTCCTTTCCCAGTCTGGGAAGAAGCTGGTAGGGGCTGAGAGGCACTGGGAGGGACTGGGAGCCATACCTGCAGCAGCTGAAGTCAGTTCTGGAGCCATGGGAGACAACTGGAAGCAGCAGGAACCCAACTGGGAGCAACTGGGAGACAACTGGGAGAGCACTGGGAGCACTGTGAGTATCTCCTCATAACCCCAAGTGCCCCCCTCAGCCCCTCCACACTGCCCCAGAGTCTTTCCACAGTCTCTGAGTTCTTCCCAGTGCCATTCAGAGCCCTTCCCAGTACCTCCCAGTTAACCCTTAGAATTTTCCCAGTGCCTCCTCACTCCCCCCCAGTAACCCTCCCCCCCAGAGTCCTTCCACAGCCTCCCAGTACCTCCCAGTACTGTCCTGAGCCCCTCCCAGCCCTTTGCCACCCCCTTACCGCTCCCTTTCCAGCCTGGTTCCTCTCCAGCTAGTCTGACCCCAGCCTGTAGCAATGCCTGGGGTTGTTGTGGTAATGTGTAGAACCTGGCACTTGCATGTGTTCAATATCATGCCCTTGGACTCTGCCTGGAGGAAAGCAGAAAGTATCTATGGAAGGTTTCAGGACAGGAAAGAACAACAGGCTGCTGACGACGGAAGAACGGTCTGATGATAAAGAAGAGCTGACTGCAGTAAACAGCCTGAAGCGCGAGACAGAAGGACGCTCGCCTCCGTGCCGGAGAAGCTCAACCTGATATGGGATGAAGATAATAATGGAGAGCTGCATATCAAAGGAGAAAACTCAATTAGCAGCAGTGGTGCAAGAATGCCAGGGAATTGCTTAGCCTGCTTGATTTTTCCTACATACACTGCTTGTTCTGTACCACTAAACAATTCCTGCTTCACCAACCAGGGAGTCCGTGCATGCTTTCCAAACTCTGCCCATCTGTCCAGCCTGTCAGGGTCCCTCTGCTGAGCTCTCCTACCTTCCAGCAGATCAACTCCTGCCCCCAGCTTGGTGTCATCTGCAAAGTTATTGATGATGGACTCCCCTCATCCAGATCATCAATACAGATATTGAACAGGATGGGACCCAGCACTGATCCCTGGGGGACACCACTAGTGCCCGGCTGCCAGCTGCATGTGGCACCATTCACCACCACTCTCTGGGCCCAGGACTCCAGCCAGTTCCTAACCCAGCACAGAGTGCTCCTGTCCAGGATGTGGGCTGTTCTGCTTGGCCAGGTGGTTGTTGTGGCAGACAGTGTCAAAGGCCTTGCTGAAGTCCAGGCAGACTACATCCACAGCCTTCCCCACACCTACCAGGCAGTCACCTGGGCATAGAAGGAGATCAGGTTGGTGAGGCAGGACCTGCCCCTCCCACCAAATCTTTGCTGGCTGGGCCTGAGCCCTTGCCCGTCCTGCAGGTTTGCTGTGATTGCCCCCAGGACGATCTGCTCCATAGTCTTGCCAGGCACTGAGGTCAGGCTTACAGGCCTGGAGTTCCCAGGTTCTTCCCTCCAGCCCTTCTCGTGAATGGCATCACACTGGCAGCTTCCAGCCACCTGGGACCTCTGTGGTCATGCAGGACTGGTGGCAAATGTTGGGCAGTGGCTTGGAGCTCATCTGCCAGAGCTCTCTGCCCTGGGATGGATCCCATCTGGTGCCATAGACTTGTGAGGGTCCCAGTGGTATCCCAGTCCCTCCCAGTTCTTTCCCAGTCCTTCTCAGTCAGATTTTTCTGACAGCTCTTGGAAGAACATTTCTGTACAGGTGTTCCCCAGGGCTCCTCAGCTGCTCATAACTCAACAATCTTGGAGGGGAATAAAACCCATGGAAAGCTGAGCGTGAAGTGACAAAGCAGGCACCGCCCCCCCCCAGGGTTGCACCGCCCCCCCCACAGGGTTGCACCGCCCCCCCCCAGGGTTGCACCGCCCCCCCCCAGGGTGGCACCGCCCTTCCCAGCGTGGCACCGCCCTTCCCAGCGTGGCACCGCCCTTCCCAGCGCGGCACCGCCTCCCCCAGCGCGGCACCGCCTCCCCCAGCGCGGCACCGCCTCCCCCAGCGCGGCACCGCCTCCCCCAGCGCGGCACCGCCCCCCAGCGTGGCACCGCCTCCCCCAGCGCGGCACCGCCCCCCAGCGTGGCACCGCCCCCTCAGCGTAGCATCGCCCCCCCCAGCCTGAACCCCACCCCCCAGCGTGGCACCGCCCTCAACAACATGGCGCCGGATGCTTTAAAATGGCTCAGTGCAGGGTCGTGGCTGGTAGAGGTTGGAGCTCTTCTGCTGTGTCCCAGGTCAGTGCTAGTCTCTGCTGCTTTGTGGGGTTTCTCTATAGCAGCCGCTGGAGCTGCGCGTGGCTTGGGGGGGTGGCCGCCGGCGGTGCTGCGCGGGGCTTTGGGGGGGTGGCCGCAGGCGGTGCTGCGCGGGGCTTGGGGGGGTGGCCCCAGGCGGGGCTGCGCGAGGCTTTGGGGGCTGGCCGCCGGCGGGGCAGCGCGGGGCTTTGGGGGGGTGGCGGCTGCTGCCTCAACTGTACCTAGAGATACCTGTAACTCTGTGCTTCTAGTGCATGCAATAATGACGGAAGTGTGGAGCTGTAAGTGATAACAGAATTGGCCCTTTATCTCTTTTCTTTTCTAGTACACCCAGTGTTTCCCCACTCCTGTTAGGAGTCTTGTCTGCAGGACTCTTGCTGTTCTCCACATGTGGGGTGTGTGTGTATGTCTACATCAGGAGCAGTCTATACGTTGTGCTTTGGAGAACAAGACCACAAGTAAGTCTGCTTTGTGTTGCACTCATGAGGAATGAGCTGCCCTGGGAGGTGATGGAGTCACCATCACTGCAAGTGTTTAAAGTAAGACTGGATGAGGCACTGAGTACCATGGTTTGGTTGACTAGATGGTGGTGGGTGATAGGTTGGACTCAGTGTTCTGGAAGGTCTTTTGCAACCTGGTTAAGTCTGTATTCTATTCTGCTTTCCTGATTGCTCCCAGCATGGCCCCTGTGTTCTCCCTCTTCTTCCCAGTAACTCCAAAATCCTTTTCTAGTGCTCCCAGTGCCTTCCCAAGTCTCCCAGTGGGGCCCCAGATCTTCCCTCAGTGGGGAAGTGTTCTCCCAGCATGCCAAACTCTCTTCTTGGTGCTCCAAGTACCACCAGATGCTGAGTGTGTGTTTTGGGACAGCATCAGTTCACAGCTCTGTGAGTTAAATGAACGCTGAAGGGAGAACAAATGATTTTGTGGTATTTTTATTGAATGCATGCTAACCTCCTCAGAGCTTTACAATGTGAGTAACTGAGATCTGTTCTTTGCTTTTTGCTTTATTCTTTACAGATTGACTCTTTGCTTTCCACTTCATTAACTGAGCAAGCAAGACGTGCAGCAGCGACACGGTCGGCACAAGGGCTACGGCTGCTGCGACGGTACAGCCTCGCCCTGCCAGCCTAGCAGGGGATCTCCTGCTTGGCTTGTGTGGGCTCCAGGTAGGGTTTGATCTGTCAGTCAGGAAGGAAAGGCTGAAAAAGAAACTGCTCAGTCCACGCTTTTACCGAGGAGCTGAAACTTCTTCCAGTGTAGACTCCAACCGAGCAGGTAGGTAAGCAAGCAGAAGTCCTCTGATGGGTATAATGGGAGTGGCAAAGAGACTTCCCTTGTTTCCAGTGTGGACAACCTCTTGTTTGTCCCCTGACCCCAGGAGCTTTTCACAGGGGCTGTGTTCCTCACTAACAGCAAGGCTGCGCTCGGCCCCTGGGGATGCTGCAACCGTAGCAGGGAAGTTGTGCTCCTGGCAGTTCTCTCTCCACCTGGATCAGGATGAAGGTGCAGGCCATTGCTCTGCAGCTAGGCACCGCTGGGAGCTGCAGCTGGTGCCCAGATCAAAGACAGCTTTGTCTCTAAGGCCAGTGCTTCTCTGCAGAGAAACCAAGATTTCTCTGTAGGTGTTGCCCAGGGTTCCTCATCTGCTCAGAATGCCCAGCTCCAGTGCCAGGCTGATGTCCCCTCACAGCCGTCACTCTGTCAGTGCTTGCCTAGAAGTGCCGGAAATCTTCCTGGAACTATTGGAGAAAAGGAAGCTTTGTCTGTCTCTGTTTGCAGTGCCCTGAGAAGGACTTGTACCGACACAGGCTCAGAAAGCTGAAACAAAACAATGAGAGCAACAGATGGAAGAGATGGGTTGATTGCCAGCAAGAAATGCACCAACTGCAAGGTGATTATGGGGTAGTAAATCCCTGAAGGTGTGACATGCTTGGAGATGCAGACCTGCGCAGCAGCTGTCACAGAGAAGAGAAGCGCAGCAAAAACTCAGCTGCGTGCTGAAGGTGCAAATCCTACTGAGAAGGGCATCCGTGGGTCGGGGTGATAAAAAGCGGGGCAGCCCCTCAGCTGTCTCTCTTTCCTTCCATGATACCACATGGGGGTGGGTGCTGATGCAGGAGAGGAGCAGGTGAGTGAGGGGCGGGGGATGCTGCCCAAAAAAGCTGCCTGAATGCTCTCAGAGGGGATGAAAACCCATGAAAAAAATTTAAGTGTTAGTGTGAGGTATTCCAGCAGAGAAAAAGCTGTGCTCTTAATCGAGAGATTGCAGAACAGTAGTAATGTGGATGCAAAAAGGCTTTGAAATGACTCTTATTTGCAAACTAAAAAACCCCACAAGACACACAAAAGAAACATCACTGGTTTTATTTTTAGTTTCTTAATTTGAATGGGAAGTCAAGGGGAATATAGAGGCATGTGGGGACTAATGGAAGGTCTCCTGTGGGTATTTTAGTCGGATGGTTAGGGTTAGTTGTGGTGGTGGGGGGAAAGCTTTGCAGTAGTGGCCTTTGTGGCGGGGGTCCAAATAACCCTAAATATCCAACTAATCCTTTGGGAGACTCTCCAGAGGCCCTCCTCATCCCTCTATGTGCCCCCAAATTCCCCTTTGATACCCCCAGGTGCACCTTAGGTGCCAACCGATCCCCTTAAGAGGGGTGGCAACACTGACCAGTTAGGGGCTTCTCTTGCCCCTGTGTGTGGGGAGCAGCTGAGTGCGGCCCTCTTTGAAGGTTTTTCCATTTGTATTGAAAACTAAGAAACAAAAAGAAAAAAACCCCAAAGGAACAAAGAAGGGCAACCCCCCCCCCCCCATGACAGACAAAAAGGAAGGTCTACTGTTTTTATGTGATACACATGTTATATTTATGCTTTGAAACCCTGTTTTGCTCTCCCTAGAATTTGCTTTTACATTCCAGAAGCTCTCCTGTTTAAGTGGATGTAGAAGAATAGTATGATGTGGGAAGGTGTTTTGGGATAGCTTTGGAAGACTACGGGGAAGATTTGCCTTTGCTCGAGTCAGAGAAAGCTATGTTTTGCCTTTGACTCTGAGAGTAATGTAAACACTTTGGAACCGAAGGAGAGAAACTGGGCAGAGTTTGGTTGGACGTGTTAAAATAGTTCTGTTGTTACGACCTACTGTATGCCTTAATTACACGTATGCCAGTAGAAAATGCCCAACTGAGATGTGCCACGTGTGCCTTCTGATTAGACTATATAACTTTGCTGTATAATGTAATAAATGTCTTCAGCTGCTTACATCTGGCCCAGAAAGCACTGCTCGAAGTAATTAAAACATCAATACTACAACAAATGGTCACCCCGGACAGAGGTAAGTGACTGGGGAAACTGAGCGTCGGTGCCTCCTGTTGAGGAGCACGTATGGGTAATGAAAGAACAAAAGAAGATAACTTGATACTCAGAGTCATTTACTTACATCTTGGAGGGAAAAAAAAGGGCAACAATGTAGAATGAAAAGACATGGGAGCGGGGAGGGATGGCGGCAACAAAAGTAAACAAAATTGTTACATCTTCCCTTACAACACAGGGACTAATTAAAGATTCTTTAGATCAATTAGCAGAGCATTATAAAGCTGTTACAATAGTAATGCCATTTCACCAGAACAAAGCTCTTCTTTGACATCTACGCCCCCCAGCCCTTCTCCCCCACCATGGCCACTAAGCTCACCTGCACCCCTGGAGCTGCAGTCACTGGCACCTGGCCAATAGCAACAGCAGCCCACTCCCCCCCTGCTGCTGGACACCCTCCCACTAACCCTTAAAAGTTTTTCCATGTGTTTTAATTGTGGACAGAAGGGACACTTTAGGCAAAAAGCATGACTTGGGAGAAGATGACTGTCCTAGAAGCCTGTAAGAAACACTGATTGCCAGATACTTTTGTGTACTTTAGGAACTGCTGCTGTAAGTTGTATGCACTGACATCCAGCAATATGGAGTGGAGAAGAGACAGTGGCATCTGCTACAAGCACCTTGAGTTTTAGGCTCAAAAACATCAATGTAGCTCAAAATTGCTGCTATCGCCTCCTATGGAAGTCTCCATGCCTTCAGGGAATCCTACATTTGACCTCGAGGCTGCCTGGAAGGGCAGCTGGTGTGAATTCGGTGGCTTTCTCCCCACCCCCCTTTCCCCCCCCTCTCTTTGTCCCTATGGTGCCTTTGCTAGCCGGCCGCCTCCCCCCCCCCCCATTTCTCCCCCCCTTTCTGATAACCTCTCTAGTCTATGAAAGTTGTGTTCTGATTTAAAGCAACAATGATTATTTCATTATTTCTGATTGTGATGTGTTTTAGAGATTTTTTTTTTTTGTTTTTAATAGTTGTTTTACCTGTAAGCATAATGAATAGTAAGTATTTAGTGTTTATAAGTATTAAGTAATTAGTGATTGTACTAAGGTACTAAGGTGTTAGGATAAGAGTTTGATATAGGGATATTATAGAATGAGATTTTTGTTTCTTTGTATTCAAAATCGTTTTAAGAGAAGGATTATATATATTAAAAAAAAAAAGGATGCATATTTCATAACAGGTTGGATGTGTTAAAATAGTTTTATTGCAACCTATTGTATGCCAGCAGAAAATGCCCAACTGAGATGTGCCACGTGTGCCTTCTGATGAGACTATATGTCTTTGCTGTATAATGTAATAAATGTCTTCAGCTGCTTACATCTGGCCCAGAAAGCACTGCTCGAAGTAAAACCTCTATACTACAGTGTTAATTCGTAAGAAGGGAGGCTTTGAAATGGGGTACGTGGGGTTCTCAAATATATAAATGTGCAGTGTGTATCTATCATATGCAAAGAGTGGCTTTTTAAAAGTATCGATTTTGTTGTCGATTGGTTATTTTTTATGTGAATGGAAAACCCTCTGAACAGAGTCTGGCTGAGCCTGATAGGAAAAATTAACCGTTCTGTATAAAATAAGAATTAACATGGGAAAAGATTAACCTTTTATATAACCCTCGGCTGGGCTCGGCTCCCTTCGGCGCCTCGGCTGGGCTCGGCTCCCTTCGGCGGCTCGGCTGGGCTCGGCTCCCTTCGGCGCCTCGGCTGGGCTCGGCTCCCTTCGGCGCCTCGGCTGGGCTCGGCTCCCTTCGGCGCCTCGGCTGGGCTCGGCTCCCTTCGGCGCCTCGGCTGGGCTCGGCTCCCTTCGGCGCCTCGGCTCGGCGCGGCTCCCTTCGGCCCCTCGGCTCGGCGCGGCTCCCTTCGGCCCCTCGGCTCGGCGCGGCTCCCTTCGGCCCCTCGGCTCGGCGCGGCTCCCTTCGGCCCCTCGGCTCGGCGCGGCTCCCTTCGGCCCCTCGGCTCGGCGCGGCTCCCTTCGGCTCCTCGGCTGGGCTCGGCTCCCTTCGGCTCCTCGGCTGGGCTCGGCTCCCTTCGGCTCCTCGGCTGGGCTCGGCTCCCTTCGGCTCCTCGGCTGGGCTCGGCTCCCTTCGGCTCCTCGGCTGGGCTCGGCTCCCTTCGGCTCCTCGGCTCGGCTCGGCTCCCTTCGGCTCCTCGGCTCGGCTCGGCTCCCTTCGGCTCCTCGGCTCGGCTCGGCTCCCTTCGGCTCCTCGGCTCGGCTCGGCTCCCTTCGGCTCCTCGGCTCGGCTCGGCTCCCTTCGGCTCCTCGGCTCGGCTCGGCTCCCTTCGGCTCCTCGGCTCGGCTCGGCTCCCTTCGGCTCCTCGGCTCGGCTCGGCTCCCTTCGGCTCCTCGGCTCGGCTCGGCTCCCTTCGGCTCCTCGGCTCGGCTCGGCTCCCTTCGGCTCCTCGGCTCGGCTCGGCTCCCTTCGGCTCCTCGGCTCGGCTCGGCTCCCTTCGGCTCCTCGGCTCGGCTCGGCTCCCTTCGGCTCCTCGGCTCGGCTCGGCTCCCTTCGGCTCCTCGGCTCGGCTCGGCTCCCTTCGGCTCCTCGGCTCGGCTCGGCTCCCTTCGGCTCCTCGGCTCGGCTCGGCTCCCTTCGGCTCCTCGGCTCGGCTCGGCTCCCTTCGGCTCCTCGGCTCGGCTCGGCTCCCTTCGGCTCCTCGGCTCGGCTCGGCTCCCTTCGGCGCCGCCCTCCCCGTGACAGCGCCTGCCCTTCCCAAGATGGCGCCGTCCTCCCCGTGACAGCGCCTGCCCTTCCCAAGATGGCGCCGTCCTCCCCGTGACAGCGCCTGCCCTTCCCAAGATGGCGCCGCCCTCGCCCCCTCGGCTCTGACCTAGCCAGCGTAACCCTCGTCCCCTCTGCTTTCTCTGCTCCGCATCAGCTCAGTGTCGACTCTGCTGCTCTCTGGAGTTGTTTTGTCCCTGCTGCAGGACTCTGCCACGGGTCTGGGGGTGGGCAGCAGCGAGGGGGCGGGGGTGGGTGTCGATTTGCCGCGGTCAGGAGCAGTCTGCTCCCAGTTCACGAGCTGTTCTCCTGTCTCTCCCAGCTCTTGCAGGCTGACCCCAATGCCCCCAGACTCGCCCAGCAATCCCAGGGTGAACCCAGCGCCTCCCAGTCTCTGCCAGTGCTCCCGGGAACTGCAAAATCCCTCTCCAGTGCTCCCAGGAACGCAGTGAGTGACCTCCTGTCCCACGCGGTGCTGCCAGTAAAACCTCTCCGATCCTATTCTCGGTGACCTCGCAGCAACAACAGTGCTCCCAGGAACTCCAAGATCTCCCTCAAGGGCTCCCAGTACTGCAATGTGTTCTCCCAGTCCCTTCCCTGTTTGTCCCTGTCCCTCCCAGCTTGTCCCAGTCTGTAACAATCGCTTTGCTATCCCTACCAAGTCCCTTCCCACACTGTCCCAGTCCCTTCCCAGTCCCTTCCCAGTTTCATTCCCAGTCCTTTCCCACTGCATCCCAGTCCCTTCGCAGTACTCTCCCATTCCCAGCCAAGTCCCTTCCCAGTTTCCTTCCAGTCCCTCCCAATTTCTCCCACTACCTCCCAGTTCTTCTTAGTCCCTTGCCAGTTCCCTCCAGGTCCTTTCCAGTCCATCCCATTCCCACCCAGTCCCTTCCCCGTCCTATCCCAGTCCATCCCACTCCATCCCGGGCCCTCCCAGTCCCTTCCCATTCCCTTCCCAGTTCCCTCCCATTCCGTCCCAGTCCTTCCCAGTCTCTCCCCCCCCATTCCTGTCCATCCCAGCCCCTCCCATTCCCTCCCCGTCCCCTCCCAGTCTGCCCAGTGCCCTCCCAGTCATTCCCAGTTCCTCCCATTCCCTCTCAGTCCCCTCCTGGTCCATTCCCAGTGCCCTCCCATTCCCTCCCCGTCCCCTCCCATTTCACTCTGGTCCTCCCAGTGCACTCCCAGTCCCCTCCCACTTTGTCCCAGTTCCCTCCCTGTCCCTTCCCAGCCCCTTCCCAGTCCCTCCCACTCCATCCCAGTCCCTCCCATTCCCTCCTGTTCCACCCAGTCCCTCCCACTCCCTCACTGTCCCTTCCCAGTTCCCTCCCAGTCCGTCCCAGTGCCCTCCCCATACCTTCCCAGTCTCTTCACAGTTCCCTCCCAGTTTCGCCCAGGCCCTTTCCAGTCCCTCCCAGCAAGCTCCCAGTCCTGCCCTGTCCCTCCCAATTCCCTCCCAGTCCACCCAGTCCCTCCCACTCCCCTCCCAGTTCCCTCCCAGTTTGTCCCAGGCCCTTACCAGTCCATTCTCACTTTCCTCCCTGTCCCCTCCCAGTCCCTTCCCAGTGCACTCCCAGTCCCTTCCCAGTGCACTCCCAGTCCCTTCCCAGTGCACTCCCAGTCCCCTCCCATTCTCTTCCAGACCCCTCCCATTCTCTCCCAGTCCCTCCAAGCCCCTCCCTGTCCATCCCAGTCCCCTCCCACTTAGTTCCAGGCCCCTCCCTGTCCCTTCCCACTCCCCTCCCTGTCCCTTCCCACTCCCCTCCCTGTCCCTTCCCACTCCCCTCCCTGTCCCTTCCCACTCCCCTCCCTGTCCCTTCCCACTCCCCTCCCTGTCCCTTCCCACTCCCCTCCCTGTCCCTTCCCACTCCCCTTCCTGTCCCTTCCCACTCCCCTCCCTGTCCCTTCCCTGTCACCTCCGTGTCGCTTCCCTGTCGCCTCTGTGTTGCTTCCTTGTCCCTTTCTTGTCGCCTCCTTGTCGCCTCCTTGTCTCCTCCGTGTTGCTTCCTTGTCCCTTCCTTGTTCCATCCCAGTCCCCTCCCAGTCCCCTTCCAGTTTGTCCCAGTCTCTTCCCAGTTCCCTCCCACTCCTTTCCCAGGTCCCTTCCCGTTCCCTTCCCGTTCCCTTCCCGTTCCCTTCCCGTTCCCTTCCCGTTCCCTTCCCGTTCCCTTCCCAGTTCCCTTCCCAGTCCCCTCCCAGTCCACCCATTTCCTCCCAGTCCCTTTCCAGTCCCTTCCCAGGCCCTCCAAGTTTCCTCCCACTCCCTCCCGGTCCCCTCCCAGTCCTTCCAAGTGCCCTCCCAGGTCCTCCAAGTCCCCTCCCACTTAGTTCTTGGCCCTTCCTTCCCAGTTTGTCCCTGTCCCTTCTCACTCCCCTCCTTGTCCTCTCCTTGTCCTCTCCTTGTTCCCTCCTTCTTCTCTCCTTGTCCTTTCCATGTCCCTTCCTTTTCCCTTCCCAGTTCCATCCCAGTCCCCTCCCACTTAGTTCCAGGCCCTTCCCTGTCCCTTCCCACTCCCCTCCCTGTCCCTTCCCTGTCACCTCCGTGTCGCTTCCCTGTCGCCTCTGTGTTGCTTCCTTGTCCCTTTCTTGTCGCCTCCTTGTCTCCTCCGTGTTGCTTCCTTGTCCCTTCCTTGTTCCATCCCAGTCCCCTCCCATTTTGTCCCAGGACCTTCCCAGTCCCCTTCCAGTCCCCTCCCAGTCCACCCAGTTTCTCCCAGTCCCTTTCCAGTCCCTTCCCAGGCCTTCCAAGTTTCCTCCCATTCCTTCCCGGTCCTTCCCAGTGCCCTCCTAGGTCCTCCCAGTTCCCTCCAAGTCCCCTCCCACAGGCCCTTCCCAGTCCCTTCTCAGGTCCCTCCCAGTCCCATCCCAATCCCCTCCCAGTCCCTTCCCACTGCCCTTCCTTGTGCATTCCCAGTTCCCTCCCAGTTTGTCCCAGGACCTACCCAGTCCCTTCTCAGTCCCTCCCAGGCCCTTTCCAGTTCCTTCCCAGGCCCTCCCATTGCCTCCCAGTTCCCTCCAAGTCCCCTCCCACTTAGTTCCAGGGCCTTCCTAGGCCGTTCCCAGTGTCCTCCCACTCCATCCCATTCCCCTCCAGTCCACCCACTTCCTCCAGTCCCTTCCCAGGCCCTCCCAGATTCCTCCCATTCCCTCCCAGTTCCCTCCAAGTCCCTTCCCACTTAGTTCCAGGCCCTTCCCAGTCCCTTCCCAGTTTGACCCAGTCCACCCATTCCCTCCCACTCCCCCCCACTCCCTTCCCAGTCCCTTTCCAATACCCTCTCACTCCCCTCCCGCTCCCTTTCCATTAGCCTTCCAGTGCCCTCCCAGTCGCCTCCCAGTTTGTCCCAGTCCCTTTCCTGGTCCTCCCAGTTTCCTACCAGTCCCTCCCATTCCCTCCTGGTCCCCTCCCAGTCCACCCAGTTCCTCCCAGGCCCCTCCCAGTCTCTTCCCATTCCCTTTCCAGTGGTCACCCAGTCTTTCCCACTGCCCTCCCAGTCCCTCCCAGTGCCCTCCCATTTCACTCGGGTCCTCCCACTTCCCTCCAAGTCTGCTCCCAGTGTGTCCCAGTCCCTTCCCAGTGTGTCCCAGTCCCTTCCCACTTTGTCCCAGTCCCTTCCCAATCCCCTCCCAGTCCCTTCCCACTCCCCTCCCTGTCCATTCCTTGTTACTTTCCAGTTCCCTTCCAGTCCCCTCCCAGTTTGTCCTAGTCCCCTCCCAGTCCACCCAGTTCCTCCCAGGCCCTTTCCCGTCTCTTCCCAGTCCCTCCCGTTCCCTCCCATTCCCTCCCAGGTCTTCCCAGTTCCCTCCAAGTCCCCTCCCAGTTAGTTCCAGGCCCTTCCCAGTCCCTTCAAAGTTTATCCCAGTGCCTACTCAGTTCCATCCCAGTCCATCCCACTCCACCCAGTCTCTCCCACTCCCCTCCCAGTCCCTTTGCATTACCCTTCCAGTTCCCTCCCACTTCCCTCCCTGTCCATTCCTTGTTACTTTCCAGTTCCCTTCCAGTCCCCTCCCAGTTTGTCCCAGTCTCATCCTAATCCCCTCCCTGTCCCTTCCCAGTCCCTTCCCACTCCCCTCTGTCCCTCCCCAATTCCCTCCTTGTCTCCTCCTTGTCCCTTCCCAGTCCCCTCCCAGTCCACCCATTTCCTCCCAGTCCCTTCCCAGGCCCTCCCGGTCCCCTCCCAGTCCTTCCAAGTGCCCTCCCAGGTCCTCCCAGTCCCTTCCCACTCCCCTCCCAGTCCCTTCCCACTCCCCTCCTTGTACTCTCTTTGTTCTCCTTGTCTCCTCCTTCTCCTCTCCTTGTCCTTTCCATGTCTCTTCCTTTTCCCTTCCCAGGCCCTCCCAGTTTCCTCCCACTCCCTCCCGATCCCCTCCCAGTTCTTCCAAGTGCCCTCCCAGGTCCTCCAAGTCCCCTCCCACTTAGTTCTAGGCCCTTCCCTGTCCCTTCTCAGTTCCCTTCCCACTCCCCTCCCTGTCCCTTCCCACTCCCCTCCCTGTCCCTTCCCACTCCCCTCCCTGTCCCTTCCCACTCCCCTCCCTGTCCCTTCCCACTCCCCTCCCTGTCCCTTCCTTGTCCCTTTCTTGTTGCCTCCGTGTTGCTTCCTTGTCCCTTCCTTGTTCCATCCCAGTCCCCTTCCAGTCCCCTCCCAGTCCACCCAGTTTCTTCCAGTCCCTTCCCAGGCCCTCCAAGTTTCCTCCCACTCCATCCCACCCCCTCCCATTCCTTCCCAGTGCCCTCCCAGGTCCTCCCAGTTCCCTCCAAGTCCCCTCCCAGTTAGTTCCAGGCCCTTCCCAGGCCCTTCCCAGTTTGTCCCAGTCCCTTCTCAGGTCCCTCCCAGTCCCATCCCAATCCCCTCCCAGTCCCTTCCCACTGCCCTTCCTTGTGCATTCCCAGTTCCCTCCCAGTTTGTCCCAGGACCTACCCAGTCCCTTCTCAGTCCCTCCCAGGCCCTTTCCAGTTCCTTCCCAGGCCCTCCCATTCCCTCCCAGTTCCCTCCAAGTCCCCTCCCACTTAGTTCCAGGCCCTTCCCAGTTTGTCCCAGTCCCTTCTCACTCCCCTCCCAGTCCCTTCTCACTCCCCTCCCAGTCCCTTCTCACTCCCCTCCCAGTCCCTTCTCACTCCCCTCCCAGTCCCTTCTCACTCCCCTCCCAGTCCCTTCTCACTCCCCTCCCAGTCCCTTCTCACTCCCCTCCTTGTCCCCTCCTTGTCCCCTCCCTGTCCCTTCCTTTTCCCTTCCCAGTTCCATCCCAGTCCCCTCCCAGTTTGTCCCAGGCCCTTTCCAGTCCCTTCCCAGGCCCTCCAAGTTTCCTCCCACTCCCTCCCGGTCCCCTCCCATTCCTTCCAAGTGCCCTCCCAGGTCCTCCAAGTCCCCTCCCACTTCGTTCCAGGCCCTTCCTAGTTTGTCCCTGTCCCTTCTCAGTACCCTCCTTGTCCTCCCACTCCCCTCCCAGTCCCCTCCTTGTCCCCTCCTTCTACCCTTCTTGTCCCTTCCTTTTCCCTTCCCAGTTCCATCCCAGTCCCCTCCAATTTGTCCCAGGCCCTTTCCAGTCCCTTCCCAGGCACTCCCAGTTTCCTCCCACTCCCTCCTGGTGCCCTCCCAGTCCTTCCAAGTGCCCTCCCAGGTCCTCCAAGTCCCCTCCCAGTTAGTTCCAGGCCCGTCCCGTTCCCTCTCACTCCCCTCCCTGTCCCTTCCTTGTCTCGTCCCTGTCCCTTCCCACTCCCCTCCCTGTCCCTTCCTGGGTCCTCCCAGTTCCCTCCAAGTCCCCTCCCAATTTGTCCCAGGCCCTTCCCAGTCCCGTCCCAGTCCCTTCCTGTCCCTTCCCAGTCCCTTTGCACTGCCCTCCTTTTCCCTTCCCAGTTCCCTCCCAGTCCCCTCCCAGTTTGTGCCAATCTCTTCCCACTCCCCTTCCTTGTCCCTTCCCAGGCCCTCCCAGTTCCCTCCCACTCCATCCCAGTTCCACCCATTCCCTCCCGGTCCCCTCCCAGTCCGCCCAGTCCTTCCCAGTGCCCTCCCATTCCCTCCCAGTCCACTCCCAGTTCCCTCCAAGTCCCCTCCCAGTTTCTCCCAGGCTTTTTCCAGACCCTTCCCAGTACCCTCCCAGTCCCTTCCATTCCCTCCTGGTCCACCCTGTCCCTCAAACTCCCCGCACTGTCCCTTCTCAGTCCCTTCCAACTCTTTTCCCTGTCCCTTTTACATTCCCTTCCCAGTGCCTAAGCAGTCCCCTCCCAGTCCCCCCCCCAGTCCCTTCCCAGTTTGTCCCAGTGCCCTCCCTGTCCCTTCCCAGTCCCTTCCTGTCCCTTCACTGTCACTTCCCAGTCCCTTCACAGTTCATCCACTTCCCAACCAGTCCCCTCCCAGTTTGTCCCAGTCCATTCCCATTCCCCTCATAGTTCCCTCCCCATCCTTCCCAGTTCCTCCCATTCCCTCTCAGTCCCCTCCCATTTCATTCAGGTCCTCCCAGTGCCATTGCCAGTCGCCTCCCAGTTTGTCCCGGTGCCCTCCCTGTTCCTTCCCACTCCCTTCACACTCCCTACCCATTCCATTCCCAGTCCCTTCCAACTTTTTTCCCTTCCCATTCCCTTCTTAATTCCCTCCCATTTCCCTCCCACTGGCTCCCCACTCCCCTCCCAGTCACTTGCCACTCCCCTCCCAGTCCTGTCGCACTGCATTCCCAGTCCTTCCCAGTCTCTCCCGGTTCCCTCCCACTCCCATCCCAGTACACCCAGTTCCTCCCTGTCCTTTCCCACTCCCATCCCAGTCTCTTCTCAGTGCCCCCCCAGTCCATCCCAGCCCCTCCCAGTCCATCCCAGTTCCTCCCATTCCATCCCAGTCCCTTCCATGTCCCCTACTAGTCCCTTCCTAGTTTTCCCCAGTCCTTCCCAATCCCCTCCCATTCAACCCATTTCCTCCCAATCCTTTCTCAGTCCCTTCCCAGTCCTTGCCAGTCCCTGCCAGTTCCTCCCCAGTCCCTCCCAGTCCTGCCCAGTGGCCCTCCCACTCCCCTCCCAGTGCCCCTCCCAGTCCTCTTCAAGTCCCTTCACAGTCCCCAACCAGTCCCTTCCCCATCCCTTTCCAGTTCCCTCCCAGTCATACATGCACTACCTGGCAAGAGCCCTGGTGGACAATTGGAAACAGTAGCATCCCCACTGGGAACACTGGGAGACAACTGGGAAACAACTGGGAGCACTGGGAGCATGACCCAGGAATTCCCAGTACCCCCCCTCAGTCCCCCATTTCCCTCCACAGCCCTTTACAGCCTCCCAGTCCATTCCCACTATGTCCCCTCCCTGTCCCTCCACGTCCCCTCCCACACTGTCCCACTCCCTTCCCAGTCCCCTCCCAGTCCCTCCCTGTTTATTCCTGTCTCTCCCAGTACCTCCCAATCCCTTCTAGTCCTATCCCTGTATGGGAGGAGACCAGTAGGGACCAGGAGGCACTGGGAGGCATACCTGGACCAGCTGGAGGCATTGCTGGAGCCCTGGGACACAACTGGAAGCAGCAGAAACCCAACTGGGAGCACTAGGGGTCCCTGGGAGGAACTGGGAGACAACTGGGAGAATCTCCCCATGACCCCCAGTGCCCCCCTGAGCCCCTCCAGACCGCCCCAAAGTCTTTCCACAGTCTCTGAGTTCTTCCCAGTGCCATGTAGAGCCCTTCCCAGTACCTCCCAGTTAACCCTTAGACTTCCCCAGTGCCCCCTCACTCCCCCCCAGTAACCCTCCCTACCCCAGATCCTTCCACAGCCTCCCACTGCCCCCCCCAATTCCCCTCCAGAGCTGTTAACAGCCTCCCAGTCCTTCCCACTATTGTCCTGAGCCCTTTCCAGTACCCTCCCAGTCGTTTTCCAATCCCCTCCCTGTCCCTTCCCAGTCCCTTCCAACTCTTTTCCTTTCCCATTCCCTTCTTAGTTCCCTCCCAATCCCCTCCCACTGGCTCCCCACTCCCCTCCCAGTCCCGTCGCAGTGCACTCCCAGTCCTTCCCAGTCTCTCCCAGTTCCCTCCCATTCCCATTCCAGTGCACCCAGTTGCTCCCTGTCCTTTCCCACTCCCATCCCAGTCTCTTCCCAGTGCCCCCCCAGTCCATCCCAGCCCCTCCCAGTCCATCCCAGTTCCTCCCATTCCATCCCAGTCCCTTCACAGTCCCCAACCAGTGCCTTCCCCATCCCTTTCCAGTCCCCTCCCAGTCATACCTGCACTACCTGGCAAGAGCCCTGGTGGACAATTGGAAGCAGTAGCATCCCCACTGGGAGACAACTGGGAGCACTGGGAGCATGACCCAGGAATTCCCAGTACCCCCCCTCAGTCCCCCATTTCCCTCCACAGCCCTTTACAGCCTCCCAGTCCATTCCCACTATGTCCCCTCCCTGTCCCTCCACGTCCCCTCCCACACTGTCCCACTCCCTTCCCAGTCCCCTCCCAGTCCCTCCCTGTTTATTCCTGTCTCTCCCAGTACCTCCCAATCCCTTCTAGTCCTATCCCAGTATGGGAGGAGACCAGTAGGGACCAGGAGGCACTGGGAGGCATACCTGGACCAGCTGGAGGCATTGCTGGAGCCCTGGGACACAACTGGAAGCAGCAGAAACCCAACTGGGAGCACTAGGGGTCCCTGGGAGGAACTGGGAGACAACTGGGAGAATCTCCCCATGACCCCCAGTGCCCCCCTGAGCCCCTCCAGACCGCCCCAAAGTCTTTCCACAGTCTCTGAGTTCTTCCCCGTGCCATGTAGAGCCCTTCCCAGTACCTCCCAGTTAACCCTTAGACTTCCCCAGTGCCCCCTCACTCCCCCCCAGTAACCCTCCCTACCCCAGATCCTTCCACAGCCTCCCACTGCCCCCCCCAATTCCCCTCCAGAGCTGTTAACAGCCTCCCAGTCCTTCCCACTATTGTCCTGAGCCCTTTCCAGTACCCTCCCAGTCGTTTTCCAATCCCCTCCCTGTCCCTTCCCAGTCCCTTCCAACTCTTTTCCTTTCCCATTCCCTTCTTAGTTCCCTCCCAATCCCCTCCCACTGGCTCCCCACTCCCCTCCCAGTCCCGTCGCAGTGCACTCCCAGTCCTTCCCAGTCTCTCCCAGTTCCCTCCCATTCCCATTCCAGTGCACCCAGTTGCTCCCTGTCCTTTCCCACTCCCATCCCAGTCTCTTCCCAGTGCCCTCCCAGTCCATCCCAGCCCCTCCCAGTCCATCCCAGTTCCTCCCATTCCATCCCAGTCCGTTCACAGTCCCCAACCAGTGCCTTCCCCATCCCTTTCCAGTCCCCTCCCAGTCATACCTGCACTACCTGGCAAGAGCCCTGGTGGACAATTGGAAGCAGTAGCATCCCCACTGGGAGACAACTGGGAGCACTGGGAGCATGACCCAGGAATTCCCAGTACCCCCCTCAGTCCCCCATTTCCCTCCCACAGCCCTTTACAGCCTCCCAGTCCATTCCCACTGTGTCCCCTCCCTGTCCCTCCAAGTCCCCTCCCACACTGTCCCACTCCCTTCCCAGTCCCCTCCCAGTCCCTCCCTGTTTATTCCTGTCCCTCCCAGTACCTCCCAATCCCTTCTAGTCCTATCCCAGTATGGGAGGAGACCAGTAGGGACCAGGAGGCACTGGGAGACATGCCTGGACCAGCTGGAGGCATTGCTGGAGCCCTGGGACACAACTGGAAGCAGCAGGATCCCAACTGGGAGCACTAGGGGTCCCTGGGAGGAACTGGGAGACAACTGGGAGAGCACTGGGAGTATCTCCCCATGACCCCCAGTGCCCCCCTGAGCCCCTCCAGACCGCCCCAAAGTCTTTCCACAGTCTCCGAGTTCTTCCCAGTGCCATGTAGAGCCCTTCCCAGTACCTCCCAGTTAACCCTTAGAATTTTCCCAGTGTCCCCTTACTCTCCCCCCCGTAACCTTACCCCCACCACAGGTCTTCCACAGCCTCCCAGTACCTTCCAGTACTGTCCTGAACCCCTCCCAGTGCCTCCCAGTCCTTTCCCAGTCTGGGAAGAAGCTGGTAGGGGCTGAGAGGCACTGGGAGGGACTGGGAGCCATACCTGCAGCAGCTGAAGTCAGTTCTGGAGCCATGGGAGACAACTGGAAGCAGCAGGAACCCAACTGGGAGCAACTGGGAGACAACTGGGAGAGCACTGGGAGCACTGTGAGTATCTCCTCATAACCCCAAGTGCCCCCCTCAGCCCCTCCACACTGCCCCAGAGTCTTTCCACAGTCTCTGAGTTCTTCCCAGTGCCATTCAGAGCCCTTCCCAGTACCTCCCAGTTAACCCTTAGAATTTTCCCAGTGCCTCCTCACTCCCCCCCAGTAACCCTCCCCCCCAGAGTCCTTCCACAGCCTCCCAGTACCTCCCAGTACTGTCCTGAGCCCCTCCCAGCCCTTTGCCACCCCCTTACCGCTCCCTTTCCAGCCTGGTTCCTCTCCAGCTAGTCTGACCCCAGCCTGTAGCAATGCCTGGGGTTGTTGTGGTAATGTGTAGAACCTGGCACTTGCATGTGTTCAATATCATGCCCTTGGACTCTGCCTGGAGGAAAGCAGAAAGTCTGTATGGAAGGTTTCAGGACAGGAAAGAACAACAGGCTGCTGACGACGGAAGAACGGTCTGATGATAAAGAAGAGCTGACTGCAGTAAACAGCCTGAAGCGCGAGACAGAAGGACGCTCGCCTCCGTGCCGGAGAAGCTCAACCTGATATGGGATGAAGATAATAATGGAGAGCTGCATATCAAAGGAGAAAACTCAATTAGCAGCAGTGGTGCAAGAATGCCAGGGAATTGCTTAGCCTGCTTGATTTTTCCTACATACACTGCTTGTTCTGTACCACTAAACAATTCCTGCTTCACCAACCAGGGAGTCCGTGCATGCTTTCCAAACTCTGCCCATCTGTCCAGCCTGTCAGGGTCCCTCTGCTGAGCTCTCCTACCTTCCAGCAGATCAACTCCTGCCCCCAGCTTGGTGTCATCTGCAAAGTTATTGATGATGGACTCCCCTCATCCAGATCATCAATACAGATATTGAACAGGATGGGACCCAGCACTGATCCCTGGGGGACACCACTAGTGCCCGGCTGCCAGCTGCATGTGGCACCATTCACCACCACTCTCTGGGCCCAGGACTCCAGCCAGTTCCTAACCCAGCACAGAGTGCTCCTGTCCAGGATGTGGGCTGTTCTGCTTGGCCAGGTGGTTGTTGTGGCAGACAGTGTCAAAGGCCTTGCTGAAGTCCAGGCAGACTACATCCACAGCCTTCCCCACACCTACCAGGCAGTCACCTGGGCATAGAAGGAGATCAGGTTGGTGAGGCAGGACCTGCCCCTCCCACCAAATCTTTGCTGGCTGGGCCTGAGCCCTTGCCCGTCCTGCAGGTTTGCTGTGATTGCCCCCAGGACGATCTGCTCCATAGTCTTGCCAGGCACTGAGGTCAGGCTTACAGGCCTGGAGTTCCCAGGTTCTTCCCTCCAGCCCTTCTCGTGAATGGCATCACACTGGCAGCTTCCAGCCACCTGGGACCTCTGTGGTCATGCAGGACTGGTGGCAAATGTTGGGCAGTGGCTTGGAGCTCATCTACCAGAGCTCTCTGCCCTGGGATGGATCCCATCTGGTGCCATAGACTTGTGAGGGTCCCAGTGGTATCCCAGTCCCTCCCAGTTCTTTCCCAGTCCTTCTCAGTCACATTTTTCTGACAGCTCTTGGAAGAACATTTCTGTACAGGTGTTCCCCAGGGCTCCTCAGCTGCTCATAACTCAACAATCTTGGAGGGGAATAAAACCCATGGAAAGCTGAGCGTGAAGTGACAAAGCAGGCACCGCCCCCCCCACAGGGTTGCACCGCCCACCCCCAGGGTTGCACCGCCCCCCCCCAGGGTGGCACCGCCCTTCCCAGCGTGGCACCGCCCTTCCCAGCGTGGCACCGCCCTTCCCAGCGCGGCACCGCCTCCCCCAGCGCGGCACCGCCTCCCCCAGCGCGGCACCGCCTCCCCCAGCGCGGCACCGCCTCCCCCAGCGCGGCACCGCCTCCCCCAGCGCGGCACCGCCTCCCCCAGCGCGGCACCGCCTCCCCCAGCGCGGCACCGCCTCCCCCAGCGCGGCACCGCCTCCCCCAGCGCGGCACCGCCTCCCCCAGCGCGGCACCGCCTCCCCCAGCGCGGCACCGCCTCCCCCAGCGCGGCACCGCCTCCCCCAGCGCGGCACCGCCCCCCAGCGTGGCACCGCCTCCCCCAGCGCGGCACCGCCCCCCAGCGTGGCACCGCCCCCTCAGCGTAGCATCGCCCCCCCAGCCTGAACCCCACCCCCCAGCGTGGCACCGCCCTCAACAACATGGCGCCGGATGCTTTAAAATGGCTCAGTGCAGGGTCGTGGCTGGTAGAGGTTGGAGCTCTTCTGCTGTGTCCCAGGTCAGTGCTAGTCTCTGCTGCTTTGTGGGGTTTCTCTATAGCAGCCGCTGGAGCTGCGCGTGGCTTGGGGGGGTGGCCGCCGGCGGTGCTGCGCGGGGCTTTGGGGGGGTGGCCGCAGGCGGTGCTGTGCGGGGCTTGGGGGGGTGGCCCCAGGCGGGGCTGCGCGAGGCTTTGGGGGCTGGCCGCCGGCGGGGCAGCGCGGGGCTTTGGGGGGGTGGCGGCTGCTGCCTCAACTGTACCTAGAGATACCTGTAACTCTGTGCTTCTAGTGCATGCAATAATGACGGAAGTGTGGAGCTGTAAGTGATAACAGAATTGGCCCTTTATCTCTTTTCTTTTCTAGTACACCCAGTGTTTCCCCACTCCTGTTAGGAGTCTTGTCTGCAGGACTCTTGCTGTTCTCCACATGTGGGGTGTGTGTGTATGTCTACATCAGGAGCAGTCTATACGTTGTGCTTTGGAGAACAAGACCACAAGTAAGTCTGCTTTGTGTTGCACTCATGAGGAATGAGCTGCCCTGGGAGGTGATGGAGTCACCATCACTGCAAGTGTTTAAAGTAAGACTGGATGAGGCACTGAGTACCATGGTTTGGTTGACTAGATGGTGGTGGGTGATAGGTTGGACTCAGTGTTCTGGAAGGTCTTTTGCAACCTGGTTAAGTCTGTATTCTATTCTGCTTTCCTGATTGCTCCCAGCATGGCCCCTGTGTTCTCCCTCTTCTTCCCAGTAACTCCAAAATCCTTTTCTAGTGCTCCCAGTGCCTTCCCAAGTCTCCCAGTGGGGCCCCAGATCTTCCCTCAGTGGGGAAGTGTTCTCCCAGCATGCCAAACTCTCTTCTTGGTGCTCCAAGTACCACCAGATGCTGAGTGTGTGTTTTGGGACAGCATCAGTTCACAGCTCTGTGAGTTAAATGAACGCTGAAGGGAGAACAAATGATTTTGTGGTATTTTTATTGAATGCATGCTAACCTCCTCAGAGCTTTACAATGTGAGTAACTGAGATCTGTTCTTTGCTTTTTGCTTTATTCTTTACAGATTGACTCTTTGCTTTCCACTTCATTAACTGAGCAAGCAAGACGTGCAGCAGCGACACGGTCGGCACAAGGGCTACGGCTGCTGCGACGGTACAGCCTCGCCCTGCCAGCCTAGCAGGGGATCTCCTGCTTGGCTTGTGTGGGCTCCAGGTAGGGTTTGATCTGTCAGTCAGGAAGGAAAGGCTGAAAAAGAAACTGCTCAGTCCACGCTTTTACCGAGGAGCTGAAACTTCTTCCAGTGTAGACTCCAACCGAGCAGGTAGGTAAGCAAGCAGAAGTCCTCTGATGGGTATAATGGGAGTGGCAAAGAGACTTCCCTTGTTTCCAGTGTGGACAACCTCTTGTTTGTCCCCTGACCCCAGGAGCTTTTCACAGGGGCTGTGTTCCTCACTAACAGCAAGGCTGCGCTCGGCCCCTGGGGATGCTGCAACCGTAGCAGGGAAGTTGTGCTCCTGGCAGTTCTCTCTCCACCTGGATCAGGATGAAGGTGCAGGCCATTGCTCTGCAGCTAGGCACCGCTGGGAGCTGCAGCTGGTGCCCAGATCAAAGACAGCTTTGTCTCTAAGGCCAGTGCTTCTCTGCAGAGAAACCAAGATTTCTCTGTAGGTGTTGCCCAGGGTTCCTCATCTGCTCAGAATGCCCAGCTCCAGTGCCAGGCTGATGTCCCCTCACAGCCGTCACTCTGTCAGTGCTTGCCTAGAAGTGCCGGAAATCTTCCTGGAACTATTGGAGAAAAGGAAGCTTTGTCTGTCTCTGTTTGCAGTGCCCTGAGAAGGACTTGTACCGACACAGGCTCAGAAAGCTGAAACAAAACAATGAGAGCAACAGATGGAAGAGATGGGTTGATTGCCAGCAAGAAATGCACCAACTGCAAGGTGATTATGGGGTAGTAAATCCCTGAAGGTGTGACATGCTTGGAGATGCAGACCTGCGCAGCAGCTGTCACAGAGGAGGGAAGCGCAGCAAAAACTCAGCTGCGTGCTGAAGGTGCAAATCCTACTGAGAAGGGCATCCGTGGGTCGGGGTGATAAAAAGCGGGGCAGCCCCTCAGCTGTCTCTCTTTCCTTCCATGATACCACATGGGGGTGGGTGCTGATGCAGGAGAGGAGCAGGTGAGTGAGGGGCGGGGGATGCTGCCCAAAAAAGCTGCCTGAATGCTCTCAGAGGGGATGAAAACCCATGAAAAAAATTTAAGTGTTAGTGTGAGGTATTCCAGCAGAGAAAAAGCTGTGCTCTTAATCGAGAGATTGCAGAACAGTAGTAATGTGGATGCAAAAAGGCTTTGAAATGACTCTTATTTGCAAACTAAAAAACCCCACAAGACACACAAAAGAAACATCACTGGTTTTATTTTTAGTTTCTTAATTTGAATGGGAAGTCAAGGGGAATATAGAGGCATGTGGGGACTAATGGAAGGTCTCCTGTGGGTATTTTAGTCGGATGGTTAGGGTTAGTTGTGGTGGTGGGGGGAAAGCTTTGCAGTAGTGGCCTTTGTGGCGGGGGTCCAAATAACCCTAAATATCCAACTAATCCTTTGGGAGACTCTCCAGAGGCCCTCCTCATCCCTCTATGTGCCCCCAAATTCCCCTTTGATACCCCCAGGTGCACCTTAGGTGCCAACCGATCCCCTTAAGAGGGGTGGCAACACTGACCAGTTAGGGGCTTCTCTTGCCCCTGTGTGTGGGGAGCAGCTGAGTGCGGCCCTCTTTGAAGGTTTTTCCATTTGTATTGAAAACTAAGAAACAAAAAGAAAAAAACCCCAAAGGAACAAAGAAGGGCAACCCCCCCCCCCCCATGACAGACAAAAAGGAAGGTCTACTGTTTTTATGTGATACACATGTTATATTTATGCTTTGAAACCCTGTTTTGCTCTCCCTAGAATTTGCTTTTACATTCCAGAAGCTCTCCTGTTTAAGTGGATGTAGAAGAATAGTATGATGTGGGAAGGTGTTTTGGGATAGCTTTGGAAGACTACGGGGAAGATTTGCCTTTGCTCGAGTCAGAGAAAGCTATGTTTTGCCTTTGACTCTGAGAGTAATGTAAACACTTTGGAACCGAAGGAGAGAAACTGGGCAGAGTTTGGTTGGACGTGTTAAAATAGTTTTGTTGTTACGACCTACTGTATGCCTTAATTACACGTATGCCAGTAGAAAATGCCCAACTGAGATGTGCCACGTGTGCCTTCTGATTAGACTATATAACTTTGCTGTATAATGTAATAAATGTCTTCAGCTGCTTACATCTGGCCCAGAAAGCACTGCTCGAAGTAATTAAAACATCAATACTACAACAAATGGTCACCCCGGACAGAGGTAAGTGACTGGGGAAACTGAGCGTCGGTGCCTCCTGTTGAGGAGCACGTATGGGTAATGAAAGAACAAAAGAAGATAACTTGATACTCAGAGTCATTTACTTACATCTTGGAGGGAAAAAAAAGGGCAACAATGTAGAATGAAAAGACATGGGAGCGGGGAGGGATGGCGGCAACAAAAGTAAACAAAATTGTTACATCTTCCCTTACAACACAGGGACTAATTAAAGATTCTTTAGATCAATTAGCAGAGCATTATAAAGCTGTTACAATAGTAATGCCATTTCACCAGAACAAAGCTCTTCTTTGACATCTACGCCCCCCAGCCCTTCTCCCCCACCATGGCCACTAAGCTCACCTGCACCCCTGGAGCTGCAGTCACTGGCACCTGGCCAATAGCAACAGCAGCCCACTCCCCCCCTGCTGCTGGACACCCTCCCACTAACCCTTAAAAGTTTTTCCATGTGTTTTAATTGTGGACAGAAGGGACACTTTAGGCAAAAAGCATGACTTGGGAGAAGATGACTGTCCTAGAGGCCTGTAAGAAACACTGATTGCCAGATACTTTTGTGTACTTTAGGAACTGCTGCTGTAAGTTGTATGCACTGACA
Organism: Melanerpes formicivorus; assembly: GCF_026170545.1. Taxonomy (NCBI): domain Eukaryota; kingdom Metazoa; phylum Chordata; class Aves; order Piciformes; family Picidae; genus Melanerpes; species Melanerpes formicivorus. The sequence goes on from NW_027142354.1 coordinate 60,012,117, forward strand.
TCCAGCAATATGGAGTGGAGAAGAGACAGTGGCATCTGCTACAAGCACCTTGAGTTTTAGGCTCAAAAACATCAATGTAGCTCAAAATTGCTGCTATCGCCTCCTATGGAAGTCTCCATGCCTTCAGGGAATCCTACATTTGACCTCGAGGATGCCTGGAAGGGCAGCTGGTGTGAATTCGGTGGCTTTCTCCCCACCCCCCTTTCCCCCCCCTCTCTTTGTCCCTATGGTGCCTTTGCTAGCCGGCCGCCTCCCCCCCCCCCCCATTTCTCCCCCCCTTTCTGATAACCTCTCTAGTCTATGAAAGTTGTGTTCTGATTTAAAGCAACAATGATTATTTCATTATTTCTGATTGTGATGTGTTTTAGAGATTTTTTTTTTTGTTTTTAATAGTTGTTTTACCTGTAAGCATAATGAATAGTAAGTATTTAGTGTTTATAAGTATTAAGTAATTAGTGATTGTACTAAGGTACTAAGGTGTTAGGATAAGAGTTTGATATAGGGATATTATAGAATGAGATTTTTGTTTCTTTGTATTCAAAATCGTTTTAAGAGAAGGATTATATATATTAAAAAAAAAAAGGATGCATATTTTATAACAGGTTGGATGTGTTAAAATAGTTTTATTGCAACCTATTGTATGCCAGCAGAAAATGCCCAACTGAGATGTGCCACGTGTGCCTTCTGATGAGACTATATGTCTTTGCTGTATAATGTAATAAATGTCTTCAGCTGCTTACATCTGGCCCAGAAAGCACTGCTCGAAGTAAAACCTCTATACTACAGTGTTAATTCGTAAGAAGGGAGGCTTTGAAATGGGGTACGTGGGGTTCTCAAATATATAAATGTGCAGTGTGTATCTATCATATGCAAAGAGTGGCTTTTTAAAAGTATCGATTTTGTTGTCGATTGGTTATTTTTTATGTGAATGGAAAACCCTCTGAACAGAGTCTGGCTGAGCCTGATAGGAAAAATTAACCGTTCTGTATAAAATAAGAATTAACATGGGAAAAGATTAACCTTTTATATAACCCTCGGCTGGGCTCGGCTCCCTTCGGCTCCTCGGCTCGGCTCGGCTCCCTTCGGCGCCTCGGCTGGGCTCGGCTCCCTTCGGCGCCTCGGCTGGGCTCGGCTCCCTTCGGCGCCTCGGCTGGGCTCGGCTCCCTTCGGCTCCTCGGCTCGGCTCGGCTCCCTTCGGCTCCTCGGCTCGGCTCGGCTCCCTTCGGCTCCTCGGCTCGGCTCGGCTCCCTTCGGCTCCTCGGCTCGGCTCGGCTCCCTTCGGCTCCTCGGCTCGGCTCGGCTCCCTTCGGCTCCTCGGCTCGGCTCGGCTCCCTTCGGCTCCTCGGCTCGGCTCGGCTCCCTTCGGCTCCTCGGCTCGGCTCGGCTCCCTTCGGCTCCTCGGCTCGGCTCGGCTCCCTTCGGCTCCTCGGCTCGGCTCGGCTCCCTTCGGCTCCTCGGCTCGGCTCGGCTCCCTTCGGCTCCTCGGCTCGGCTCGGCTCGGCTCCCTTCGGCTCCTCGGCTCGGCTCGGCTCGGCTCCCTTCGGCTCCTCGGCTCGGCTCGGCTCGGCTCCCTTCGGCTCCTCGGCTCGGCTCGGCTCGGCTCCCTTCGGCTCCTCGGCTCGGCTCGGCTCGGCTCCCTTCGGCTCCTCGGCTCGGCTCGGCTCCCTTCGGCTCCTCGGCTCGGCTCCCTTCGGCTCCTCGGCTCGGCTCGGCTCCCTTCGGCTCCTCGGCTCGGCTCGGCTCCCTTCGGCTCCTCGGCTCGGCTCGGCTCCCTTCGGCTCCTCGGCTCGGCTCGGCTCCCTTCGGCTCCTCGGCTCGGCTCGGCTCCCTTCGGCTCCTCGGCTCGGCTCGGCTCCCTTCGGCGCCGCCCTCCCCGTGACAGCGCCTGCCCTTCCCAAGATGGCGCCGTCCTCCCCGTGACAGCGCCTGCCCTTCCCAAGATGGCGCCGCCCTCGCCCCCTCGGCTCTGACCTAGCCAGCGTAACCCTCGTCTCCTCTGCTTTCTCTGCTCCGCATCAGCTCAGTGTCGACTCTGCTGCTCTCTGGAGTTGTTTTGTCCCTGCTGCAGGACTCTGCCACGGGTCTGGGGGTGGGCAGCAGCGAGGGGGCGGGGGTGGGTGTCGATTTGCCGCGGTCAGGAGCAGTCTGCTCCCAGTTCACGAGCTGTTCTCCTGTCTCTCCCAGCTCTTGCAGGCTGACCCCAATGCCCCCAGACTCGCCCAGCGATCCCAGGGTGAACCCAGCGCCTCCCAGTCTCTGCCAGTGCTCCCGGGAACTGCAAAATCCCTCTCCAGTGCTCCCAGGAACGCAGTGAGTGACCTCCTGTCCCACGCGGTGCTGCCTGTAAAACCTCTCCGATCCTATTCTCGGTGACCTCGCAGCAACAACAGTGCTCCCAGGAACTCCAAGATCTCCTTCAAGGGCTCCCAGTACTGCAATGTGTTCTCCCAGTCCCTTCCCTGTTTGTCCCTGTCCCTCCCAGCTTGTCCCAGTCTGTAACAATCGCTTTGCTATCCCTACCAAGTCCCTTCCCACACTGTCCCAGTCCCTTCCCAGTCCCTTCCCAGTTTCATTCCCAGTCCTTTCCCACTGCATCCCAGTCCCTTCGCAGTACTCTCCCATTCCCAGCCAAGTCCCTTCCCAGTTTCCTTCCAGTCCCTCCCAATTTCTCCCACTACCTCCCAGTTCTTCTTAGTCCCTTGCCAGTTCCCTCCAGGTCCTTTCCAGTCCATCCCATTCCCACCCAGTCCCTTCCCCGTCCTATCCCAGTCCATCCCACTCCATCCCGGGCCCTCCCAGTCCCTTCCCATTCCCTTCCCAGTTCCCTCCCATTCCGTCCCAGTCCTTCCCAGTCTCTCCCCCCCCCATTCCTGTCCATCCCAGCCCCTCCCATTCCCTCCCCGTCCCCTCCCAGTCTGCCCAGTGCCCTCCCAGTCATTCCCAGTTCCTCCCATTCCCTCTCAGTCCCCTCCTGGTCCATTCCCAGTGCCCTCCCATTCCCTCCCCGTCCCCTCCCATTTCACTCTGGTCCTCCCAGTGCACTCCCAGTCCCCTCCCACTTTGTCCCAGTTCCCTCCCTGTCCCTTCCCAGCCCCTTCCCAGTCCCTCCCACTCCATCCCAGTCCCTCCCATTCCCTCCTGTTCCACCCAGTCCCTCCCACTCCCTCACTGTCCCTTCCCAGTTCCCTCCCAGTCCGTCCCAGTGCCCTCCCCATACCTTCCCAGTCTCTTCACAGTTCCCTCCCAGTTTCGCCCAGGCCCTTTCCAGTCCCTCCCAGCAAGCTCCCAGTCCTGCCCTGTCCCTCCCAATTCCCTCCCAGTCCACCCAGTCCCTCCCACTCCCCTCCCAGTTCCCTCCCAGTTTGTCCCAGGCCCTTACCAGTCCATTCTCACTTTCCTCCCTGTCCCCTCCCAGTCCCTTCCCAGTGCACTCCCAGTCCCTTCCCAGTGCACTCCCAGTCCCTTCCCAGTGCACTCCCAGTCCCTTCCCAGTGCACTCCCAGTCCCCTCCCATTCTCTTCCAGACCCCTCCCATTCTCTCCCAGTCCCTCCAAGCCCCTCCCTGTCCATCCCAGTCCCCTCCCACTTAGTTCCAGGCCCCTCCCTGTCCCTTCCCACTCCCCTCCCTGTCCCTTCCCACTCCCCTCCCTGTCCCTTCCCACTCCCCTCCCTGTCCCTTCCCTGTCACCTCCGTGTCGCTTCCCTGTCGCCTCTGTGTTGCTTCCTTGTCCCTTTCTTGTCGCCTCCTTGTCTCCTCCGTGTTGCTTCCTTGTCCCTTCCTTGTTCCATCCCAGTCCCCTCCCAGTCCCCTTCCAGTTTGTCCCAGTCTCTTCCCAGTTCCCTCCCACTCCTTTCCCAGGTCCCTTCCCGTTCCCTTCCCGTTCCCTTCCCGTTCCCTTCCCGTTCCCTTCCCGTTCCCTTCCCGTTCCCTTCCCAGTTCCCTTCCCAGTCCCCTCCCAGTCCACCCATTTCCTCCCAGTCCCTTTCCAGTCCCTTCCCAGGCCCTCCAAGTTTCCTCCCACTCCCTCCCGGTCCCCTCCCAGTCCTTCCAAGTGCCCTCCCAGGTCCTCCAAGTCCCCTCCCACTTAGTTCTTGGCCCTTCCTTCCCAGTTTGTCCCTGTCCCTTCTCACTCCCCTCCTTGTCCTCTCCTTGTCCTCTCCTTGTTCCCTCCTTCTTCTCTCCTTGTCCTTTCCATGTCCCTTCCTTTTCCCTTCCCAGTTCCATCCCAGTCCCCTCCCACTTAGTTCCAGGCCCTTCCCTGTCCCTTCCCACTCCCCTCCCTGTCCCTTCTCATTCCCCTCCCAGTCCCTTTGCATTACCCTTCCAGTTCCCTCCCACTTCCCTCCCAGTCCCCTTCCAGTTTGTCCCAGTCTCTTCCCAGTTCCCTCCCACTCCCTTCCAGTTCCCTTCCCAGTTCCCTTCCCGTTCCCATCCCAGTCCCCTCCCACTTAGTTCCAGGCCCCTCCCTGTCCCTTCCCACTCCCCTCCCTGTCCCTTCCCACTCCCCTCCCTGTCCCTTCCCACTCCCCTCCCTGTCCCTTCCCACTCCCCTCCCTGTCCCTTCCCTGTCACCTCCGTGTCGCTTCCCTGTCGCCTCTGTGTTGCTTCCTTGTCCCTTTCTTGTCGCCTCCTTGTCTCCTCCGTGTTGCTTCCTTGTCCCTTCCTTGTTCCATCCCAGTCCCCTTCCAGTCCCCTCCCAGTCCACCCAGTTTCTCCCAGTCCCTTTCCAGTCCCTTCCCAGGCCTTCCAAGTTTCCTCCCATTCCTTCCCGGTCCTTCCCAGTGCCCTCCTAGGTCCTCCCAGTTCCCTCCAAGTCCCCTCCCACAGGCCCTTCCCAGTCCCTTCTCAGGTCCCTCCCAGTCCCATCCCAATCCCCTCCCAGTCCCTTCCCACTGCCCTTCCTTGTGCATTCCCAGTTCCCTCCCAGTTTGTCCCAGGACCTACCCAGTCCCTTCTCAGTCCCTCCCAGGCCCTTTCCAGTTCCTTCCCAGGCCCTCCCATTGCCTCCCAGTTCCCTCCAAGTCCCCTCCCACTTAGTTCCAGGGCCTTCCTAGGCCGTTCCCAGTGTCCTCCCACTCCATCCCATTCCCCTCCAGTCCACCCACTTCCTCCAGTCCCTTCCCAGGCCCTCCCAGATTCCTCCCATTCCCTCCCAGTTCCCTCCAAGTCCCTTCCCACTTAATTCCAGGCCCTTCCCAGTCCCTTCCCAGTTTGACCCAGTCCACCCATTCCCTCCCACTCCCCCCCACTCCCTTCCCAGTCCCTTTCCAATACCCTCTCACTCCCCTCCCGCTCCCTTTCCATTAGCCTTCCAGTGCCCTCCCAGTCGCCTCCCAGTTTGTCCCAGTCCCTTTCCTGGTCCTCCCAGTTTCCTACCAGTCCCTCCCATTCCCTCCCGGTCCCCTCCCAGTCCACCCAGTTCCTCCCAGGCCCCTCCCAGTCTCTTCCCATTCCCTTTCCAGTGGTCACCCAGTCTTTCCCACTGCCCTCCCAGTCCCTCCCAGTGCCCTCCCATTTCACTCGGGTCCTCCCACTTCCCTCCAAGTCTGCTCCCAGTGTGTCCCAGTCCCTTCCCAGTGTGTCCCAGTCCCTTCCCACTTTGTCCCAGTCCCTTCCCAATCCCCTCCCAGTCCCTTCCCACTCCCCTCCCTGTCCATTCCTTGTTACTTTCCAGTTCCCTTCCAGTCCCCTCCCAGTTTGTCCTAGTCCCCTCCCAGTCCACCCAGTTCCTCCCAGGCCCTTTCCCGTCTCTTCCCAGTCCCTCCCGTTCCCTCCCATTCCCTCCCAGGTCTTCCCAGTTCCCTCCAAGTCCCCTCCCAGTTAGTTCCAGGCCCTTCCCAGTCCCTTCAAAGTTTATCCCAGTGCCTACTCAGTTCCATCCCAGTCCATCCCACTCCACCCAGTCTCTCCCACTCCCCTCCCAGTCCCTTTGCATTACCCTTCCAGTTCCCTCCCACTTCCCTCCCTGTCCCCTTCCAGTTTGTCCCAGTCTCTTCCCAGTTTGTCCCAGTCTCATCCTAATCCCCTCCCTGTCCCTTCCCAGTCCCTTCCCACTCCCCTCCGTCCCTCCCCAATTCCCTCCTTGTCTCCTCCTTGTCCCTTCCCAGTCCCCTCCCAGTCCACCCATTTCCTCCCAGTCCCTTCCCAGGCCCTCCCGGTCCCCTCCCAGTCCTTCCAAGTGCCCTCCCAGGTCCTCCCAGTCCCTTCCCACTCCCCTCCCAGTCCCTTCCCACTCCCCTCCTTGTACTCTCTTTGTTCTCCTTGTCTCCTCCTTCTCCTCTCCTTGTCCTTTCCATGTCTCTTCCTTTTCCCTTCCCAGTTAAATCCCAGTCCCCTCTCAGTTTGTCCTAGGCCCTTTCCAGTCCCTTCCCAGGCCCTCCCAGTTTCCTCCCACTCCCTCCCGGTCCCCTCCCAGTTCTTCCAAGTGCCCTCCCGGGTCCTCCAAGTCCCCTCCCAGTTAGTTCCAGGCCCTTCCCTGTCCCTTCTCAGTTCCCTTCCCACTCCCCTCCCTGTCCCTGCCCACTCCCCTCCCTGTCCCTGCCCACTCCCCTCCCTGTCCCTGCCCACTCCCCTCCCTGTCCCTGCCCACTCCCCTCCCTGTCCCTGCCCACTCCCCTCCCTGTCCCTGCCCACTCCCCTCCCTGTCCCTGCCCACTCCCCTCCCTGTCCCTTCCCACTCCCCTCCCTGTCCCTTCCCACTCCCCTCCCTGTCCCTTCCCACTCCCCTCCCTGTCCCTTCCCACTCCCCTCCCTGTCCCTTCCCACTCCCCTCCCTGTCCCTTCCCACTCCCCTCCCTGTCCCTTCCCACTCCCCTCCCTGTCCCTTCCCACTCCCCTCCCTGTCCCTTCCTTGTCGCCTCCGTGTCGCTTCCTTGTCCCTTTCTTGTTGCATCCCAGTCCCCTTCCAGTCCCCTCCCAGTCCACCCAGTTTCTTCCAGTCCCTTCCCAGGCCCTCCAAGTTTCCTCCCACTCCATCCCACCCCCTCCCATTCCTTCCCGGTCCTTCCCAGTGCCCTCCCAGGTCCTCCCAGTTCCCTCCAAGTCCCCTCCCAGTTAGTTCCAGGCCCTTCCCAGTTTGTCCCAGTCCCTTCTCAGGTCCCTCCCAGTCCCATCCCAATCCCCTCCCAGTCCCTTCCCACTGCCCTTCCTTGTGCATTCCCAGTTCCCTCCCAGTTTGTCCCAGGACCTACCCAGTCCCTTCTCAGTCCCTCCCAGGCCCTTTCCAGTTCCTTCCCAGGCCCTCCCATTCCCTCCCAGTTCCCTCCAAGTCCCCTCCCACTTAGTTCCAGGCCCTTCCCAGTTTGTCCCAGTCCCTTCTCACTCCCCTCCCAGTCCCTTCTCACTCCCCTCCCAGTCCCTTCTCACTCCCCTCCTTGTCCCCTCCTTGTCCCCTCCCTGTCCCTTCCTTTTCCCTTCCCAGTTCCATCCCAGTCCCCTCCCAGTTTGTCCCAGGCCCTTTCCAGTCCCTTCCCAGGCCCTCCAAGTTTCCTCCCACTCCCTCCCGGTCCCCTCCCATTCCTTCCAAGTACCCTCCCAGGTCCTCCAAGTCCCCTCCCACTTCGTTCCAGGCCCTTCCTAGTTTGTCCCTGTCCCTTCTCAGTACCCTCCTTGTCCTCCCACTCCCCTCCCAGTCCCCTCCTTGTCCCCTCCTTCTACCCTTCTTGTCCCTTCCTTTTCCTTTCCCAGTTCCATCCCAGTCCCCTCCAATTTGTCCCAGGCCCTTTCCAGTCCCTTCCCAGGCACTCCCAGTTTCCTCCCACTCCCTCCCGGTGCCCTCCCAGTCCTTCCAAGTGCCCTCCCAGGTCCTCCAAGTCCCCTCCCAGTTAGTTCCAGGCCCGTCCCATTCCCTTCTCAGTTCCCTCCCACTCCCTCCCACTCCCTCTCACTCCCCTCCCTGTCCCTTCCTTGTCCCGTCCCTGTCCCTTCCCACTCCCCTCCCTGTCCCTTCCTGGGTCCTCCCAGTTCCCTCCAAGTCCCCTCCCAATTTGTCCCAGGCCCTTCCCAGTCCCGTCCCAGTCCCTTCCTGTCCCTTCCCAGTCCCTTTGCACTGCCCTCCTTTTCCCTTCCCAGTTCCCTCCCAGTCCCCTCCCAGTTTGTGCCAATCTCTTCCCACTCCCCTTCCTTGTCCCTTCCCAGGCCCTCCCAGTTCCCTCCCACTCCATCCCAGTTCCACCCATTCCCTCCCGGTCCCCTCCCAGTCCGCCCAGTCCTTCCCAGTGCCCTCCCATTCCCTCCCAGTCCACTCCCAGTTCCCTCCAAGTCCCCTCCCAGTTTCTCCCAGGCTTTTTCCAGACCCTTCCCAGTACCCTCCCAGTCCCTTCCATTCCCTCCTGGTCCACCCTGTCCCTCAAACTCCCCGCACTGTCCCTTCTCAGTCCCTTCCAACTCTTTTCCCTGTCCCTTTTACATTCCCATCCCAGTGCCTAAGCAGTCCCCTCCCAGTCCCCCCCCCCAGTCCCTTCCCAGTTTGTCCCAGTGCCCTCCCTGTCCCTTCCCAGTCCCTTCCTGTCCCTTCACTGTCACTTCCCAGTCCCTTCACAGTTCATCCACTTCCCAACCAGTCCCCTCCCAGTTTGTCCCAGTCCATTCCCATTCCCCTCATAGTTCCCTCCCCATCCTTCCCAGTTCCTCCCATTCCCTCTCAGTCCCCTCCCATTTCACTCAGGTCCTCCCAGTGCCATTGCCAGTCCCCTCCCAGTTTTTCCCGGTGCCCTCCCTGTTCCTTCCCACTCCCTTCACACTCCCTACCCATTCCATTCCCAGTCCCTTCCAACTTTTTTCCCTTCCCATTCCCTTCTTAATTCCCTCCCATTTCCCTCCCACTGGCTCCCCACTCCCCTCCCAGTCACTTGCCACTCCCCTCCCAGTCCCGTCGCACTGCATTCCCAGTCCTTCCCAGTCTCTCCCGGTTCCCTCCCACTCCCATCCCAGTACACCCAGTTCCTCCCTGTCCTTTCCCACTCCCATCCCAGTCTCTTCTCAGTGCCCCCCCAGTCCATCCCAGCCCCTCCCAGTCCATCCCAGTTCCTCCCATTCCATCCCAGTCCCTTCCATGTCCCCTACTAGTCCCTTCCTAGTTTTCCCCAGTCCTTCCCAATCCCCTCCCATTCAACCCATTTCCTCCCAATCCTTTCTCAGTCCCTTCCCAGTCCTTGCCAGTCCCTGCCAGTTCCTCCCCAGTCCCTCCCAGTCCTGCCCAGTGGCCCTCCCACTCCCCTCCCAGTGCCCCTCCCAGTCCTCTTCAAGTCCCTTCACAGTCCCCAACCAGTCCCTTCCCCATCCCTTTCCAGTTCCCTCCCAGTCATACATGCACTACCTGGCAAGAGCCCTGGTGGACAATTGGAAACAGTAGCATCCCCACTGGGAACACTGGGAGACAACTGGGAAACAACTGGGAGCACTGGGAGCATGACCCAGGAATTCCCAGTACCCCCCCTCAGTCCCCCATTTCCCTCCACAGCCCTTTACAGCCTCCCAGTCCATTCCCACTATGTCCCCTCCCTGTCCCTCCACGTCCCCTCCCACACCGTCCCACTCCCTTCCAAGTCCCCTCCCAGTCCCTCCCTGTTTATTCCTGTCTCTCCCAGTACCTCCCAATCCCTTCTAGTCCTATCCCAGTATGGGAGGAGACCAGTAGGGACCAGGAGGCACTGGGAGGCATACCTGGACCAGCTGGAGGCATTGCTGGAGCCCTGGGACACAACTGGAAGCAGCAGAAACCCAACTGGGAGCACTAGGGGTCCCTGGGAGGAACTGGGAGACAACTGGGAGAATCTCCCCATGACCCCCAGTGCCCCCCTGAGCCCCTCCAGACCGCCCCAAAGTCTTTCCACAGTCTCTGAGTTCTTCCCAGTGCCATGTAGAGCCCTTCCCAGTACCTCCCAGTTAACCCTTAGACTTCCCCAGTGCCCCCTCACTCCCCCCCAGTAACCCTCCCTACCCCAGATCCTTCCACAGCCTCCCACTGCCCCCCCCAATTCCCCTCCAGAGCTGTTAACAGCCTCCCAGTCCTTCCCACTATTGTCCTGAGCCCTTTCCAGTACCCTCCCAGTCGTTTTCCAATCCCCTCCCTGTCCCTTCCCAGTCCCTTCCAACTCTTTTCCTTTCCCATTCCCTTCTTAGTTCCCTCCCAATCCCCTCCCACTGGCTCCCCACTCCCCTCCCAGTCCCGTCGCAGTGCACTCCCAGTCCTTCCCAGTCTCTCCCAGTTCCCTCCCATTCCCATTCCAGTGCACCCAGTTGCTCCCTGTCCTTTCCCACTCCCATCCCAGTCTCTTCCCAGTGCCCCCCCAGTCCATCCCAGCCCCTCCCAGTCCATCCCAGTTCCTCCCATTCCATCCCAGTCCGTTCACAGTCCCCAACCAGTGCCTTCCCCATCCCTTTCCAGTCCCCTCCCAGTCATACCTGCACTACCTGGCAAGAGCCCTGGTGGACAATTGGAAGCAGTAGCATCCCCACTGGGAGACAACTGGGAGCACTGGGAGCATGACCCAGGAATTCCCAGTACCCCCCTCAGTCCCCCATTTCCCTCCCACAGCCCTTTACAGCCTCCCAGTCCATTCCCACTGTGTCCCCTCCCTGTCCCTCCAAGTCCCCTCCCACACTGTCCCACTCCCTTCCCAGTCCCCTCCCAGTCCCTCCCTGTTTATTCCTGTCCCTCCCAGTACCTCCCAATCCCTTCTAGTCCTATCCCAGTATGGGAGGAGACCAGTAGGGACCAGGAGGCACTGGGAGACATGCCTGGACCAGCTGGAGGCATTGCTGGAGCCCTGGGACACAACTGGAAGCAGCAGGATCCCAACTGGGAGCACTAGGGGTCCCTGGGAGGAACTGGGAGACAACTGGGAGAGCACTGGGAGTATCTCCCCATGACCCCCAGTGCCCCCCTGAGCCCCTCCAGACCGCCCCAAAGTCTTTCCACAGTCTCCGAGTTCTTCCCAGTGCCATGTAGAGCCCTTCCCAGTACCTCCCAGTTAACCCTTAGAATTTTCCCAGTGTCCCCTTACTCTCCCCCCCGTAACCTTACCCCCACCACAGGTCTTCCACAGCCTCCCAGTACCTTCCAGTACTGTCCTGAACCCCTCCCAGTGCCTCCCAGTCCTTTCCCAGTCTGGGAGGAAGCTGGTAGGGGCTGAGAGGCACTGGGAGGGACTGGGAGCCATACCTGCAGCAGCTGAAGTCAGTTCTGGAGCCATGGGAGACAACTGGAAGCAGCAGGAACCCAACTGGGAGCAACTGGGAGACAACTGGGAGAGCACTGGGAGCACTGTGAGTATCTCCTCATAACCCCAAGTGCCCCCCTCAGCCCCTCCACACTGCCCCAGAGTCTTTCCACAGTCTCTGAGTTCTTCCCAGTGCCATTCAGAGCCCTTCCCAGTACCTCCCAGTTAACCCTTAGAATTTTCCCAGTGCCTCCTCACTCCCCCCCAGTAACCCTCCCCCCCAGAGTCCTTCCACAGCCTCCCAGTACCTCCCAGTACTGTCCTGAGCCCCTCCCAGCCCTTTGCCACCCCCTTACCGCTCCCTTTCCAGCCTGGTTCCTCTCCAGCTAGTCTGACCCCAGCCTGTAGCAATGCCTGGGGTTGTTGTGGTAATGTGTAGAACCTGGCACTTGCATGTGTTCAATATCATGCCCTTGGACTCTGCCTGGAGGAAAGCAGAAAGTATCTATGGAAGGTTTCAGGACAGGAAAGAACAACAGGCTGCTGACGACGGAAGAACGGTCTGATGATAAAGAAGAGCTGACTGCAGTAAACAGCCTGAAGCGCGAGACAGAAGGACGCTCGCCTCCGTGCCGGAGAAGCTCAACCTGATATGGGATGAAGATAATAATGGAGAGCTGCATATCAAAGGAGAAAACTCAATTAGCAGCAGTGGTGCAAGAATGCCAGGGAATTGCTTAGCCTGCTTGATTTTTCCTACATACACTGCTTGTTCTGTACCACTAAACAATTCCTGCTTCACCAACCAGGGAGTCCGTGCATGCTTTCCAAACTCTGCCCATCTGTCCAGCCTGTCAGGGTCCCTCTGCTGAGCTCTCCTACCTTCCAGCAGATCAACTCCTGCCCCCAGCTTGGTGTCATCTGCAAAGTTATTGATGATGGACTCGCTCCCCTCATCCAGATCATCAATACAGATATTGAACAGGATGGGACCCAGCACTGATCCCTGGGGGACACCACTAGTGCCCGGCTGCCAGCTGCATGTGGCACCATTCACCACCACTCTCTGGGCCCAGGACTCCAGCCAGTTCCTAACCCAGCACAGAGTGCTCCTGTCCAGGATGTGGGCTGTTCTGCTTGGCCAGGTGGTTGTTGTGGCAGACAGTGTCAAAGGCCTTGCTGAAGTCCAGGCAGACTACATCCACAGCCTTCCCCACACCTACCAGGCAGTCACCTGGGCATAGAAGGAGATCAGGTTGGTGAGGCAGGACCTGCCCCTCCCACCAAATCTTTGCTGGCTGGGCCTGAGCCCTTGCCCGTCCTGCAGGTTTGCTGTGATTGCCCCCAGGACGATCTGCTCCATAGTCTTGCCAGGCACTGAGGTCAGGCTTACAGGCCTGGAGTTCCCAGGTTCTTCCCTCCAGCCCTTCTCGTGAATGGCATCACACTGGCAGCTTCCAGCCACCTGGGACCTCTGTGGTCATGCAGGACTGGTGGCAAATGTTGGGCAGTGGCTTGGAGCTCATCTACCAGAGCTCTCTGCCCTGGGATGGATCCCATCTGGTGCCATAGACTTGTGAGGGTCCCAGTGGTATCCCAGTCCCTCCCAGTTCTTTCCCAGTCCTTCTCAGTCAGATTTTTCTGACAGCTCTTGGAAGAACATTTCTGTACAGGTGTTCCCCAGGGCTCCTCAGCTGCTCATAACTCAACAATCTTGGAGGGGAATAAAACCCATGGAAAGCTGAGCGTGAAGTGACAAAGCAGGCACCGCCCCCCCCCAGGGTTGCACCGCCCCCCCCCCCAGGGTTGCACCGCCCCCCCCCAGGGTGGCACCGCCCTTCCCAGGGTGGCACCGCCCTTCCCAGGGTGGCACCGCCCTTCCCAGCGTGGCACCGCCCTTCCCAGCGTGGCACCGCCCTTCCCAGCGTGGCACCGCCCTTCCCAGGGTTGCACCGCCCCCCCCCAGGGTGGCACCGCCCTTCCCAGCGTGGCACCGCCCTTCCCAGCGTGGCACCGCCCTTCCCAGCGCGGCACCGCCTCCCCCAGCGCGGCACCGCCTCCCCCAGCGCGGCACCGCCTCCCCCAGCGCGGCACCGCCTCCCCCAGCGCGGCACCGCCTCCCCCAGCGCGGCACCGCCTCCCCCAGCGCGGCACCGCCTCCCCCAGCGCGGCACCGCCTCCCCCAGCGCGGCACCGCCTCCCCCAGCGCGGCACCGCCTCCCCCAGCGCGGCACCGCCTCCCCCAGCGCGGCACCGCCTCCCCCAGCGCGGCACCGCCCCCCAGCGTGGCACCGCCTCCCCCAGCGCGGCACCGCCCCCCAGCGTGGCACCGCCCCCTCAGCGTAGCATCGCCCCCCCAGCCTGAACCCCACCCCCCAGCGTGGCACCGCCCTCAACAACATGGCGCCGGATGCTTTAAAATGGCTCAGTGCAGGGTCGTGGCTGGTAGAGGTTGGAGCTCTTCTGCTGTGTCCCAGGTCAGTGCTAGTCTCTGCTGCTTTGTGGGGTTTCTCTATAGCAGCCGCTGGAGCTGCGCGTGGCTTGGGGGGGTGGCCGCCGGCGGTGCTGCGCGGGGCTTTGGGGGGGTGGCCGCAGGCGGTGCTGTGCGGGGCTTGGGGGGGTGGCCCCAGGCGGGGCTGCGCGAGGCTTTGGGGGCTGGCCGCCGGCGGGGCAGCGCGGGGCTTTGGGGGGGTGGCGGCTGCTGCCTCAACTGTACCTAGAGATACCTGTAACTCTGTGCTTCTAGTGCATGCAATAATGACGGAAGTGTGGAGCTGTAAGTGATAACAGAATTGGCCCTTTATCTCTTTTCTTTTCTAGTACACCCAGTGTTTCCCCACTCCTGTTAGGAGTCTTGTCTGCAGGACTCTTGCTGTTCTCCACATGTGGGGTGTGTGTGTATGTCTACATCAGGAGCAGTCTATACGTTGTGCTTTGGAGAACAAGACCACAAGTAAGTCTGCTTTGTGTTGCACTCATGAGGAATGAGCTGCCCTGGGAGGTGATGGAGTCACCATCACTGCAAGTGTTTAAAGTAAGACTGGATGAGGCACTGAGTACCATGGTTTGGTTGACTAGATGGTGGTGGGTGATAGGTTGGACTCAGTGTTCTGGAAGGTCTTTTGCAACCTGGTTAAGTCTGTATTCTATTCTGCTTTCCTGATTGCTCCCAGCATGGCCCCTGTGTTCTCCCTCTTCTTCCCAGTAACTCCAAAATCCTTTTCTAGTGCTCCCAGTGCCTTCCCAAGTCTCCCAGTGGGGCCCCAGATCTTCCCTCAGTGGGGAAGTGTTCTCCCAGCATGCCAAACTCTCTTCTTGGTGCTCCAAGTACCACCAGATGCTGAGTGTGTGTTTTGGGACAGCATCAGTTCACAGCTCTGTGAGTTAAATGAACGCTGAAGGGAGAACAAATGATTTTGTGGTATTTTTATTGAATGCATGCTAACCTCCTCAGAGCTTTACAATGTGAGTAACTGAGATCTGTTCTTTGCTTTTTGCTTTATTCTTTACAGATTGACTCTTTGCTTTCCACTTCATTAACTGAGCAAGCAAGACGTGCAGCAGCGACACGGTCGGCACAAGGGCTACGGCTGCTGCGACGGTACAGCCTCGCCCTGCCAGCCTAGCAGGGGATCTCCTGCTTGGCTTGTGTGGGCTCCAGGTAGGGTTTGATCTGTCAGTCAGGAAGGCTTTGAAATGACTCTTATTTGCAAACTAAAAAACCCCACAAGACACACAAAAGAAACATCACTGGTTTTATTTTTAGTTTCTTAATTTGAATGGGAAGTCAAGGGGAATATAGAGGCATGTGGGGACTAATGGAAGGTCTCCTGTGGGTATTTTAGTCGGATGGTTAGGGTTAGTTGTGGTGGTGGGGGGAAAGCTTTGCAGTAGTGGCCTTTGTGGCGGGGGTCCAAATAACCCTAAATATCCAACTAATCCTTTGGGAGACTCTCCAGAGGCCCTCCTCATCCCTCTATGTGCCCCCAAATTCCCCTTTGATACCCCCAGGTGCACCTTAGGTGCCAACCGATCCCCTTAAGAGGGGTGGCAACACTGACCAGTTAGGGGCTTCTCTTGCCCCTGTGTGTGGGGAGCAGCTGAGTGCGGCCCTCTTTGAAGGTTTTTCCATTTGTATTGAAAACTAAGAAACAAAAAGAAAAAAACCCCAAAGGAACAAAGAAGGGCAACCCCCCCCCCCCCATGACAGACAAAAAGGAAGGTCTACTGTTTTTATGTGATACACATGTTATATTTATGCTTTGAAACCCTGTTTTGCTCTCCCTAGAATTTGCTTTTACATTCCAGAAGCTCTCCTGTTTAAGTGGATGTAGAAGAATAGTATGATGTGGGAAGGTGTTTTGGGATAGCTTTGGAAGACTACGGGGAAGATTTGCCTTTGCTCAAGTCAGAGAAAGCTATGTTTTGCCTTTGACTCTGAGAGTAATGTAAACACTTTGGAACCGAAGGAGAGAAACTGGGCAGAGTTTGGTTGGACGTGTTAAAATAGTTTTGTTGTTACGACCTACTGTATGCCTTAATTACACGTATGCCAGTAGAAAATGCCCAACTGAGATGTGCCACGTGTGCCTTCTGATTAGACTATATAACTTTGCTGTATAATGTAATAAATGTCTTCAGCTGCTTACATCTGGCCCAGAAAGCACTGCTCGAAGTAATTAAAACATCAATACTACAACAAATGGTCACCCCGGACAGAGGTAAGTGACTGGGGAAACTGAGCGTCGGTGCCTCCTGTTGAGGAGCACGTATGGGTAATGAAAGAACAAAAGAAGATAACTTGATACTCAGAGTCATTTACTTACATCTTGGAGGGAAAAAAAAGGGCAACAATGTAGAATGAAAAGACATGGGAGCGGGGAGGGATGGCGGCAACAAAAGTAAACAAAATTGTTACATCTTCCCTTACAACACAGGGACTAATTAAAGATTCTTTAGATCAATTAGCAGAGCATTATAAAGCTGTTACAATAGTAATGCCATTTCACCAGAACAAAGCTCTTCTTTGACATCTACGCCCCCCAGCCCTTCTCCCCCACCATGGCCACTAAGCTCACCTGCACCCCTGGAGCTGCAGTCACTGGCACCTGGCCAATAGCAACAGCAGCCCACTCCCCCCCTGCTGCTGGACACCCTCCCACTAACTCTTAAAAGCTTTTCCATGTGTTTTAATTGTGGACAGAAGGGACACTTTAGGCAAAAAGCATGACTTGGGAGAAGATGACTGTCCTAGAAGCCTGTAAGAAACACTGATTGCCAGATACTTTTGTGTACTTTAGGAACTGCTGCTGTAAGTTGTATGCACTGACATCCAGCAATATGGAGTGGAGAAGAGACAGTGGCATCTGCTACAAGCACCTTGAGTTTTAGGCTCAAAAACATCAATGTAGCTCAAAATTGCTGCTATCGCCTCCTATGGAAGTCTCCATGCCTTCAGGGAATCCTACATTTGACCTCGAGGCTGCCTGGAAGGGCAGCTGGTGTGAATTCGGTGGCTTTCTCCCCACCCCCCTTTCCCCCCCCTCTCTTTGTCCCTATGGTGCCTTTGCTAGCCGGCCGCCTCCCCCCCCCCCCATTTCTCCCCCCCTTTCTGATAACCTCTCTAGTCTATGAAAGTTGTGTTCTGATTTAAAGCAACAATGATTATTTCATTATTTTTGATTGTGATGTGTTTTAGAGATTTTTTTTTTTGTTTTTAATAGTTGTTTTACCTGTAAGCATAATGAATAGTAAGTATTTAGTGTTTATAAGTATTAAGTAATTAGTGATTGTACTAAGGTACTAAGGTGTTAGGATAAGAGTTTGATATAGGGATATTATAGAATGAGATTTTTGTTTCTTTGTATTCAAAATCGTTTTAAGAGAAGGATTATATATATTAAAAAAAAAAGGATGCATATTTTATAACAGGTTGGATGTGTTAAAATAGTTTTATTGCAACCTATTGTATGCCAGCAGAAAATGCCCAACTGAGATGTGCCACGTGTGCCTTCTGATGAGACTATATGTCTTTGCTGTATAATGTAATAAATGTCTTCAGCTGCTTACATCTGGCCCAGAAAGCACTGCTCGAAGTAAAACCTCTATACTACAGTGTTAATTCGTAAGAAGGGAGGCTTTGAAATGGGGTACGTGGGGTTCTCAAATATATAAATGTGCAGTGTGTATCTATCATATGCAAAGAGTGGCTTTTTAAAAGTATCGATTTTGTTGTCGATTGGTTATTTTTTATGTGAATGGAAAACCCTCTGAACAGAGGCTGGCTGAGCCTGATAGGAAAAATTAACCGTTCTGTATAAAATAAGAATTAACATGGGAAAAGATTAACCTTTTATATAACCCTCGGCTGGGCTCGGCTCCCTTCGGCGCCTCGGCTGGGCTCGGCTCCCTTCGGCGCCTCGGCTCGGCTCGGCTCCCTTCGGCGCCTCGGCTCGGCTCGGCTCCCTTCGGCGCCTCGGCTGGGCTCGGCTCCCTTCGGCTCCTCGGCTCGGCTCGGCTCCCTTCGGCTCCTCGGCTCGGCTCGGCTCCCTTCGGCTCCTCGGCTCGGCTCGGCTCCCTTCGGCTCCTCGGCTCGGCTCGGCTCCCTTCGGCTCCTCGGCTCGGCTCGGCTCCCTTCGGCGCCGCCCTCCCCGTGACAGCGCCTGCCCTTCTCAAGATGGCGCCGTCCTCCCCGTGACAGCGCCTGCCCTTCCCAAGATGGCGCCGCCCTCGCCCCCTCGGCTCTGACCTAGCCAGCGTAACCCTCGTCCCCTCTGCTTTCTCTGCTCCGCATCAGCTCAGTGTCGACTCTGCTGCTCTCTGGAGTTGTTTTGTCCCTGCTGCAGGACTCTGCCATGGGTCTGGGGGTGGGCAGCAGCGAGGGGGCGGGGGTGGGTGTCGATTTGCCGCGGTCAGGAGCAGTCTGCTCCCAGTTCACGAGCTGTTCTCCTGTCTCTCCCAGCTCTTGCAGGCTGACCCCAATGCCCCCAGACTCGCCCAGCGATCCCAGGGTGAACCCAGCGCCTCCCAGTCTCTGCCAGTGCTCCCGGGAACTGCAAAATCCCTCTCCAGTGCTCCCAGGAACGCAGTGAGTGACCTCCTGTCCCACGCGGTGCTGCCAGTAAAACCTCTCCGATCCTATTCTCGGTGACCTCGCAGCAACAACAGTGCTCCCAGGAACTCCAAGATCTCCTTCAAGGGCTCCCAGTACTGCAATGTGTTCTCCCAGTCCCTTCCCTGTTTGTCCCTGTCCCTCCCAGCTTGTCCCAGTCTGTAACAATCGCTTTGCTATCCCTACCAAGTCCCTTCCCACACTGTCCCAGTCCCTTCCCAGTCCCTTCCCAGTTTCATTCCCAGTCCTTTCCCACTGCATCCCAGTCCCTTCGCAGTACTCTCCCATTCCCAGCCAAGTCCCTTCCCAGTTTCCTTCCAGTCCCTCCCAATTTCTCCCACTACCTCCCAGTTCTTCTTAGTCCCTTGCCAGTTCCCTCCAGGTCCTTTCCAGTCCATCCCATTCCCACCCAGTCCCTTCCCCGTCCTATCCCAGTCCATCCCACTCCATCCCGGGCCCTCCCAGTCCCTTCCCGTTCCCTCCCATTCCGTCCCAGTCCTTCCCAGTCTCTCCCCCCCCATTCCTGTCCATCCCAGCCCCTCCCATTCCCTCCCCGTCCCCTCCCAGTCTGCCCAGTGCCCTCCCAGTCATTCCCAGTTCCTCCCATTCCCTCTCAGTCCCCTCCTGGTCCATTCCCAGTGCCCTCCCATTCCCTCCCCGTCCCCTCCCATTTCACTCTGGTCCTCCCAGTGCACTCCCAGTCCCCTCCCACTTTGTCCCAGTTCCCTCCCTGTCCCTTCCCAGCCCCTTCCCAGTCCCTCCCACTCCATCCCAGTCCCTCCCACTCCATCCCAGTCCCTCCCATTCCCTCCTGTTCCACCCAGTCCCTCCCACTCCCTCACTGTCCCTTCCCAGTTCCCTCCCAGTGCGTCCCAGTGCCCTCCCCATACCTTCCCAGTCTCTTCACAGTTCCCTCCCAGTTTCGCCCAGGCCCTTTCCAGTCCCTCCCAGCAAGCTCCCAGTCCTGCCCTGTCCCTCCCAATTCCCTCCCAGTCTACCCAGTCCCTCCCACTCCCCTCCCAGTTCCCTCCCAGTTTGTCCCAGGCCCTTACCAGTCCATTCTCACTTTCCTCCCAGTGCACTCCCAGTCCCTTCCCAGTGCACTCCCAGTCCCTTCCCAGTGCACTCCCAGTCCCTTCCCAGTGCACTCCCAGTCCCTTCCCAGTGCACTCCCAGTCCCTTCCCAGTGCACTCCCAGTCCCCTCCCATTCTCTTCCAGACCCCTCCCATTCTCTCCCAGTCCCTCCAAGCCCCTCCCTGTCCATCCCAGTCCCCTCCCACTTAGTTCCAGGCCCCTCCCTGTCCCTTCCCACTCCCCTCCCTGTCCCTTCCCACTCCCCTCCCTGTCCCTTCCCTGTTACCTCCGTGTCGCTTCCCTGTCGCCTCTGTGTTGCTTCCTTGTCCCTTTCTTGTCGCCTCCTTGTCTCCTCCGTGTTGCTTCCTTGTCCCTTCCTTGTTCCATCCCAGTCCCCTCCCAGTCCCCTTCCAGTTTGTCCCAGTCTCTTCCCAGTTCCCTCCCACTCCTTTCCCAGGTCCCTTCCCGTTCCCTTCCCGTTCCCTTCCCAGTTCCCTTCCCAGTCCCCTCCCAGTCCACCCATTTCCTCCCAGTCCCTTTCCAGTCCCTTCCCAGGCCCTCCAAGTTTCCTCCCACTCCCTCCCGGTCCCCTCCCAGTCCTTCCAAGTGCCCTCCCAGGTCCTCCAAGTCCCCTCCCACTTAGTTCTTGGCCCTTCCTTCCCAGTTTGTCCCTGTCCCTTCTCACTCCCCTCCTTGTCCTCTCCTTGTCCTCTCCTTGTTCCCTCCTTCTTCTCTCCTTGTCCTTTCCATGTCCCTTCCTTTTCCCTTCCCAGTTCCATCCCAGTCCCCTCCCACTTAGTTCCAGGCCCTTCCCTGTCCCTTCCCACTCCCCTCCCTGTCCCTTCTCATTCCCCTCCCAGTCCCTTTGCATTACCCTTCCAGTTCCCTCCCACTTCCCTCCCAGTCCCCTTCCAGTTTGTCCCAGTCTCTTCCCAGTTCCCTCCCACTCCCTTCCAGTTCCCTTCCCAGTTCCCTTCCCGTTCCCATCCCAGTCCCCTCCCACTTAGTTCCAGGCCCCTCCCTGTCCCTTCCCACTCCCCTCCCTGTCCCTTCCCACTCCCCTCCCTGTCCCTTCCCACTCCCCTCCCTGTCCCTTCCCACTCCCCTCCCTGTCCCTTCCCTGTCGCCTCTGTGTTGCTTCCTTGTCCCTTTCTTGTCGCCTCCTTGTCTCCTCCGTGTTGCTTCCTTGTCCCTTCCTTGTTCCATCCCAGTCCCCTCCCATTTTGTCCCAGGACCTTCCCAGTCCCCTTCCAGTCCCCTCCCAGTCCACCCAGTTTCTCCCAGTCCCTTTCCAGTCCCTTCCCAGGCCTTCCAAGTTTCCTCCCATTCCTTCCCGGTCCTTCCCAGTGCCCTCCTAGGTCCTCCCAGTTCCCTCCAAGTCCCCTCCCACAGGCCCTTCCCAGTCCCTTCTCAGGTCCCTCCCAGTCCCATCCCAATCCCCTCCCAGTCCCTTCCCACTGCCCTTCCTTGTGCATTCCCAGTTCCCTCCCAGTTTGTCCCAGGACCTACCCAGTCCCTTCTCAGTCCCTCCCAGGCCCTTTCCAGTTCCTTCCCAGGCCCTCCCATTGCCTCCCAGTTCCCTCCAAGTCCCCTCCCACTTAGTTCCAGGGCCTTCCTAGGCCGTTCCCAGTGTCCTCCCACTCCATCCCATTCCCCTCCAGTCCACCCACTTCCTCCAGTCCCTTCCCAGGCCCTCCCAGATTCCTCCCAGTTCCCTCCAAGTCCCTTCCCACTTAATTCCAGGCCCTTCCCAGTCCCTTCCCAGTTTGACCCAGTCCACCCATTCCCTC
Source organism: Melanerpes formicivorus (assembly GCF_026170545.1). Lineage (NCBI taxonomy): Eukaryota > Metazoa > Chordata > Aves > Piciformes > Picidae > Melanerpes > Melanerpes formicivorus. The sequence goes on from NW_027142354.1 coordinate 60,033,256, forward strand.
CCACTCCCCCCCACTCCCTTCCCAGTCCCTTTCCAATACCCTCTCACTCCCCTCCCGCTCCCTTTCCATTAGCCTTCCAGTGCCCTCCCAGTCGCCTCCCAGTTTGTCCCAGTCCCTTTCCTGGTCCTCCCAGTTTCCTACCAGTCCCTCCCATTCCCTCCCGGTCCCCTCCCAGTCCACCCAGTTCCTCCCAGGCCCCTCCCAGTCTCTTCCCATTCCCTTTCCAGTGGTCACCCAGTCTTTCCCACTGCCCTCCCAGTCCCTCCCAGTGCCCTCCCATTTCACTCGGGTCCTCCCACTTCCCTCCAAGTCTGCTCCCAGTGTGTCCCAGTCCCTTCCCAGTGTGTCCCAGTCCCTTCCCACTTTGTCCCAGTCCCTTCCCAATCCCCTCCCAGTCCCTTCCCACTCCCCTCCCTGTCCATTCCTTGTTACTTTCCAGTTCCCTTCCAGTCCCCTCCCAGTTTGTCCTAGTCCCCTCCCAGTCCACCCAGTTCCTCCCAGGCCCTTTCCCGTCTCTTCCCAGTCCCTCCCGTTCCCTCCCATTCCCTCCCAGGTCTTCCCAGTTCCCTCCAAGTCCCCTCCCAGTTAGTTCCAGGCCCTTCCCAGTCCCTTCAAAGTTTATCCCAGTGCCTACTCAGTTCCATCCCAGTCCATCCCACTCCACCCAGTCTCTCCCACTCCCCTCCCAGTCCCTTTGCATTACCCTTCCAGTTCCCTCCCACTTCCCTCCCTGTCCCCTTCCAGTTTGTCCCAGTCTCTTCCCAGTTTGTCCCAGTCTCATCCTAATCCCCTCCCTGTCCCTTCCCAGTCCCTTCCCACTCCCCTCCGTCCCTCCCCAATTCCCTCCTTGTCTCCTCCTTGTCCCTTCCCAGTCCCCTCCCAGTCCACCCATTTCCTCCCAGTCCCTTCCCAGGCCCTCCCGGTCCCCTCCCAGTCCTTCCAAGTGCCCTCCCAGGTCCTCCCAGTCCCTTCCCACTCCCCTCCCAGTCCCTTCCCACTCCCCTCCCAGTCCCTTCCCACTCCCCTCCCAGTCCCTTCCCACTCCCCTCCTTGTACTCTCTTTGTTCTCCTTGTCTCTTCCTTCTCCTCTCCTTGTCCTTTCCATGTCTCTTCCTTTTCCCTTCCCAGGCCCTCCCAGTTTCCTCCCACTCCCTCCCGGTCCCCTCCCAGTTCTTCCAAGTGCCCTCCCAGGTCCTCCAAGTCCCCTCCCACTTAGTTCTAGGCCCTTCCCTGTCCCTTCTCAGTTCCCTTCCCACTCCCCTCCCTGTCCCTTCCCACTCCCCTCCCTGTCCCTTCCCACTCCCCTCCCTGTCCCTTCCCACTCCCCTCCCTGTCCCTTCCCACTCCCCTCCCTGTCCCTTCCCACTCCCCTCCCTGTCCCTTCCCACTCCCCTCCCTGTCCCTTCCCACTCCCCTCCCTGTCCCTTCCCACTCCCCTCCCTGTCCCTTCCCACTCCCCTCCCTGTCCCTTCCTTGTCGCCTCCGTGTCGCTTCCTTGTCCCTTTCTTGTTGCCTCCGTGTTGCTTCCTTGTCCCTTCCTTGTTCCATCCCAGTCCCCTTCCAGTCCCCTCCCAGTCCACCCAGTTTCTTCCAGTCCCTTCCCAGGCCCTCCAAGTTTCCTCCCACTCCATCCCACCCCCTCCCATTCCTTCCCGGTCCTTCCCAGTGCCCTCCCAGGTCCTCCCAGTTCCCTCCAAGTCCCCTCCCAGTTAGTTCCAGGCCCTTCCCAGTCCCTTCCCAGTTTGTCCCAGTCCCTTCTCAGGTCCCTCCCAGTCCCATCCCAATCCCCTCCCAGTCCCTTCCCACTGCCCTTCCTTGTGCATTCCCAGTTCCCTCCCAGTTTGTCCCAGGACCTACCCAGTCCCTTCTCAGTCCCTCCCAGGCCCTTTCCAGTTCCTTCCCAGGCCCTCCCATTCCCTCCCAGTTCCCTCCAAGTCCCCTCCCACTTAGTTCCAGGCCCTTCCCAGTTTGTCCCAGTCCCTTCTCACTCCCCTCCCAGTCCCTTCTCACTCCCCTCCCAGTCCCTTCTCACTCCCCTCCTTGTCCCCTCCTTGTCCCCTCCCTGTCCCTTCCTTTTCCCTTCCCAGTTCCATCCCAGTCCCCTCCCAGTTTGTCCCAGGCCCTTTCCAGTCCCTTCCCAGGCCCTCCAAGTTTCCTCCCACTCCCTCCCGGTCCCCTCCCATTCCTTCCAAGTACCCTTCCAGGTCCTCCAAGTCCCCTCCCACTTCGTTCCAGGCCCTTCCTAGTTTGTCCCTGTCCCTTCTCAGTACCCTCCTTGTCCTCCCACTCCCCTCCCAGTCCCCTCCTTGTCCCCTCCTTCTACCCTTCTTGTCCCTTCCTTTTCCCTTCCCAGTTCCATCCCAGTCCCCTCCAATTTGTCCCAGGCCCTTTCCAGTCCCTTCCCAGGCACTCCCAGTTTCCTCCCACTCCCTCCCGGTGCCCTCCCAGTCCTTCCAAGTGCCCTCCCAGGTCCTCCAAGTCCCCTCCCAGTTAGTTCCAGGCCCGTCCCATTCCCTTCTCAGTTCCCTCCCACTCCCTCCCACTCCCTCTCACTCCCCTCCCTGTCCCTTCCTTGTCCCGTCCCTGTCCCTTCCCACTCCCCTCCCTGTCCCTTCCTGGGTCCTCCCAGTTCCCTCCAAGTCCCCTCCCAATTTGTCCCAGGCCCTTCCCAGTCCCGTCCCAGTCCCTTCCTGTCCCTTCCCAGTCCCTTTGCACTGCCCTCCTTTTCCCTTCCCAGTTCCCTCCCAGTCCCCTCCCAGTTTGTGCCAATCTCTTCCCACTCCCCTTCCTTGTCCCTTCCCAGGCCCTCCCAGTTCCCTCCCACTCCATCCCAGTGCCCTCCCATTCCCTCCCAGTCCACTCCCAGTTCCCTCCAAGTCCCCTCCCAGTTTCTCCCAGGCTTTTTCCAGACCCTTCCCAGTACCCTCCCAGTCCCTTCCATTCCCTCCTGGTCCACCCTGTCCCTCAAACTCCCCGCACTGTCCCTTCTCAGTCCCTTCCAACTCTTTTCCCTGTCCCTTTTACATTCCCATCCCAGTGCCTAAGCAGTCCCCTCCCAGTCCCCCCCCCAGTCCCTTCCCAGTTTGTCCCAGTGCCCTCCCTGTCCCTTCCCAGTCCCTTCCTGTCCCTTCACTGTCACTTCCCAGTCCCTTCACAGTTCATCCACTTCCCAACCAGTCCCCTCCCAGTTTGTCCCAGTCCATTCCCATTCCCCTCATAGTTCCCTCCCCATCCTTCCCAGTTCCTCCCATTCCCTCTCAGTCCCCTCCCATTTCACTCAGGTCCTCCCAGTGCCATTGCCAGTCCCCTCCCAGTTTTTCCCGGTGCCCTCCCTGTTCCTTCCCACTCCCTTCACACTCCCTACCCATTCCATTCCCAGTCCCTTCCAACTTTTTTCCCTTCCCATTCCCTTCTTAATTCCCTCCCATTTCCCTCCCACTGGCTCCCCACTCCCCTCCCAGTCACTTGCCACTCCCCTCCCAGTCCCGTCGCACTGCATTCCCAGTCCTTCCCAGTCTCTCCCGGTTCCCTCCCACTCCCATCCCAGTACACCCAGTTCCTCCCTGTCCTTTCCCACTCCCATCCCAGTCTCTTCTCAGTGCCCCCCCAGTCCATCCCAGCCCCTCCCAGTCCATCCCAGTTCCTCCCATTCCATCCCAGTCCCTTCCATGTCCCCTACTAGTCCCTTCCTAGTTTTCCCCAGTCCTTCCCAATCCCCTCCCATTCAACCCATTTCCTCCCAATCCTTTCTCAGTCCCTTCCCAGTCCTTGCCAGTCCCTGCCAGTTCCTCCCCAGTCCCTCCCAGTCCTGCCCAGTGGCCCTCCCACTCCCCTCCCAGTGCCCCTCCCAGTCCTCTTCAAGTCCCTTCACAGTCCCCAACCAGTCCCTTCCCCATCCCTTTCCAGTTCCCTCCCAGTCATACATGCACTACCTGGCAAGAGCCCTGGTGGACAATTGGAAACAGTAGCATCCCCACTGGGAGACAACTGGGAGCACTGGGAGCATGACCCAGGAATTTCCAGTACCCCCCTCAGTCCCCCATTTCCCTCCACAGCCCTTTACAGCCTCCCAGTCCATTCCCACTATGTCCCCTCCCTGTCCCTCCACGTCCCCTCCCACACTGTCCCACTCCCTTCCCAGTCCCCTCCCAGTCCCTCCCTGTTTATTCCTGTCTCTCCCAGTACCTCCCAATCCCTTCTAGTCCTATCCCAGTATGGGAGGAGACCAGTAGGGACCAGGAGGCACTGGGAGGCATACCTGGACCAGCTGGAGGCATTGCTGGAGCCCTGGGACACAACTGGAAGCAGCAGAAACCCAACTGGGAGCACTAGGGGTCCCTGGGAGGAACTGGGAGACAACTGGGAGAATCTCCCCATGACCCCCAGTGCCCCCCTGAGCCACTCCAGACCGCCCCAAAGTCTTTCCACAGTCTCTGAGTTCTTCCCAGTGCCATGTAGAGCCCTTCCCAGTACCTCCCAGTTAATCTTTAGACTTCCCCAGTGCCCCCACACTCCCCCCCAGTAACCCTCCCTACCCCAGATCCTTCCACAGCCTCCCACTGCCCCCCCCAATTCCCCTCCAGAGCTGTTAACAGCCTCCCAGTCCTTCCCACTATTGTCCTGAGCCCTTTCCAGTACCCTCCCAGTCGTTTTCCAATCCCCTCCCTGTCCCTTCCCAGTCCCTTCCAACTCTTTTCCTTTCCCATTCCCTTCTTAGTTCCCTCCCAATCCCCTCCCACTGGCTCCCCACTCCCCTCCCAGTCCCGTCGCAGTGCACTCCCAGTCCTTCCCAGTCTCTCCCAGTTCCCTCCCATTCCAGTGCACCCAGTTGCTCCCTGTCCTTTCCCACTCCCATCCCAGTCTCTTCCCAGTGCCCCCCCAGTCCATCCCAGTTCCTCCCAGTCCATCCCAGTTCCTCCCATTCCATCCCAGTCCCTTCACAGTCCCCAACCAGTGCCTTCCCCATCCCTTTCCAGTCCCCTCCCAGTCATACCTGCACTACCTGGCAAGAGCCCTGGTGGACAATTGGAAGCAGTAGCATCCCCACTGGGAGACAACTGGGAGCACTGGGAGCATGACCCAGGAATTCCCAGTACCCCCCTCAGTCCCCCATTTCCCTCCCACAGCCCTTTACAGCCTCCCAGTCCATTCCCACTGTGTCCCCTCCCTGTCCCTCCAAGTCCCCTCCCACACTGTCCCACTCCCTTCCCAGTCCCCTCCCAGTCCCTCCCTGTTTATTCCTGTCCCTCCCAGTACCTCCCAATCCCTTCTAGTCCTATCCCAGTATGGGAGGAGACCAGTAGGGACCAGGAGGCACTGGGAGACATGCCTGGACCAGCTGGAGGCATTGCTGGAGCCCTGGGACACAACTGGAAGCAGCAGGATCCCAACTGGGAGCACTAGGGGTCCCTGGGAGGAACTGGGAGACAACTGGGAGAGCACTGGGAGTATCTCCCCATGACCCCCAGTGCCCCCCTGAGCCCCTCCAGACCGCCCCAAAGTCTTTCCACAGTCTCCGAGTTCTTCCCAGTGCCATGTAGAGCCCTTCCCAGTACCTCCCAGTTAACCCTTAGAATTTTCCCAGTGTCCCCTTACTCTCCCCCCCGTAACCTTACCCCCACCACAGGTCTTCCACAGCCTCCCAGTACCTTCCAGTACTGTCCTGAACCCCTCCCAGTGCCTCCCAGTCCTTTCCCAGTCTGGGAGGAAGCTGGTAGGGGCTGAGAGGCACTGGGAGGGACTGGGAGCCATACCTGCAGCAGCTGAAGTCAGTTCTGGAGCCATGGGAGACAACTGGAAGCAGCAGGAACCCAACTGGGAGCAACTGGGAGACAACTGGGAGAGCACTGGGAGCACTGTGAGTATCTCCTCATAACCCCAAGTGCCCCCCTCAGCCCCTCCACACTGCCCCAGAGTCTTTCCACAGTCTCTGAGTTCTTCCCAGTGCCATTCAGAGCCCTTCCCAGTACCTCCCAGTTAACCCTTAGAATTTTCCCAGTGCCTCCTCACTCCCCCCCAGTAACCCTCCCCCCCAGAGTCCTTCCACAGCCTCCCAGTACCTCCCAGTACTGTCCTGAGCCCCTCCCAGCCCTTTGCCACTCCCTTACCGCTCCCTTTCCAGCCTGGTTCCTCTCCAGCTAGTCTGACCCCAGCCTGTAGCAATGCCTGGGGTTGTTGTGGTAATGTGTAGAACCTGGCACTTGGATGTGTTCAATATCATGCCCTTGGACTCTGCCTGGAGGAAAGCAGAAAGTATCTATGGAAGGTTTCAGGACAGGAAAGAACAACAGGCTGCTGACGACGGAAGAACGGTCTGATGATAAAGAAGAGCTGACTGCAGTAAACAGCCTGAAGCGCGAGACAGAAGGACGCTCGCCTCCGTGCCGGAGAAGCTCAACCTGATATGGGATGAAGATAATAATGGAGAGCTGCATATCAAAGGAGAAAACTCAATTAGCAGCAGTGGTGCAAGAATGCCAGGGAATTGCTTAGCCTGCTTGATTTTTCCTACATACACTGCTTGTTCTGTACCACTAAACAATTCCTGCTTCACCAACCAGGGAGTCCGTGCATGCTTTCCAAACTCTGCCCATCTGTCCAGCCTGTCAGGGTCCCTCTGCTGAGCTCTCCTACCTTCCAGCAGATCAACTCCTGCCCCCAGCTTGGTGTCATCTGCAAAGTTATTGATGATGGACTCGCTCCCCTCATCCAGATCATCAATACAGATATTGAACAGGATGGGACCCAGCACTGATCCCTGGGGGACACCACTAGTGCCCGGCTGCCAGCTGCATGTGGCACCATTCACCACCACTCTCTGGGCCCAGGACTCCAGCCAGTTCCTAACCCAGCACAGAGTGCTCCTGTCCAGGATGTGGGCTGTTCTGCTTGGCCAGGTGGTTGTTGTGGCAGACAGTGTCAAAGGCCTTGCTGAAGTCCAGGCAGACTACATCCACAGCCTTCCCCACACCTACCAGGCAGTCACCTGGGCATAGAAGGAGATCAGGTTGGTGAGGCAGGACCTGCCCCTCCCACCAAATCTTTGCTGGCTGGGCCTGAGCCCTTGCCCGTCCTGCAGGTTTGCTGTGATTGCCCCCAGGACGATCTGCTCCATAGTCTTGCCAGGCACTGAGGTCAGGCTTACAGGCCTGGAGTTCCCAGGTTCTTCCCTCCAGCCCTTCTCGTGAATGGCATCACACTGGCAGCTTCCAGCCACCTGGGACCTCTGTGGTCATGCAGGACTGGTGGCAAATGTTGGGCAGTGGCTTGGAGCTCATCTGCCAGAGCTCTCTGCCCTGGGATGGATCCCATCTGGTGCCATAGACTTGTGAGGGTCCCAGTGGTATCCCAGTCCCTCCCAGTTCTTTCCCAGTCCTTCTCAGTCAGATTTTTCTGACAGCTCTTGGAAGAACATTTCTGTACAGGTGTTCCCCAGGGCTCCTCAGCTGCTCATAACTCAACAATCTTGGAGGGGAATAAAACCCATGGAAAGCTGAGCGTGAAGTGACAAAGCAGGCACCGCCCCCCCCCAGGGTGGCACCGCCCTTCCCAGCGTGGCACCGCCCTTCCCAGCGTGGCACCGCCCTTCCCAGCGCGGCACCGCCTCCCCCAGCGCGGCACCGCCTCCCCCAGCGCGGCACCGCCTCCCCCAGCGCGGCACCGCCTCCCCCAGCGCGGCACCGCCTCCCCCAGCGCGGCACCGCCTCCCCCAGCGCGGCACCGCCTCCCCCAGCGCGGCACCGCCTCCCCCAGCGCGGCACCGCCTCCCCCAGCGCGGCACCGCCTCCCCCAGCGCGGCACCGCCTCCCCCAGCGCGGCACCGCCTCCCCCAGCGCGGCACCGCCTCCCCCAGCGCGGCACCGCCTCCCCCAGCGCGGCACCGCCTCCCCCAGCGCGGCACCGCCTCCCCCAGCGCGGCACCGCCTCCCCCAGCGCGGCACCGCCTCCCCCAGCGCGGCACCGCCTCCCCCAGCGCGGCACCGCCTCCCCCAGCGCGGCACCGCCTCCCCCAGCGCGGCACCGCCTCCCCCAGCGCGGCACCGCCCCCTCAGCGTAGCATCGCCCCCCCAGCCTGAACCCCACCCCCCAGCGTGGCACCGCCCTCAACAACATGGCGCCGGATGCTTTAAAATGGCTCAGTGCAGGGTCGTGGCTGGTAGAGGTTGGAGCTCTTCTGCTGTGTCCCAGGTCAGTGCTAGTCTCTGCTGCTTTGTGGGGTTTCTCTATAGCAGCCGCTGGAGCTGCGCGTGGCTTGGGGGGGTGGCCGCCGGCGGTGCTGCGCGGGGCTTTGGGGGGGTGGCCGCAGGCGGTGCTGCGCGGGGCTTGGGGGGGTGGCCCCAGGCGGGGCTGCGCGAGGCTTTGGGGGCTGGCCGCCGGCGGGGCAGCGCGGGGCTTTGGGGGGGTGGCGGCTGCTGCCTCAACTGTACCTAGTGATACCTGTAACTCTGTGCTTCTAGTGCACGCAATAATGACGGAAGTGTGGAGCTGTAAGTGATAACAGAATTGGCCCTTTATCTCTTTTCTTTTCTAGTACACCCAGTGTTTCCCCACTCCTGTTAGGAGTCTTGTCTGCAGGACTCTTGCTGTTCTCCACATGTGGGGTGTGTGTGTATGTCTACATCAGGAGCAGTCTATACGTTGTGCTTTGGAGAACAAGACCACAAGTAAGTCTGCTTTGTGTTGCACTCATGAGGAATGAGCTGCCCTGGGAGGTGATGGAGTCACCATCACTGCAAGTGTTTAAAGTAAGACTGGATGAGGCACTGAGTACCATGGTTTGGTTGACTAGATGGTGGTGGGTGATAGGTTGGACTCAGTGTTCTGGAAGGTCTTTTGCAACCTGGTTAAGTCTGTATTCTATTCTGCTTTCCTGATTGCTCCCAACATGGCCCCTGTGTTCTCCCTCTTCTTCCCAGTAACTCCAAAATCCTTTTCTAGTGCTCCCAGTGCCTTCCCAAGTCTCCCAGTGGGGCCCCAGATCTTCCCTCAGTGGGGAAGTGTTCTCCCAGCATGCCAAACTCTCTTCTTGGTGCTCCAAGTACCACCAGATGCTGAGTGTGTGTTTTGGGACAGCATCAGTTCACAGCTCTGTGAGTTAAATGAACGCTGAAGGGAGAACAAATGATTTTGTGGTATTTTTATTGAATGCATGCTAACCTCCTCAGAGCTTTACAATGTGAGTAACTGAGATCTGTTCTTTGCTTTTTGCTTTATTCTTTACAGATTGACTCTTTGCTTTCCACTTCATTAACCGGGCAAGCAAGACGTGCAGCAGCGACACGGTCGGCACAAGGGCTACGGCTGCTGCGACGGTACAGCCTCGCCCTGCCAGCCTAGCAGGGGATCTCCTGCTTGGCTTGTGTGGGCTCCAGGTAGGGTTTGATCTGTCAGTCAGGAAGGAAAGGCTGAAAAAGAAACTGCTCAGTCCACGCTTTTACCGAGGAGCTGAAACTTCTTCCAGTGTAGACTCCAACCGAGCAGGTAGGTAAGCAAGCAGAAGTCCTCTGATGGGTATAATGGGAGTGGCAAAGAGACTTCCCTTGTTTCCAGTGTGGACAACCTCTTGTTTGTCCCCTGACCCCAGGAGCTTCTCACAGGGGCTGTGTTCCTCACTAACAGCAAGGCTGCGCTCGGCCCCTGGGGATGCTGCAACCGTAGCAGAGAAGTTGTGCTCCTGGCAGTTCTCTCTCCACCTGGATCAGGATGAAGGTGCAGGCCATTGCTCTGCAGCTAGGCACCGCTGGGAGCTGCAGCTGGTGCCCAGATCAAAGACAGCTTTGTCTCTAAGGCCAGTGCTTCTCTGCAGAGAAACCAAGATTTCTCTGTAGGTGTTGCCCAGGGTTCCTCATCTGCTCAGAATGCCCAGCTCCAGTGCCAGGCTGATGTCCCCTCACAGCCGTCACTCTGTCGGTGCTTGCCTAGAAGTGCCGGAAATCTTCCTGGAACTATTGGAGAAAAGGAAGCTTTGTCTGTCTCTGTTTGCAGTGCCCTGAGAAGGACTTGTACCGACACAGGCTCAGAAAGCTGAAACAAAACAATGAGAGCAACAGATGGAAGAGACGGGTTGATTGCCAGCAAGAAATGCACCAACTGCGAGGTGATTATGGGGTAGTAAATCCCTGAAGGTGTGACACGCTTGGAGATGCAGACCTGCGCAGCAGCTGTCACAGAGGAGGGAAGCGCAGCAAAAACTCAGCTGCGTGCTGAAGGCGCAAATCCTACTGAGAAGGGCATCCGTGGGTCGGGGTGATAAAAAGCGGGGCAGCCCCTCAGCTGTCTCTCTTTCCTTCCATGATACCACATGGGGGTGGGTGCTGATGCAGGAGAGGAGCAGGTGAGTGAGGGGCGGGGGATGCTGCCCAAAAAAGCTGCCTGAATGCTCTCAGAGGGGATGAAAACCCATGAAAAAAATTTAAGTGTTAGTGTGAGGTATTCCAGCAGAGAAAAAGCTGTGCTCTTAATCGAGAGATTGCAGAACAGTAGTAATGTGGATGCAAAAAGGCTTTGAAATGACTCTTATTTGCAAACTAAAAAACCCCACAAGACACACAAAAGAAACATCACTGGTTTTATTTTTAGTTTCTTAATTTGAATGGGAAGTCAAGGGGAATATAGAGGCATGTGGGGACTAATGGAAGGTCTCCTGTGGGTATTTTAGTCGGATGGTTAGGGTTAGTTGTGGTGGTGGGGGGAAAGCTTTGCAGTAGTGGCCTTTGTGGCGGGGGTCCAAATAACCCTAAATATCCAACTAATCCTTTGGGAGACTCTCCAGAGGCCCTCCTCATCCCTCTATGTGCCCCCAAATTCCCCTTTGATACCCCCAGGTGCACCTTAGGTGCCAACCGATCCCCTTAAGAGGGGTGGCAACACTGACCAGTTAGGGGCTTCTCTTGCCCCTGTGTGTGGGGAGCAGCTGAGTGCGGCCCTCTTTGAAGGTTTTTCCATTTGTATTGAAAACTAAGAAACAAAAAGAAAAAAACCCCAAAGGAACAAAGAAGGGCAACCCCCCCCTCCCATGACAGACAAAAAGGAAGGTCTACTGTTTTTATGTGATACACATGTTATATTTATGCTTTGAAACCCTGTTTTGCTCTCCCTAGAATTTGCTTTTACATTCCAGAAGCTCTCCTGTTTAAGTGGATGTAGAAGAATAGTATGATGTGGGAAGGTGTTTTGGGATAGCTTTGGAAGACTACGGGGAAGATTTGCCTTTGCTCGAGTCAGAGAAAGCTATGTTTTGCCTTTGACTCTGAGAGTAATGTAAACACTTTGGAACCGAAGGAGAGAAACTGGGCAGAGTTTGGTTGGACGTGTTAAAATAGTTTTGTTGTTACGACCTACTGTATGCCTTAATTACACGTATGCCAGTAGAAAATGCCCAACTGAGATGTGCCACGTGTGCCTTCTGATTAGACTATATAACTTTGCTGTATAATGTAATAAATGTCTTCAGCTGCTTACATCTGGCCCAGAAAGCACTGCTCGAAGTAATTAAAACATCAATACTACAACAAATGGTCACCCCGGACAGAGGTAAGTGACTGGGGAAACTGAGCGTCGGTGCCTCCTGTTGAGGAGCACGTATGGGTAATGAAAGAACAAAAGAAGATAACTTGATACTCAGAGTCATTTACTTACATCTTGGAGGGAAAAAAAAGGGCAACAATGTAGAATGAAAAGACATGGGAGCGGGGAGGGATGGCGGCAACAAAAGTAAACAAAATTGTTACATCTTCCCTTACAACACAGGGACTAATTAAAGATTCTTTAGATCAATTAGCAGAGCATTATAAAGCTGTTACAATAGTAATGCCATTTCACCAGAACAAAGCTCTTCTTTGACATCTACGCCCCCCAGCCCTTCTCCCCCACCATGGCCACTAAGCTCACCTGCACCCCTGGAGCTGCAGTCACTGGCACCTGGCCAATAGCAACAGCAGCCCACTCCCCCACTGCTGCTGGACACCCTCCCACTAACCCTTAAAAGTTTTTCCATGTGTTTTAATTGTGGACAGAAGGGACACTTTAGGCAAAAAGCATGACTTGGGAGAAGATGACTGTCCTAGAAGCCTGTAAGAAACACTGATTGCCAGATACTTTTGTGTACTTTAGGAACTGCTGCTGTAAGTTGTATGCACTGACATCCAGCAATATGGAGTGGAGAAGAGACAGTGGCATCTGCTACAAGCACCTTGAGTTTTAGGCTCAAAAACATCAATGTAGCTCAAAATTGCTGCTATCGCCTCCTATGGAAGTCTCCATGCCTTCAGGGAATCCTACATTTGACCTCGAGGCTGCCTGGAAGGGCAGCTGGTGTGAATTCGGTGGCTTTCTCCCCACCCCCCTTTCCCCCCCCCTCTCTTTGTCCCTATGGTGCCTTTGCTAGCCGGCCGCCTCCCCCCCCCCCCATTTCTCCCCCCCTTTCTGATAACCTCTCTAGTCTATGAAAGTTGTGTTCTGATTTAAAGCAACAATGATTATTTCATTATTTCTGATTGTGATGTGTTTTAGAGATTTTTTTTTTTTGTTTTTAATAGTTGTTTTACCTGTAAGCATAATGAATAGTAAGTATTTAGTGTTTATAAGTATTAAGTAATTAGTGATTGTACTAAGGTACTAAGGTGTTAGGATAAGAGTTTGATATAGGGATATTATAGAATGAGATTTTTGTTTCTTTGTATTCAAAATCGTTTTAAGAGAAGGATTATATATATTAAAAAAAAAAAGATGCATATTTTATAACAGGTTGGATGTGTTAAAATAGTTTTATTGCAACCTATTGTATGCCAGCAGAAAATGCCCAACTGAGATGTGCCACGTGTGCCTTCTGATGAGACTATATGTCTTTGCTGTATAATGTAATAAATGTCTTCAGCTGCTTACATCTGGCCCAGAAAGCACTGCTCGAAGTAAAACCTCTATACTACAGTGTTAATTCGTAAGAAGGGAGGCTTTGAAATGGGGTACGTGGGGTTCTCAAATATATAAATGTGCAGTGTGTATCTATCATATGCAAAGAGTGGCTTTTTAAAAGTATCGATTTTGTTGTCGATTGGTTATTTTTTATGTGAATGGAAAACCCTCTGAACAGAGGCTGGCTGAGCCTGATAGGAAAAATTAACCGTTCTGTATAAAATAAGAATTAACATGGGAAAAGATTAACCTTTTATATAACCCTCGGCTGGGCTCGGCTCCCTTCGGCGCCTCGGCTGGGCTCGGCTCCCTTCGGCGCCTCGGCTCGGCTCGGCTCCCTTCGGCTCCTCGGCTCGGCTCGGCTCCCTTCGGCGCCTCGGCTGGGCTCGGCTCCCTTCGGCTCCTCGGCTGGGCTCGGCTCCCTTCGGCTCCTCGGCTGGGCTCGGCTCCCTTCGGCTCCTCGGCTCGGCTCGGCTCCCTTCGGCTCCTCGGCTCGGCTCGGCTCCCTTCGGCTCCTCGGCTCGGCTCGGCTCCCTTCGGCTCCTCGGCTCGGCTCGGCTCCCTTCGGCTCCTCGGCTCGGCTCGGCTCCCTTCGGCTCCTCGGCTCGGCTCGGCTCCCTTCGGCTCCTCGGCTCGGCTCGGCTCCCTTCGGCGCCGCCCTCCCCGTGACAGCGCCTGCCCTTCCCAAGATGGCGCCGTCCTCCCCGTGACAGCGCCTGCCCTTCCCAAGATGGCGCCGCCCTCGCCCCCTCGGCTCTGACCTAGCCAGCGTAACCCTCGTCCCCTCTGCTTTCTCTGCTCCGCATCAGCTCAGTGTCGACTCTGCTGCTCTCTGGAGTTGTTTTGTCCCTGCTGCAGGACTCTGCCACGGGTCTGGGGGTGGGCAGCAGCGAGGGGGGCGGGGGTGGGTGTCGATTTGCCGCGGTCAGGAGCAGTCTGCTCCCAGTTCACGAGCTGTTCTCCTGTCTCTCCCAGCTCTTGCAGGCTGACCCCAATGCCCCCAGACTCGCCCAGCGATCCCAGGGTGAACCCAGCGCCTCCCAGTCTCTGCCAGTGCTCCCGGGAACTGCAAAATCCCTCTCCAGTGCTCCCAGGAACGCAGTGAGTGACCTCCTGTCCCACGCGGTGCTGCCAGTAAAACCTCTCCGATCCTATTCTCGGTGACCTCGCAGCAACAACAGTGCTCCCAGGAACTCCAAGATCTCCTTCAAGGGCTCCCAGTACTGCAATGTGTTCTCCCAGTCCCTTCCCTGTTTGTCCCTGTCCCTCCCAGCTTGTCCCAGTCTGTAACAATCGCTTTGCTATCCCTACCAAGTCCCTTCCCACACTGTCCCAGTCCCTTCCCAGTCCCTTCCCAGTTTCATTCCCAGTCCTTTCCCACTGCATCCCAGTCCCTTCGCAGTACTCTCCCATTCCCAGCCAAGTCCCTTCCCAGTTTCCTTCCAGTCCCTCCCAATTTCTCCCACTACCTCCCAGTTCTTCTTAGTCCCTTGCCAGTTCCCTCCAGGTCCTTTCCAGTCCATCCCATTCCCACCCAGTCCCTTCCCCGTCCTATCCCAGTCCATCCCACTCCATCCCGGGCCCTCCCAGTCCCTTCCCATTCCCTTCCCAGTTCCCTCCCATTCCGTCCCAGTCCTTCCCAGTCTCTCCCCCCCCATTCCTGTCCATCCCAGCCCCTCCCATTCCCTCCCCGTCCCCTCCCAGTCTGCCCAGTGCCCTCCCAGTCATTCCCAGTTCCTCCCATTCCCTCTCAGTCCCCTCCTGGTCCATTCCCAGTGCCCTCCCATTCCCTCCCCGTCCCCTCCCATTTCACTCTGGTCCTCCCAGTGCACTCCCAGTCCCCTCCCACTTTGTCCCAGTTCCCTCCCTGTCCCTTCCCAGCCCCTTCCCAGTCCCTCCCACTCCATCCCAGTCCCTCCCATTCCCTCCTGTTCCACCCAGTCCCTCCCACTCCCTCACTGTCCCTTCCCAGTTCCCTCCCAGTCCGTCCCAGTGCCCTCCCCATACCTTCCCAGTCTCTTCACAGTTCCCTCCCAGTTTCGCCCAGGCCCTTTCCAGTCCCTCCCAGCAAGCTCCCAGTCCTGCCCTGTCCCTCCCAATTCCCTCCCAGTCCACCCAGTCCCTCCCACTCCCCTCCCAGTTCCCTCCCAGTTTGTCCCAGGCCCTTACCAGTCCATTCTCACTTTCCTCCCTGTCCCCTCCCAGTCCCTTCCCAGTGCACTCCCAGTCCCTTCCCAGTGCACTCCCAGTCCCTTCCCAGTGCACTCCCAGTCCCTTCCCAGTGCACTCCCAGTCCCTTCCCAGTGCACTCCCAGTCCCCTCCCATTCTCTTCCAGACCCCTCCCATTCTCTCCCAGTCCCTCCAAGCCCCTCCCTGTCCATCCCAGTCCCCTCCCACTTAGTTCCAGGCCCCTCCCTGTCCCTTCCCACTCCCCTCCCTGTCCCTTCCCACTCCCCTCCCTGTCCCTTCCCTGTCACCTCCGTGTCGCTTCCCTGTCGCCTCTGTGTTGCTTCCTTGTCCCTTTCTTGTCGCCTCCTTGTCTCCTCCGTGTTGCTTCCTTGTCCCTTCCTTGTTCCATCCCAGTCCCCTCCCAGTCCCCTTCCAGTTTGTCCCAGTCTCTTCCCAGTTCCCTCCCACTCCTTTCCCAGGTCCCTTCCCGTTCCCTTCCCGTTCCCTTCCCGTTCCCTTCCCAGTTCCCTTCCCAGTCCCCTCCCAGTCCACCCATTTCCTCCCAGTCCCTTTCCAGTCCCTTCCCAGGCCCTCCAAGTTTCCTCCCACTCCCTCCCGGTCCCCTCCCAGTCCTTCCAAGTGCCCTCCCAGGTCCTCCAAGTCCCCTCCCACTTAGTTCTTGGCCCTTCCTTCCCAGTTTGTCCCTGTCCCTTCTCACTCCCCTCCTTGTCCTCTCCTTGTCCTCTCCTTGTTCCCTCCTTCTTCTCTCCTTGTCCTTTCCATGTCCCTTCCTTTTCCCTTCCCAGTTCCATCCCAGTCCCCTCCCACTTAGTTCCAGGCCCTTCCCTGTCCCTTCCCACTCCCCTCCCTGTCCCTTCTCATTCCCCTCCCAGTCCCTTTGCATTACCCTTCCAGTTCCCTCCCACTTCCCTCCCAGTCCCCTTCCAGTTTGTCCCAGTCTCTTCCCAGTTCCCTCCCACTCCCTTCCAGTTCCCTTCCCAGTTCCCTTCCCGTTCCCATCCCAGTCCCCTCCCACTTAGTTCCAGGCCCCTCCCTGTCCCTTCCCACTCCCCTCCCTGTCCCTTCCCACTCCCCTCCCTGTCCCTTCCCACTCCCCTCCCTGTCCCTTCCCACTCCCCTCCCTGTCCCTTCCCTGTCGCCTCTGTGTTGCTTCCTTGTCCCTTTCTTGTCGCCTCCTTGTCTCCTCCGTGTTGCTTCCTTGTCCCTTCCTTGTTCCATCCCAGTCCCCTCCCATTTTGTCCCAGGACCTTCCCAGTCCCCTTCCAGTCCCCTCCCAGTCCACCCAGTTTCTCCCAGTCCCTTTCCAGTCCCTTCCCAGGCCTTCCAAGTTTCCTCCCATTCCTTCCCGGTCCTTCCCAGTGCCCTCCTAGGTCCTCCCAGTTCCCTCCAAGTCCCCTCCCACAGGCCCTTCCCAGTCCCTTCTCAGGTCCCTCCCAGTCCCATCCCAATCCCCTCCCAGTCCCTTCCCACTGCCCTTCCTTGTGCATTCCCAGTTCCCTCCCAGTTTGTCCCAGGACCTACCCAGTCCCTTCTCAGTCCCTCCCAGGCCCTTTCCAGTTCCTTCCCAGGCCCTCCCATTGCCTCCCAGTTCCCTCCAAGTCCCCTCCCACTTAGTTCCAGGGCCTTCCTAGGCCGTTCCCAGTGTCCTCCCACTCCATCCCATTCCCCTCCAGTCCACCCACTTCCTCCAGTCCCTTCCCAGGCCCTCCCAGATTCCTCCCATTCCCTCCCAGTTCCCTCCAAGTCCCTTCCCACTTAATTCCAGGCCCTTCCCAGTCCCTTCCCAGTTTGACCCAGTCCACCCATTCCCTCCCACTCCCCCCCACTCCCTTCCCAGTCCCTTTCCAATACCCTCTCACTCCCCTCCCGCTCCCTTTCCATTAGCCTTCCAGTGCCCTCCCAGTCGCCTCCCAGTTTGTCCCAGTCCCTTTCCTGGTCCTCCCAGTTTCCTACCAGTCCCTCCCATTCCCTCCCGGTCCCCTCCCAGTCCACCCAGTTCCTCCCAGGCCCCTCCCAGTCTCTTCCCATTCCCTTTCCAGTGGTCACCCAGTCTTTCCCACTGCCCTCCCAGTCCCTCCCAGTGCCCTCCCATTTCACTCGGGTCCTCCCACTTCCCTCCAAGTCTGCTCCCAGTGTGTCCCAGTCCCTTCCCACTTTGTCCCAGTCCCTTCCCACTTTGTCCCAGTCCCTTCCCACTTTGTCCCAGTCCCTTCCCAATCCCCTCCCAGTCCCTTCCCAATCCCCTCCCAGTCCCTTCCCACTCCCCTCCCTGTCCATTCCTTGTTACTTTCCAGTTCCCTTCCAGTCCCCTCCCAGTTTGTCCTAGTCCCCTCCCAGTCCACCCAGTTCCTCCCAGGCCCTTTCCCGTCTCTTCCCAGTCCCTCCCGTTCCCTCCCATTCCCTCCCAGGTCTTCCCAGTTCCCTCCAAGTCCCCTCCCAGTTAGTTCCAGGCCCTTCCCAGTCCCTTCAAAGTTTATCCCAGTGCCTACTCAGTTCCATCCCAGTCCATCCCACTCCACCCAGTCTCTCCCACTCCCCTCCCAGTCCCTTTGCATTACCCTTCCAGTTCCCTCCCACTTCCCTCCCTGTCCCCTTCCAGTTTGTCCCAGTCTCTTCCCAGTTTGTCCCAGTCCCATCCTAATCCCCTCCCTGTCCCTTCCCAGTCCCTTCCCACTCCCCTCCGTCCCTCCCCAATTCCCTCCTTGTCTCCTCCTTGTCCCTTCCCAGTCCCCTCCCAGTCCACCCATTTCCTCCCAGTCCCTTCCCAGGCCCTCCCGGTCCCCTCCCAGTCCTTCCAAGTGCCCTCCCACTCCCCTCCCAGTCCCTTCCCACTCCCCTCCCAGTCCCTTCCCACTCCCCTCCCTGTACTCTCTTTGTTCTCCTTGTCTCTTCCTTCTCCTCTCCTTGTCCTTTCCATGTCTCTTCCTTTTCCCTTCCCAGGCCCTCCCAGTTTCCTCCCACTCCCTCCCGGTCCCCTCCCAGTTCTTCCAAGTGCCCTCCCAGGTCCTCCAAGTCCCCTCCCACTTAGTTCTAGGCCCTTCCCTGTCCCTTCTCAGTTCCCTTCCCACTCCCCTCCCTGTCCCTTCCCACTCCCCTCCCTGTCCCTTCCCACTCCCCTCCCTGTCCCTTCCCACTCCCCTCCCTGTCCCTTCCCACTCCCCTCCCTGTCCCTTCCCACTCCCCTCCCTGTCCCTTCCCACTCCCCTCCCTGTCCCTTCCCACTCCCCTCCCTGTCCCTTCCCACTCCCCTCCCTGTCCCTTCCCACTCCCCTCCCTGTCCCTTCCTTGTCGCCTCCGTGTCGCTTCCTTGTCCCTTTCTTGTTGCCTCCGTGTTGCTTCCTTGTCCCTTCCTTGTTCCATCCCAGTCCCCTTCCAGTCCCCTCCCAGTCCACCCAGTTTCTTCCAGTCCCTTCCCAGGCCCTCCAAGTTTCCTCCCACTCCATCCCACCCCCTCCCATTCCTTCCCGGTCCTTCCCAGTGCCCTCCCAGGTCCTCCCAGTTCCCTCCAAGTCCCCTCCCAGTTAGTTCCAGGCCCTTCCCAGTCCCTTCCCAGTTTGTCCCAGTCCCTTCTCAGGTCCCTCCCAGTCCCATCCCAATCCCCTCCCAGTCCCTTCCCACTGCCCTTCCTTGTGCATTCCCAGTTCCCTCCCAGTTTGTCCCAGGACCTACCCAGTCCCTTCTCAGTCCCTCCCAGGCCCTTTCCAGTTCCTTCCCAGGCCCTCCCATTGCCTCCCAGTTCCCTCCAAGTCCCCTCCCACTTAGTTCCAGGCCCTTCCCAGTTTGTCCCAGTCCCTTCTCACTCCCCTCCCAGTCCCTTCTCACTCCCCTCCCAGTCCCTTCTCACTCCCCTCCCAGTCCCTTCTCACTCCCCTCCCAGTCCCTTCTCACTCCCCTCCCAGTCCCTTCTCACTCCCCTCCTTGTCCCCTCCTTGTCCCCTCCCTGTCCCTTCCTTTTCCCTTCCCAGTTCCATCCCAGTCCCCTCCCAGTTTGTCCCAGGCCCTTTCCAGTCCCTTCCCAGGCCCTCCAAGTTTTCTCCCACTCCCTCCCGGTCCCCTCCCATTCCTTCCAAGTGCCCTCCCAGGTCCTCCAAGTCCCCTCCCACTTCGTTCCAGGCCCTTCCTAGTTTGTCCCTGTCCCTTCTCAGTACCCTCCTTGTCCTCCCACTCCCCTCCCAGTCCCCTCCTTGTCCCCTCCTTCTACCCTTCTTGTCCCTTCCTTTTCCCTTCCCAGTTCCATCCCAGTCCCCTCCAATTTGTCCCAGGCCCTTTCCAGTCCCTTCCCAGGCACTCCCAGTTTCCTCCCACTCCCTCCTGGTGCCCTCCCAGTCCTTCCAAGTGCCCTCCCAGGTCCTCCAAGTCCCCTCCCAGTTAGTTCCAGGCCCGTCCCGTTCCCTCCCACTTCCTCTCACTCCCCTCCCTGTCCCTTCCTTGTCCCGTCCCTGTCCCTTCCCACTCCCCTCCCTGTCCCTTCCTGGGTCCTCCCAGTTCCCTCCAAGTCCCCTCCCAATTTGTCCCAGGCCCTTCCCAGTCCCGTCCCAGTCCCTTCCTGTCCCTTCCCAGTCCCTTTGCACTGCCCTCCTTTTCCCTTCCCAGTTCCCTCCCAGTCCCCTCCCAGTTTGTGCCAATCTCTTCCCACTCCCCTTCCTTGTCCCTTCCCAGGCCCTCCCAGTTCCCTCCCACTCCATCCCAGTTCCACCCATTCCCTCCCGGTCCCCTCCCAGTCTGCCCAGTCCTTCCCAGTGCCCTCCCAGTCCACTCCCAGTTCCCTCCAAGTCCCCTCCCAGTTTCTCCCAGGCTTTTTCCAGACCCTTCCCAGTACCCTCCCAGTCCCTTCCATTCCCTCCTGGTCCACCCTGTCCCTCAAACTCCCCGCACTGTCCCTTCTCAGTCCCTTCCAACTCTTTTCCCTGTCCCTTTTACATTCCCATCCCAGTGCCTAAGCAGTCCCCTCCCAGTCCCCCCCCCAGTCCCTTCCCAGTTTGTCCCAGTGCCCTCCCTGTCCCTTCCCAGTCCCTTCCTGTCCCTTCACTGTCACTTCCCAGTCCCTTCACAGTTCATCCACTTCCCAACCAGTCCCCTCCCAGTTTGTCCCAGTCCATTCCCATTCCCCTCATAGTTCCCTCCCCATCCTTCCCAGTTCCTCCCATTCCCTCTCAGTCCCCTCCCATTTCATTCAGGTCCTCCCAGTGCCATTGCCAGTCGCCTCCCAGTTTGTCCCGGTGCCCTCCCTGTTCCTTCCCACTCCCTTCACACTCCCTACCCATTCCATTCCCAGTCCCTTCCAACTTTTTTCCCTTCCCATTCCCTTCTTAATTCCCTCCCATTTCCCTCCCACTGGCTCCCCACTCCCCTCCCAGTCACTTGCCACTCCCCTCCCAGTCCCGTCGCACTGCATTCCCAGTCCTTCCCAGTCTCTCCCGGTTCCCTCCCACTCCCATCCCAGTACACCCAGTTCCTCCCTGTCCTTTCCCACTCCCATCCCAGTCTCTTCTCAGTGCCCCCCCAGTCCATCCCAGCCCCTCCCAGTCCATCCCAGTTCCTCCCATTCCATCCCAGTCCCTTCCATGTCCCCTACTAGTCCCTTCCTAGTTTTCCCCAGTCCTTCCCAATCCCCTCCCATTCAACCCATTTCCTCCCAATCCTTTCTCAGTCCCTTCCCAGTCCTTGCCAGTCCCTGCCAGTTCCTCCCCAGTCCCTCCCAGTCCTGCCCAGTGGCCCTCCCACTCCCCTCCCAGTGCCCCTCCCAGTCCTCTTCAAGTCCCTTCACAGTCCCCAACCAGTCCCTTCCCCATCCCTTTCCAGTTCCCTCCCAGTCATACATGCACTACCTGGCAAGAGCCCTGGTGGACAATTGGAAACAGTAGCATCCCCACTGGGAGACAACTGGGAGCACTGGGAGCATGACCCAGGAATTTCCAGTACCCCCCTCAGTCCCCCATTTCCCTCCACAGCCCTTTACAGCCTCCCAGTCCATTCCCACTATGTCCCCTCCCTGTCCCTCCACGTCCCCTCCCACACTGTCCCACTCCCTTCCCAGTCCCCTCCCAGTCCCTCCCTGTTTATTCCTGTCTCTCCCAGTACCTCCCAATCCCTTCTAGTCCTATCCCAGTATGGGAGGAGACCAGTAGGGACCAGGAGGCACTGGGAGGCATACCTGGACCAGCTGGAGGCATTGCTGGAGCCCTGGGACACAACTGGAAGCAGCAGAAACCCAACTGGGAGCACTAGGGGTCCCTGGGAGGAACTGGGAGACAACTGGGAGAATCTCCCCATGACCCCCAGTGCCCCCCTGAGCCACTCCAGACCGCCCCAAAGTCTTTCCACAGTCTCTGAGTTCTTCCCAGTGCCATGTAGAGCCCTTCCCAGTACCTCCCAGTTAATCTTTAGACTTCCCCAGTGCCCCCACACTCCCCCCCAGTAACCCTCCCTACCCCAGATCCTTCCACAGCCTCCCACTGCCCCCCCCCAATTCCCCTCCAGAGCTGTTAACAGCCTCCCAGTCCTTCCCACTATTGTCCTGAGCCCTTTCCAGTACCCTCCCAGTCGTTTTCCAATCCCCTCCCTGTCCCTTCCCAGTCCCTTCCAACTCTTTTCCTTTCCCATTCCCTTCTTAGTTCCCTCCCAATCCCCTCCCACTGGCTCCCCACTCCCCTCCCAGTCCCGTCGCAGTGCACTCCCAGTCCTTCCCAGTCTCTCCCAGTTCCCTCCCATTCCCATTCCAGTGCACCCAGTTGCTCCCTGTCCTTTCCCACTCCCATCCCAGTCTCTTCCCAGTGCCCCCCCAGTCCATCCCAGCCCCTCCCAGTCCATCCCAGTTCCTCCCATTCCATCCCAGTCCCTTCACAGTCCCCAACCAGTGCCTTCCCCATCCCTTTCCAGTCCCCTCCCAGTCATACCTGCACTACCTGGCAAGAGCCCTGGTGGACAATTGGAAGCAGTAGCATCCCCACTGGGAGACAACTGGGAGCACTGGGAGCATGACCCAGGAATTCCCAGTACCCCCCCTCAGTCCCCCATTTCCCTCCCACAGCCCTTTACAGCCTCCCAGTCCATTCCCACTGTGTCCCCTCCCTGTCCCTCCAAGTCCCCTCCCACACTGTCCCACTCCCTTCCCAGTCCCCTCCCAGTCCCTCCCTGTTTATTCCTGTCTCTCCCAGTACCTCCCAATCCCTTCTAGTCCTATCCCAGTATGGGAGGAGACCAGTAGGGACCAGGAGGCACTGGGAGACATGCCTGGACCAGCTGGAGGCATTGCTGGAGCCCTGGGACACAACTGGAAGCAGCAGGATCCCAACTGGGAGCACTAGGGGTCCCTGGGAGGAACTGGGAGACAACTGGGAGAGTACTGGGAGTATCTCCCCATGACCCCCAGTGCCCCCCTGAGCCCCTCCAGACCGCCCCAAAGTCTTTCCACAGTCTCCGAGTTCTTCCCAGTGCCATGTAGAGCCCTTCCCAGTACCTCCCAGTTAACCCTTAGAATTTTCCCAGTGTCCCCTTACTCTCCCCCCCGTAACCTTACCCCCACCACAGGTCTTCCACAGCCTCCCAGTACCTTCCAGTACTGTCCTGAACCCCTCCCAGTGCCTCCCAGTCCTTTCCCAGTCTGGGAGGAAGCTGGTAGGGGCTGAGAGGCACTGGGAGGGACTGGGAGCCATACCTGCAGCAGCTGAAGTCAGTTCTGGAGCCATGGGAGACAACTGGAAGCAGCAGGAACCCAACTGGGAGCAACTGGGAGACAACTGGGAGAGCACTGGGAGCACTGTGAGTATCTCCTCATAACCCCAAGTGCCCCCCTCAGCCCCTCCACACTGCCCCAGAGTCTTTCCACAGTCTCTGAGTTCTTCCCAGTGCCATTCAGAGCCCTTCCCAGTACCTCCCAGTTAACCCTTAGAATTTTCCCAGTGCCTCCTCACTCCCCCCCAGTAACCCTCCCCCCCAGAGTCCTTCCACAGCCTCCCAGTACCTCCCAGTACTGTCCTGAGCCCCTCCCAGCCCTTTGCCACTCCCTTACCGCTCCCTTTCCAGCCTGGTTCCTCTCCAGCTAGTCTGACCCCAGCCTGTAGCAATGCCTGGGGTTGTTGTGGTAATGTGTAGAACCTGGCACTTGGATGTGTTCAATATCATGCCCTTGGACTCTGCCTGGAGGAAAGCAGAAAGTATCTATGGAAGGTTTCAGGACAGGAAAGAACAACAGGCTGCGGACGACGGAAGAACGGTCTGATGATAAAGAAGAGCTGACTGCAGTAAACAGCCTGAAGCGCGAGACAGAAGGACGCTCGCCTCCGTGCCGGAGAAGCTCAACCTGATATGGGATGAAGATAATAATGGAGAGCTGCATATCAAAGGAGAAAACTCAATTAGCAGCAGTGGTGCAAGAATGCCAGGGAATTGCTTAGCCTGCTTGATTTTTCCTACATACACTGCTTGTTCTGTACCACTAAACAATTCCTGCTTCACCAACCAGGGAGTCCGTGCATGCTTTCCAAACTCTGCCCATCTGTCCAGCCTGTCAGGGTCCCTCTGCTGAGCTCTCCTACCTTCCAGCAGATCAACTCCTGCCCCCAGCTTGGTGTCATCTGCAAAGTTATTGATGATGGACTCGCTCCCCTCATCCAGATCATCAATACAGATATTGAACAGGATGGGACCCAGCACTGATCCCTGGGGGACACCACTAGTGCCCGGCTGCCAGCTGCATGTGGCACCATTCACCACCACTCTCTGGGCCCAGGACTCCAGCCAGTTCCTAACCCAGCACAGAGTGCTCCTGTCCAGGATGTGGGCTGTTCTGCTTGGCCAGGTGGTTGTTGTGGCAGACAGTGTCAAAGGCCTTGCTGAAGTCCAGGCAGACTACATCCACAGCCTTCCCCACACCTACCAGGCAGTCACCTGGGCATAGAAGGAGATCAGGTTGGTGAGGCAGGACCTGCCCCTCCCACCAAATCTTTGCTGGCTGGGCCTGAGCCCTTGCCCGTCCTGCAGGTTTGCTGTGATTGCCCCCAGGACGATCTGCTCCATAGTCTTGCCAGGCACTGAGGTCAGGCTTACAGGCCTGGAGTTCCCAGGTTCTTCCCTCCAGCCCTTCTCGTGAATGGCATCACACTGGCAGCTTCCAGCCACCTGGGACCTCTGTGGTCATGCAGGACTGGTGGCAAATGTTGGGCAGTGGCTTGGAGCTCATCTGCCAGAGCTCTCTGCCCTGGGATGGATCCCATCTGGTGCCATAGACTTGTGAGGGTCCCAGTGGTATCCCAGTCCCTCCCAGTTCTTTCCCAGTCCTTCTCAGTCACATTTTTCTGACAGCTCTTGGAAGAACATTTCTGTACAGGTGTTCCCCAGGGCTCCTCAGCTGCTCATAACTCAACAATCTTGGAGGGGAATAAAACCCATGGAAAGCTGAGCGTGAAGTGACAAAGCAGGCACCGCCCCCCCCCAGGGTTGCACCGCCCCCCCCCAGGGTTGCACCGCCCCCCCCCAGGGTTGCACCGCCCCCCCCCCAGGGTGGCACCGCCCCCCCCCCAGCGTGGCACCGCCCTTCCCAGCGTGGCACCGCCCTTCCCAGCGCGGCACCGCCTCCCCCAGCGCGGCACCGCCCCCCAGCGTGGCACCGCCCCCTCAGCGTAGCATCGCCCCCCCAGCCTGAACCCCACCCCCCAGCGTGGCACCGCCCTCAACAACATGGCGCCGGATGCTTTAATGGCTCAGTGCAGGGTCGTGGCTGGTAGAGGTTGGAGCTCTTCTGCTGTGTCCCAGGTCAGTGCTAGTCTCTGCTGCTTTGTGGTGTTTCTCTATAGCAGCCGCTGGAGCTGCGCGTGGCTTGGGGGGGTGGCCGCCGGCGGTGCTGCGCGGGGTTTGGGGGGGTGGCCGCAGGCGGTGCTGCGCGGGGCTTGGGGGGGTGGCCCCAGGCGGGGCTGCGCGAGGCTTTGGGGGCTGGCCGCCGGCGGGGCAGCGCGGGGCTTTGGGGGGGTGGCGGCTGCTGCCTCAACTGTACCTAGTGATACCTGTAACTCTGTGCTTCTAGTGCATGCAATAATGACGGAAGTGTGGAGCTGTAAGTGATAACAGAATTGGCCCTTTATCTCTTTTCTTTTCTAGTACACCCAGTGTTTCCCCACTCCTGTTAGGAGTCTTGTCTGCAGGACTCTTGCTGTTCTCCACATGTGGGGTGTGTGTGTATGTCTACATCAGGAGCAGTCTATACGT
Organism: Melanerpes formicivorus; assembly: GCF_026170545.1. Taxonomy (NCBI): domain Eukaryota; kingdom Metazoa; phylum Chordata; class Aves; order Piciformes; family Picidae; genus Melanerpes; species Melanerpes formicivorus. The sequence continues at coordinate 60,058,562 of NW_027142354.1, forward strand.
TGTGCTTTGGAGAACAAGACCACAAGTAAGTCTGCTTTGTGTTGCACTCATGAGGAATGAGCTGCCCTGGGAGGTGATGGAGTCACCATCACTGCAAGTGTTTAAAGTAAGACTGGATGAGGCACTGAGTACCATGGTTTGGTTGACTAGATGGTGGTGGGTGATAGGTTGGACTCAGTGTTCTGGAAGGTCTTTTGCAACCTGGTTAAGTCTGTATTCTATTCTGCTTTCCCGATTGCTCCCAGCATGGCCCCTGTGTTCTCCCTCTTCTTCCCAGTAACTCCAAAATCCTTTTCTAGTGCTCCCAGTGCCTTCCCAAGTCTCCCAGTGGGGCCCCAGATCTTCCCTCAGTGGGGAAGTGTTCTCCCAGCATGCCAAACTCTCTTCTTGGTGCTCCAAGTACCACCAGATGCTGAGTGTGTGTTTTGGGACAGCATCAGTTCACAGCTCTGTGAGTTAAATGAACGCTGAAGGGAGAACAAATGATTTTGTGGTATTTTTATTGAATGCATGCTAACCTCCTCAGAGCTTTACAATGTGTGTAACTGAGATCTGTTCTTTGCTTTTTGCTTTATTCTTTACAGATTGACTCTTTGCTTTCCACTTCATTAACCGAGCAAGCAAGACGTGCAGCAGCGACACGGTCGGCACAAGGGCTACGGCTGCTGCGACGGTACAGCCTCGCCCTGCCAGCCTAGCAGGGGATCTCCTGCTTGGCTTGTGTGGGCTCCAGGTAGGGTTTGATCTGTCAGTCAGGAAGGAAAGGCTGAAAAAGAAACTGCTCAGTCCACGCTTTTACCGAGGAGCTGAAACTTCTTCCAGTGTAGACTCCAACCGAGCAGGTAGGTAAGCAAGCAGAAGTCCTCTGATGGGTATAATGGGAGTGGCAAAGAGACTTCCCTTGTTTCCAGTGTGGACAACCTCTTGTTTGTCCCCTGACCCCAGGAGCTTTTCACAGGGGCTGTGTTCCTCACTAACAGCAAGGCTGCGCTCGGCCCCTGGGGATGCTGCAACCGTAGCAGGGAAGTTGTGCTCCTGGCAGTTCTCTCTCCACCTGGATCAGGATGAAGGTGCAGGCCATTGCTCTGCAGCTAGGCACCGCTGGGAGCTGCAGCTGGTGCCCAGATCAAAGACAGCTTTGTCTCTAAGGCCAGTGCTTCTCTGCAGAGAAACCAAGATTTCTCTGTAGGTGTTGCCCAGGGTTCCTCATCTGCTCAGAATGCCCAGCTCCAGTGCCAGGCTGATGTCCCCTCACAGCCGTCACTCTGTCAGTGCTTGCCTAGAAGTGCCGGAAATCTTCCTGGAACTATTGGAGAAAAGGAAGCTTTGTCTGTCTCTGTTTGCAGTGCCCTGAGAAGGACTTGTACCGACACAGGCTCAGAAAGCTGAAACAAAACAATGAGAGCAACAGATGGAAGAGATGGGTTGATTGCCAGCAAGAAATGCACCAACTGCGAGGTGATTATGGGGTAGTAAATCCCTGAAGGTGTGACACGCTTGGAGATGCAGACCTGCGCAGCAGCTGTCACAGAGGAGGGAAGCGCAGCAAAAACTCAGCTGCGTGCTGAAGGTGCAAATCCTACTGAGAAGGGCATCCGTGGGTCGGGGTGATAAAAAGCGGGGCAGCCCCTCAGCTGTCTCTCTTTCCTTCCATGATACCACATGGGGGTGGGTGCTGATGCAGGAGAGGAGCAGGTGAGTGAGGGGCGGGGGATGCTGCCCAAAAAAGCTGCCTGAATGCTCTCAGAGGGGATGAAAACCCATGAAAAAAATTTAAGTGTTAGTGTGAGGTATTCCAGCAGAGAAAAAGCTGTGCTCTTAATCGAGAGATTGCAGAACAGTAGTAATGTGGATGCAAAAAGGCTTTGAAATGACTCTTATTTGCAAACTAAAAAACCCCACAAGACACACAAAAGAAACATCACTGGTTTTATTTTTAGTTTCTTAATTTGAATGGGAAGTCAAGGGGAATATAGAGGCATGTGGGGACTAATGGAAGGTCTCCTGTGGGTATTTTAGTCGGATGGTTAGGGTTAGTTGTGGTGGTGGGGGGAAAGCTTTGCAGTAGTGGCCTTTGTGGCGGGGGTCCAAATAACCCTAAATATCCAACTAATCCTTTGGGAGACTCTCCAGAGGCCCTCCTCATCCCTCTATGTGCCCCCAAATTCCCCTTTGATACCCCCAGGTGCACCTTAGGTGCCAACCGATCCCCTTAAGAGGGGTGGCAACACTGACCAGTTAGGGGCTTCTCTTGCCCCTGTGTGTGGGGAGCAGCTGAGTGCGGCCCTCTTTGAAGGTTTTTCCATTTGTATTGAAAACTAAGAAACAAAAAGAAAAAAACCCCAAAGGAACAAAGAAGGGCAACCCCCCCCTCCCATGACAGACAAAAAGGAAGGTCTACTGTTTTTATGTGATACACATGTTATATTTATGCTTTGAAACCCTGTTTTGCTCTCCCTAGAATTTGCTTTTACATTCCAGAAGCTCTCCTGTTTAAGTGGATGTAGAAGAATAGTATGATGTGGGAAGGTGTTTTGGGATAGCTTTGGAAGACTACGGGGAAGATTTGCCTTTGCTCGAGTCAGAGAAAGCTATGTTTTGCCTTTGACTCTGAGAGTAATGTAAACACTTTGGAACCGAAGGAGAGAAACTGGGCAGAGTTTGGTTGGACGTGTTAAAATAGTTTTGTTGTTACGACCTACTGTATGCCTTAATTACACGTATGCCAGTAGAAAATGCCCAACTGAGATGTGCCACGTGTGCCTTCTGATTAGACTATATAACTTTGCTGTATAATGTAATAAATGTCTTCAGCTGCTTACATCTGGCCCAGAAAGCACTGCTCGAAGTAATTAAAACATCAATACTACAACAAATGGTCACCCCGGACAGAGGTAAGTGACTGGGGAAACTGAGCGTCGGTGCCTCCTGTTGAGGAGCACGTATGGGTAATGAAAGAACAAAAGAAGATAACTTGATACTCAGAGTCATTTACTTACATCTTGGAGGGAAAAAAAAGGGCAACAATGTAGAATGAAAAGACATGGGAGCGGGGAGGGATGGCGGCAACAAAAGTAAACAAAATTGTTACATCTTCCCTTACAACACAGGGACTAATTAAAGATTCTTTAGATCAATTAGCAGAGCATTATAAAGCTGTTACAATAGTAATGCCATTTCACCAGAACAAAGCTCTTCTTTGACATCTACGCCCCCCAGCCCTTCTCCCCCACCATGGCCACTAAGCTCACCTGCACCCCTGGAGCTGCAGTCACTGGCACCTGGCCAATAGCAACAGCAGCCCACTCCCCCCTGCTGCTGGACACCCTCCCACTAACCCTTAAAAGTTTTTCCATGTGTTTTAATTGTGGACAGAAGGGACACTTTAGGCAAAAAGCATGACTTGGGAGAAGATGACTGTCCTAGAAGCCTGTAAGAAACACTGATTGCCAGATACTTTTGTGTACTTTAGGAACTGCTGCTGTAAGTTGTATGCACTGACATCCAGCAATATGGAGTGGAGAAGAGACAGTGGCATCTGCTACAAGCACCTTGAGTTTTAGGCTCAAAAACATCAATGTAGCTCAAAATTGCTGCTATCGCCTCCTATGGAAGTCTCCATGCCTTCAGGGAATCCTACATTTGACCTCGAGGCTGCCTGGAAGGGCAGCTGGTGTGAATTCGGTGGCTTTCTCCCCACCCCCCTTTCCCCCCCCTCTCTTTGTCCCTATGGTGCCTTTGCTAGCCGGCCGCCTCCCCCCCCCCCCATTTCTCCCCCCCTTTCTGATAACCTCTCTAGTCTATGAAAGTTGTGTTCTGATTTAAAGCAACAATGATTATTTCATTATTTCTGATTGTGATGTGTTTTAGAGATTTTTTTTTTTGTTTTTAATAGTTGTTTTACCTGTAAGCATAATGAATAGTAAGTATTTAGTGTTTATAAGTATTAAGTAATTAGTGATTGTACTAAGGTACTAAGGTGTTAGGATAAGAGTTTGATATAGGGATATTATAGAATGAGATTTTTGTTTCTTTGTATTCAAAATCGTTTTAAGAGAAGGATTATATATATTAAAAAAAAAAAGATGCATATTTTATAACAGGTTGGATGTGTTAAAATAGTTTTATTGCAACCTATTGTATGCCAGCAGAAAATGCCCAACTGAGATGTGCCACGTGTGCCTTCTGATGAGACTATATGTCTTTGCTGTATAATGTAATAAATGTCTTCAGCTGCTTACATCTGGCCCAGAAAGCACTGCTCGAAGTAAAACCTCTATACTACAGTGTTAATTCGTAAGAAGGGAGGCTTTGAAATGGGGTACGTGGGGTTCTCAAATATATAAATGTGCAGTGTGTATCTATCATATGCAAAGAGTGGCTTTTTAAAAGTATCGATTTTGTTGTCGATTGGTTATTTTTTATGTGAATGGAAAACCCTCTGAACAGAGGCTGGCTGAGCCTGATAGGAAAAATTAACCGTTCTGTATAAAATAAGAATTAACATGGGAAAAGATTAACCTTTTATATAACCCTCGGCTGGGCTCGGCTCCCTTCGGCGCCTCGGCTGGGCTCGGCTCCCTTCGGCGCCTCGGCTGGGCTCGGCTCCCTTCGGCGCCTCGGCTGGGCTCGGCTCCCTTCGGCGCCTCGGCTGGGCTCGGCTCCCTTCGGCGCCTCGGCTGGGCTCGGCTCCCTTCGGCGCCTCGGCTGGGCTCGGCTCCCTTCGGCGCCTCGGCTCGGCTCGGCTCCCTTCGGCTCCTCGGCTCGGCTCGGCTCCCTTCGGCGCCTCGGCTGGGCTCGGCTCCCTTCGGCGCCTCGGCTCGGCTCGGCTCCCTTCGGCTCCTCGGCTCGGCTCGGCTCCCTTCGGCTCCTCGGCTCGGCTCGGCTCCCTTCGGCTCCTCGGCTCGGCTCGGCTCCCTTCGGCTCCTCGGCTCGGCTCGGCTCCCTTCGGCTCCTCGGCTCGGCTCGGCTCCCTTCGGCTCCTCGGCTCGGCTCGGCTCCCTTCGGCTCCTCGGCTCGGCTCGGCTCCCTTCGGCTCCTCGGCTCGGCTCGGCTCCCTTCGGCTCCTCGGCTGGGCTCGGCTCCCTTCGGCTCCTCGGCTCGGCTCGGCTCCCTTCGGCTCCTCGGCTCGGCTCGGCTCCCTTCGGCTCCTCGGCTCGGCTCGGCTCCCTTCGGCTCCTCGGCTCGGCTCGGCTCCCTTCGGCTCCTCGGCTCGGCTCGGCTCCCTTCGGCTCCTCGGCTCGGCTCGGCTCCCTTCGGCGCCGCCCTCCCCGTGACAGCGCCTGCCCTTCCCAAGATGGCGCCGCCCTCCCCGTGACAGCGCCTGCCCTTCCCAAGATGGCGCCGCCCTCGCCCCCTCGGCTCTGACCTAGCCAGCGTAACCCTCGTCCCCTCTGCTTTCTCTGCTCCGCATCAGCTCAGTGTCGACTCTGCTGCTCTCTGGAGTTGTTTTGTCCCTGCTGCAGGACTCTGCCACGGGTCTGGGGGTGGGCAGCAGCGAGGGGGCGGGGGTGGGTGTCGATTTGCCGCGGTCAGGAGCAGTCTGCTCCCAGTTCACGAGCTGTTCTCCTGTCTCTCCCAGCTCTTGCAGGCTGACCCCAATGCCCCCAGACTCGCCCAGCGATCCCAGGGTGAACCCAGCGCCTCCCAGTCTCTGCCAGTGCTCCCGGGAACTGCAAAATCCCTCTCCAGTGCTCCCAGGAACGCAGTGAGTGACCTCCTGTCCCACGCGGTGCTGCCAGTAAAACCTCTCCGATCCTATTCTCGGTGACCTCGCAGCAACAACAGTGCTCCCAGGAACTCCAAGATCTCCCTCAAGGGCTCCCAGTACTGCAATGTGTTCTCCCAGTCCCTTCCCTGTTTGTCCCTGTCCCTCCCAGCTTGTCCCAGTCTGTAACAATCGCTTTGCTATCCCTACCAAGTCCCTTCCCACACTGTCCCAGTCCCTTCCCAGTCCCTTCCCAGTTTCATTCCCAGTCCTTTCCCACTGCATCCCAGTCCCTTCGCAGTACTCTCCCATTCCCAGCCAAGTCCCTTCCCAGTTTCCTTCCAGTCCCTCCTAATTTCTCCCACTACCTCCCAGTTCTTCTTAGTCCCTTGCCAGTTCCCTCCAGGTCCTTTCCAGTCCATCCCATTCCCACCCAGTCCCTTCCCCGTCCTATCCCAGTCCATCCCACTCCATCCCGGGCCCTCCCAGTCCCTTCCCATTCCCTTCCCAGTTCCCTCCCATTCCGTCCCAGTCCTTCCCAGTCTCTCCCCCCCCATTCCTGTCCATCCCAGCCCCTCCCATTCCCTCCCCGTCCCCTCCCAGTCTGCCCAGTGCCCTCCCAGTCATTCCCAGTTCCTCCCATTCCCTCTCAGTCCCCTCCTGGTCCATTCCCAGTGCCCTCCCATTCCCTCCCCGTCCCCTCCCATTTCACTCTGGTCCTCCCAGTGCACTCCCAGTCCCCTCCCACTTTGTCCCAGTTCCCTCCCTGTCCCTTCCCAGCCCCTTCCCAGTCCCTCCCACTCCATCCCAGTCCCTCCCATTCCCTCCTGTTCCACCCAGTCCCTCCCACTCCCTCACTGTCCCTTCCCAGTTCCCTCCCAGTCCGTCCCAGTGCCCTCCCCATACCTTCCCAGTCTCTTCACAGTTCCCTCCCAGTTTCGCCCAGGCCCTTTCCAGTCCCTCCCAGCAAGCTCCCAGTCCTGCCCTGTCCCTCCCAATTCCCTCCCAGTCCACCCAGTCCCTCCCACTCCCCTCCCAGTTCCCTCCCAGTTTGTCCCAGGCCCTTACCAGTCCATTCTCACTTTCCTCCCTGTCCCCTCCCAGTCCCTTCCCAGTGCACTCCCAGTCCCTTCCCAGTGCACTCCCAGTCCCCTCCCATTCTCTTCCAGACCCCTCCCATTCTCTCCCAGTCCCTCCAAGCCCCTCCCTGTCCATCCCAGTCCCCTCCCACTTAGTTCCAGGCCCCTCCCTGTCCCTTCCCACTCCCCTCCCTGTCCCTTCCCACTCCCCTCCCTGTCCCTTCCCTGTCACCTCCGTGTCGCTTCCCTGTCGCCTCTGTGTTGCTTCCTTGTCCCTTTCTTGTCGCCTCCTTGTCTCCTCCGTGTTGCTTCCTTGTCCCTTCCTTGTTCCATCCCAGTCCCCTCCCAGTCCCCTTCCAGTTTGTCCCAGTCTCTTCCCAGTTCCCTCCCACTCCTTTCCCAGGTCCCTTCCCGTTCCCTTCCCGTTCCCTTCCCAGTTCCCTTCCCAGTCCCCTCCCAGTCCACCCATTTCCTCCCAGTCCCTTTCCAGTCCCTTCCCAGGCCCTCCAAGTTTCCTCCCACTCCCTCCCGGTCCCCTCCCAGTCCTTCCAAGTGCCCTCCCAGGTCCTCCAAGTCCCCTCCCACTTAGTTCTTGGCCCTTCCTTCCCAGTTTGTCCCTGTCCCTTCTCACTCCCCTCCTTGTCCTCTCCTTGTCCTCTCCTTGTTCCCTCCTTCTTCTCTCCTTGTCCTTTCCATGTCCCTTCCTTTTCCCTTCCCAGTTCCATCCCAGTCCCCTCCCACTTAGTTCCAGGCCCTTCCCTGTCCCTTCCCACTCCCCTCCCTGTCCCTTCTCATTCCCCTCCCAGTCCCTTTGCATTACCCTTCCAGTTCCCTCCCACTTCCCTCCCAGTCCCCTTCCAGTTTGTCCCAGTCTCTTCCCAGTTCCCTCCCACTCCCTTCCAGTTCCCCTCCCAGTTCCCTTCCCGTTCCCATCCCAGTCCCCTCCCACTTAGTTCCAGGCCCCTCCCTGTCCCTTCCCACTCCCCTCCCTGTCCCTTCCCACTCCCCTCCCTGTCCCTTCCCACTCCCCTCCCTGTCCCTTCCCACTCCCCTCCCTGTCCCTTCCCTGTCGCCTCTGTGTTGCTTCCTTGTCCCTTTCTTGTCGCCTCCTTGTCTCCTCCGTGTTGCTTCCTTGTCCCTTCCTTGTTCCATCCCAGTCCCCTCCCATTTTGTCCCAGGACCTTCCCAGTCCCCTTCCAGTCCCCTCCCAGTCCACCCAGTTTCTCCCAGTCCCTTTCCAGTCCCTTCCCAGGCCTTCCAAGTTTCCTCCCATTCCTTCCCGGTCCTTCCCAGTGCCCTCCTAGGTCCTCCCAGTTCCCTCCAAGTCCCCTCCCACAGGCCCTTCCCAGTCCCTTCTCAGGTCCCTCCCAGTCCCATCCCAATCCCCTCCCAGTCCCTTCCCACTGCCCTTCCTTGTGCATTCCCAGTTCCCTCCCAGTTTGTCCCAGGACCTACCCAGTCCCTTCTCAGTCCCTCCCAGGCCCTTTCCAGTTCCTTCCCAGGCCCTCCCATTGCCTCCCAGTTCCCTCCAAGTCCCCTCCCACTTAGTTCCAGGGCCTTCCTAGGCCGTTCCCAGTGTCCTCCCACTCCATCCCATTCCCCTCCAGTCCACCCACTTCCTCCAGTCCCTTCCCAGGCCCTCCCAGATTCCTCCCATTCCCTCCAAGTCCCTTCCCACTTAATTCCAGGCCCTTCCCAGTCCCTTCCCAGTTTGACCCAGTCCACCCATTCCCTCCCACTCCCCCCCACTCCCTTCCCAGTCCCTTTCCAATACCCTCTCACTCCCCTCCCGCTCCCTTTCCATTAGCCTTCCAGTGCCCTCCCAGTCGCCTCCCAGTTTGTCCCAGTCCCTTTCCTGGTCCTCCCAGTTTCCTACCAGTCCCTCCCATTCCCTCCCGGTCCCCTCCCAGTCCACCCAGTTCCTCCCAGGCCCCTCCCAGTCTCTTCCCATTCCCTTTCCAGTGGTCACCCAGTCTTTCCCACTGCCCTCCCAGTCCCTCCCAGTGCCCTCCCATTTCACTCGGGTCCTCCCACTTCCCTCCAAGTCTGCTCCCAGTGTGTCCCAGTCCCTTCCCAGTGTGTCCCAGTCCCTTCCCACTTTGTCCCAGTCCCTTCCCAATCCCCTCCCAGTCCCTTCCCACTCCCCTCCCTGTCCATTCCTTGTTACTTTCCAGTTCCCTTCCAGTCCCCTCCCAGTTTGTCCTAGTCCCCTCCCAGTCCACCCAGTTCCTCCCAGGCCCTTTCCCGTCTCTTCCCAGTCCCTCCCGTTCCCTCCCATTCCCTCCCAGGTCTTCCCAGTTCCCTCCAAGTCCCCTCCCAGTTAGTTCCAGGCCCTTCCCAGTCCCTTCAAAGTTTATCCCAGTGCCTACTCAGTTCCATCCCAGTCCATCCCACTCCACCCAGTCTCTCCCACTCCCCTCCCAGTCCCTTTGCATTACCCTTCCAGTTCCCTCCCACTTCCCTCCCTGTCCCCTTCCAGTTTGTCCCAGTCTCTTCCCAGTTTGTCCCAGTCTCATCCTAATCCCCTCCCTGTCCCTTCCCAGTCCCTTCCCACTCCCCTCCGTCCCTCCCCAATTCCCTCCTTGTCTCCTCCTTGTCCCTTCCCAGTCCCCTCCCAGTCCACCCATTTCCTCCCAGTCCCTTCCCAGGCCCTCCCGGTCCCCTCCCAGTCCTTCCAAGTGCCCTCCCACTCCCCTCCCAGTCCCTTCCCACTCCCCTCCCAGTCCCTTCCCACTCCCCTCCTTGTACTCTCTTAGTTCTCCTTGTCTCCTCCTTCTCCTCTCCTTGTCCTTTCCATGTCTCTTCCTTTTCCCTTCCCAGGCCCTCCCAGTTTCCTCCCACTCCCTCCCGGTCCCCTCCCAGTTCTTCCAAGTGCCCTCCCAGGTCCTCCAAGTCCCCTCCCACTTAGTTCTAGGCCCTTCCCTGTCCCTTCTCAGTTCCCTTCCCACTCCCCTCCCTGTCCCTTCCCACTCCCCTCCCTGTCCCTTCCCACTCCCCTCCCTGTCCCTTCCCACTCCCCTCCCTGTCCCTTCCCACTCCCCTCCCTGTCCCTTCCTTGTCGCCTCCGTGTCGCTTCCCTGTCCCTTTCTTGTTGCCTCCGTGTTGCTTCCTTGTCCCTTCCTTGTTCCATCCCAGTCCCCTTCCAGTCCCCTCCCAGTCCACCCAGTTTCTTCCAGTCCCTTCCCAGGCCCTCCAAGTTTCCTCCCACTCCATCCCACCCCCTCCCATTCCTTCCCGGTCCTTCCCAGTGCCCTCCCAGGTCCTCCCAGTTCCCTCCAAGTCCCCTCCCAGTTAGTTCCAGGCCCTTCCCAGTCCCTTCCCAGTTTGTCCCAGTCCCTTCTCAGGTCCCTCCCAGTCCCATCCCAATCCCCTCCCAGTCCCTTCCCACTGCCCTTCCTTGTGCATTCCCAGTTCCCTCCCAGTTTGTCCCAGGACCTACCCAGTCCCTTCTCAGTCCCTCCCAGGCCCTTTCCAGTTCCTTCCCAGGCCCTCCCATTCCCTCCCAGTTCCCTCCAAGTCCCCTCCCACTTAGTTCCAGGCCCTTCCCAGTTTGTCCCAGTCCCTTCTCACTCCCCTCCCAGTCCCTTCTCACTCCCCTCCCAGTCCCTTCTCACTCCCCTCCTTGTCCCCTCCTTGTCCCCTCCCTGTCCCTTCCTTTTCCCTTCCCAGTTCCATCCCAGTCCCCTCCCAGTTTGTCCCAGGCCCTTTCCAGTCCCTTCCCAGGCCCTCCAAGTTTTCTCCCACTCCCTCCCGGTCCCCTCCCATTCCTTCCAAGTGCCCTCCCAGGTCCTCCAAGTCCCCTCCCACTTCGTTCCAGGCCCTTCCTAGTTTGTCCCTGTCCCTTCTCAGTACCCTCCTTGTCCTCCCACTCCCCTCCCAGTCCCCTCCTTGTCCCCTCCTTCTACCCTTCTTGTCCCTTCCTTTTCCCTTCCCAGTTCCATCCCAGTCCCCTCCAATTTGTCCCAGGCCCTTTCCAGTCCCTTCCCAGGCACTCCCAGTTTCCTCCCACTCCCTCCTGGTGCCCTCCCAGTCCTTCCAAGTGCCCTCCCAGGTCCTCCAAGTCCCCTCCCAGTTAGTTCCAGGCCCGTCCCGTTCCCTCCCACTTCCTCTCACTCCCCTCCCTGTCCCTTCCTTGTCCCGTCCCTGTCCCTTCCCACTCCCCTCCCTGTCCCTTCCTGGGTCCTCCCAGTTCCCTCCAAGTCCCCTCCCAATTTGTCCCAGGCCCTTCCCAGTCCCGTCCCAGTCCCTTCCTGTCCCTTCCCAGTCCCTTTGCACTGCCCTCCTTTTCCCTTCCCAGTTCCCTCCCAGTCCCCTCCCAGTTTGTGCCAATCTCTTCCCACTCCCCTTCCTTGTCCCTTCCCAGGCCCTCCCAGTTCCCTCCCACTCCATCCCAGTTCCACCCATTCCCTCCCGGTCCCCTCCCAGTCTGCCCAGTCCTTCCCAGTGCCCTCCCATTCCCTCCCAGTCCACTCCCAGTTCCCTCCAAGTCCCCTCCCAGTTTCTCCCAGGCTTTTTCCAGACCCTTCCCAGTACCCTCCCAGTCCCTTCCATTCCCTCCTGGTCCACCCTGTCCCTCAAACTCCCCGCACTGTCCCTTCTCAGTCCCTTCCAACTCTTTTCCCTGTCCCTTTTACATTCCCATCCCAGTGCCTAAGCAGTCCCCTCCCAGTCCCCCCCCCAGTCCCTTCCCAGTTTGTCCCAGTGCCCTCCCTGTCCCTTCCCAGTCCCTTCCTGTCCCTTCACTGTCACTTCCCAGTCCCTTCACAGTTCATCCACTTCCCAACCAGTCCCCTCCCAGTTTGTCCCAGTCCATTCCCATTCCCCTCATAGTTCCCTCCCCATCCTTCCCAGTTCCTCCCATTCCCTCTCAGTCCCCTCCCATTTCATTCAGGTCCTCCCAGTGCCATTGCCAGTCGCCTCCCAGTTTGTCCCGGTGCCCTCCCTGTTCCTTCCCACTCCCTTCACACTCCCTACCCATTCCATTCCCAGTCCCTTCCAACTTTTTTCCCTTCCCATTCCCTTCTTAATTCCCTCCCATTTCCCTCCCACTGGCTCCCCACTCCCCTCCCAGTCACTTGCCACTCCCCTCCCAGTCCCGTCGCACTGCATTCCCAGTCCTTCCCAGTCTCTCCCGGTTCCCTCCCACTCCCATCCCAGTACACCCAGTTCCTCCCTGTCCTTTCCCACTCCCATCCCAGTCTCTTCTCAGTGCCCCCCCAGTCCATCCCAGCCCCTCCCAGTCCATCCCAGTTCCTCCCATTCCATCCCAGTCCCTTCCATGTCCCCTACTAGTCCCTTCCTAGTTTTCCCCAGTCCTTCCCAATCCCCTCCCATTCAACCCATTTCCTCCCAATCCTTTCTCAGTCCCTTCCCAGTCCTTGCCAGTCCCTGCCAGTTCCTCCCCAGTCCCTCCCAGTCCTGCCCAGTGGCCCTCCCACTCCCCTCCCAGTGCCCCTCCCAGTCCTCTTCAAGTCCCTTCACAGTCCCCAACCAGTCCCTTCCCCATCCCTTTCCAGTTCCCTCCCAGTCATACATGCACTACCTGGCAAGAGCCCTGGTGGACAATTGGAAACAGTAGCATCCCCACTGGGAGACAACTGGGAGCACTGGGAGCATGACCCAGGAATTTCCAGTACCCCCCCTCAGTCCCCCATTTCCCTCCACAGCCCTTTACAGCCTCCCAGTCCATTCCCACTATGTCCCCTCCCTGTCCCTCCACGTCCCCTCCCACACTGTCCCACTCCCTTCCCAGTCCCCTCCCAGTCCCTCCCTGTTTATTCCTGTCTCTCCCAGTACCTCCCAATCCCTTCTAGTCCTATCCCAGTATGGGAGGAGACCAGTAGGGACCAGGAGGCACTGGGAGGCATACCTGGACCAGCTGGAGGCATTGCTGGAGCCCTGGGACACAACTGGAAGCAGCAGAAACCCAACTGGGAGCACTAGGGGTCCCTGGGAGGAACTGGGAGACAACTGGGAGAATCTCCCCATGACCCCCAGTGCCCCCCTGAGCCACTCCAGACCGCCCCAAAGTCTTTCCACAGTCTCTGAGTTCTTCCCAGTGCCATGTAGAGCCCTTCCCAGTACCTCCCAGTTAATCTTTAGACTTCCCCAGTGCCCCCACACTCCCCCCCAGTAACCCTCCCTACCCCAGATCCTTCCACAGCCTCCCACTGCCCCCCCCAATTCCCCTCCAGAGCTGTTAACAGCCTCCCAGTCCTTCCCACTATTGTCCTGAGCCCTTTCCAGTACCCTCCCAGTCGTTTTCCAATCCCCTCCCTGTCCCTTCCCAGTCCCTTCCAACTCTTTTCCTTTCCCATTCCCTTCTTAGTTCCCTCCCAATCCCCTCCCACTGGCTCCCCACTCCCCTCCCAGTCCCGTCGCAGTGCACTCCCAGTCCTTCCCAGTCTCTCCCAGTTCCCTCCCATTCCCATTCCAGTGCACCCAGTTGCTCCCTGTCCTTTCCCACTCCCATCCCAGTCTCTTCCCAGTGCCCCCCCAGTCCATCCCAGCCCCTCCCAGTCCATCCCAGTTCCTCCCATTCCATCCCAGTCCCTTCACAGTCCCCAACCAGTGCCTTCCCCATCCCTTTCCAGTCCCCTCCCAGTCATACCTGCACTACCTGGCAAGAGCCCTGGTGGACAATTGGAAGCAGTAGCATCCCCACTGGGAGACAACTGGGAGCACTGGGAGCATGACCCAGGAATTCCCAGTACCCCCCTCAGTCCCCCATTTCCCTCCCACAGCCCTTTACAGCCTCCCAGTCCATTCCCACTGTGTCCCCTCCCTGTCCCTCCAAGTCCCCTCCCACACTGTCCCACTCCCTTCCCAGTCCCCTCCCAGTCCCTCCCTGTTTATTCCTGTCTCTCCCAGTACCTCCCAATCCCTTCTAGTCCTATCCCAGTATGGGAGGAGACCAGTAGGGACCAGGAGGCACTGGGAGACATGCCTGGACCAGCTGGAGGCATTGCTGGAGCCCTGGGACACAACTGGAAGCAGCAGGATCCCAACTGGGAGCACTAGGGGTCCCTGGGAGGAACTGGGAGACAACTGGGAGAGTACTGGGAGTATCTCCCCATGACCCCCAGTGCCCCTCTGAGCCCCTCCAGACCGCCCCAAAGTCTTTCCACAGTCTCCGAGTTCTTCCCAGTGCCATGTAGAGCCCTTCCCAGTACCTCCCAGTTAACCCTTAGAATTTTCCCAGTGTCCCCTTACTCTCCCCCCCGTAACCTTACCCCCACCACAGGTCTTCCACAGCCTCCCAGTACCTTCCAGTACTGTCCTGAACCCCTCCCAGTGCCTCCCAGTCCTTTCCCAGTCTGGGAGGAAGCTGGTAGGGGCTGAGAGGCACTGGGAGGGACTGGGAGCCATACCTGCAGCAGCTGAAGTCAGTTCTGGAGCCATGGGAGACAACTGGAAGCAGCAGGAACCCAACTGGGAGCAACTGGGAGACAACTGGGAGAGCACTGGGAGCACTGTGAGTATCTCCTCATAACCCCAAGTGCCCCCCTCAGCCCCTCCACACTGCCCCAGAGTCTTTCCACAGTCTCTGAGTTCTTCCCAGTGCCATTCAGAGCCCTTCCCAGTACCTCCCAGTTAACCCTTAGAATTTTCCCAGTGCCTCCTCACTCCCCCCCAGTAACCCTCCCCCCCAGAGTCCTTCCACAGCCTCCCAGTACCTCCCAGTACTGTCCTGAGCCCCTCCCAGCCCTTTGCCACTCCCTTACCGCTCCCTTTCCAGCCTGGTTCCTCTCCAGCTAGTCTGACCCCAGCCTGTAGCAATGCCTGGGGTTGTTGTGGTAATGTGTAGAACCTGGCACTTGGATGTGTTCAATATCATGCCCTTGGACTCTGCCTGGAGGAAAGCAGAAAGTATCTATGGAAGGTTTCAGGACAGGAAAGAACAACAGGCTGCTGACGACGGAAGAACGGTCTGATGATAAAGAAGAGCTGACTGCAGTAAACAGCCTGAAGCGCGAGACAGAAGGACGCTCGCCTCCGTGCCGGAGAAGCTCAACCTGATATGGGATGAAGATAATAATGGAGAGCTGCATATCAAAGGAGAAAACTCAATTAGCAGCAGTGGTGCAAGAATGCCAGGGAATTGCTTAGCCTGCTTGATTTTTCCTACATACACTGCTTGTTCTGTACCACTAAACAATTCCTGCTTCACCAACCAGGGAGTCCGTGCATGCTTTCCAAACTCTGCCCATCTGTCCAGCCTGTCAGGGTCCCTCTGCTGAGCTCTCCTACCTTCCAGCAGATCAACTCCTGCCCCCAGCTTGGTGTCATCTGCAAAGTTATTGATGATGGACTCGCTCCCCTCATCCAGATCATCAATACAGATATTGAACAGGATGGGACCCAGCACTGATCCCTGGGGGACACCACTAGTGCCCGGCTGCCAGCTGCATGTGGCACCATTCACCACCACTCTCTGGGCCCAGGACTCCAGCCAGTTCCTAACCCAGCACAGAGTGCTCCTGTCCAGGATGTGGGCTGTTCTGCTTGGCCAGGTGGTTGTTGTGGCAGACAGTGTCAAAGGCCTTGCTGAAGTCCAGGCAGACTACATCCACAGCCTTCCCCACACCTACCAGGCAGTCACCTGGGCATAGAAGGAGATCAGGTTGGTGAGGCAGGACCTGCCCCTCCCACCAAATCTTTGCTGGCTGGGCCTGAGCCCTTGCCCGTCCTGCAGGTTTGCTGTGATTGCCCCCAGGACGATCTGCTCCATAGTCTTGCCAGGCACTGAGGTCAGGCTTACAGGCCTGGAGTTCCCAGGTTCTTCCCTCCAGCCCTTCTCGTGAATGGCATCACACTGGCAGCTTCCAGCCACCTGGGACCTCTGTGGTCATGCAGGACTGGTGGCAAATGTTGGGCAGTGGCTTGGAGCTCATCTGCCAGAGCTCTCTGCCCTGGGATGGATCCCATCTGGTGCCATAGACTTGTGAGGGTCCCAGTGGTATCCCAGTCCCTCCCAGTTCTTTCCCAGTCCTTCTCAGTCAGATTTTTCTGACAGCTCTTGGAAGAACATTTCTGTACAGGTGTTCCCCAGGGCTCCTCAGCTGCTCATAACTCAACAATCTTGGAGGGGAATAAAACCCATGGAAAGCTGAGCGTGAAGTGACAAAGCAGGCACCGCCCCCCCCCAGGGTTGCACCGCCCCCCCCCAGGGTTGCACCGCCCCCCCCCAGGGTGGCACCGCCCCCCCCCCAGGGTGGCACCGCCCCCCCCCAGGGTGGCACCGCCCCCCCCCCAGCGTGGCACCGCCCTTCCCAGCGTGGCACCGCCCTTCCCAGCGTGGCACCGCCCTTCCCAGCGCGGCACCGCCTCCCCCAGCGCGGCACCGCCCCCCAGCGTGGCACCGCCCCCTCAGCGTAGCATCGCCCCCCCAGCCTGAACCCCACCCCCCAGCGTGGCACCGCCCTCAACAACATGGCGCCGGATGCTTTAATGGCTCAGTGCAGGGTCGTGGCTGGTAGAGGTTGGAGCTCTTCTGCTGTGTCCCAGGTCAGTGCTAGTCTCTGCTGCTTTGTGGTGTTTCTCTATAGCAGCCGCTGGAGCTGCGCGTGGCTTGGGGGGGTGGCCGCCGGCGGTGCTGCGCGGGGTTTGGGGGGGTGGCCGCAGGCGGTGCTGCGCGGGGCTTGGGGGGGTGGCCCCAGGCGGGGCTGCGCGAGGCTTTGGGGGCTGGCCGCCGGTGGGGCAGCGCGGGGCTTTGGGGGGGTGGCGGCTGCTGCCTCAACTGTACCTAGTGATACCTGTAACTCTGTGCTTCTAGTGCATGCAATAATGACGGAAGTGTGGAGCTGTAAGTGATAACAGAATTGGCCCTTTATCTCTTTTCTTTTCTAGTACACCCAGTGTTTCCCCACTCCTGTTAGGAGTCTTGTCTGCAGGACTCTTGCTGTTCTCCACATGTGGGGTGTGTGTGTATGTCTACATCAGGAGCAGTCTATACGTTGTGCTTTGGAGAACAAGACCACAAGTAAGTCTGCTTTGTGTTGCACTCATGAGGAATGAGCTGCCCTGGGAGGTGATGGAGTCACCATCACTGCAAGTGTTTAAAGTAAGACTGGATGAGGCACTGAGTACCATGGTTTGGTTGACTAGATGGTGGTGGGTGATAGGTTGGACTCAGTGTTCTGGAAGGTCTTTTGCAACCTGGTTAAGTCTGTATTCTATTCTGCTTTCCCGATTGCTCCCAGCATGGCCCCTGTGTTCTCCCTCTTCTTCCCAGTAACTCCAAAATCCTTTTCTAGTGCTCCCAGTGCCTTCCCAAGTCTCCCAGTGGGGCCCCAGATCTTCCCTCAGTGGGGAAGTGTTCTCCCAGCATGCCAAACTCTCTTCTTGGTGCTCCAAGTACCACCAGATGCTGAGTGTGTGTTTTGGGACAGCATCAGTTCACAGCTCTGTGAGTTAAATGAACGCTGAAGGGAGAACAAATGATTTTGTGGTATTTTTATTGAATGCATGCTAACCTCCTCAGAGCTTTACAATGTGAGTAACTGAGATCTGTTCTTTGCTTTTTGCTTTATTCTTTACAGATTGACTCTTTGCTTTCCACTTCATTAACCGAGCAAGCAAGACGTGCAGCAGCGACACGGTCGGCACAAGGGCTACGGCTGCTGCGACGGTACAGCCTCGCCCTGCCAGCCTAGCAGGGGATCTCCTGCTTGGCTTGTGTGGGCTCCAGGTAGGGTTTGATCTGTCAGTCAGGAAGGAAAGGCTGAAAAAGAAACTGCTCAGTCCACGCTTTTACCGAGGAGCTGAAACTTCTTCCAGTGTAGACTCCAACCGAGCAGGTAGGTAAGCAAGCAGAAGTCCTCTGATGGGTATAATGGGAGTGGCAAAGAGACTTCCCTTGTTTCCAGTGTGGACAACCTCTTGTTTGTCCCCTGACCCCAGGAGCTTTTCACAGGGGCTGTGTTCCTCACTAACAGCAAGGCTGCGCTCGGCCCCTGGGGATGCTGCAACCGTAGCAGGGAAGTTGTGCTCCTGGCAGTTCTCTCTCCACCTGGATCAGGATGAAGGTGCAGGCCATTGCTCTGCAGCTAGGCACCGCTGGGAGCTGCAGCTGGTGCCCAGATCAAAGACAGCTTTGTCTCTAAGGCCAGTGCTTCTCTGCAGAGAAACCAAGATTTCTCTGTAGGTGTTGCCCAGGGTTCCTCATCTGCTCAGAATGCCCAGCTCCAGTGCCAGGCTGATGTCCCCTCACAGCCGTCACTCTGTCAGTGCTTGCCTAGAAGTGCCGGAAATCTTCCTGGAACTATTGGAGAAAAGGAAGCTTTGTCTGTCTCTGTTTGCAGTGCCCTGAGAAGGACTTGTACCGACACAGGCTCAGAAAGCTGAAACAAAACAATGAGAGCAACAGATGGAAGAGATGGGTTGATTGCCAGCAAGAAATGCACCAACTGCAAGGTGATTATGGGGTAGTAAATCCCTGAAGGTGTGACACGCTTGGAGATGCAGACCTGCGCAGCAGCTGTCACAGAGGAGGGAAGCGCAGCAAAAACTCAGCTGCGTGCTGAAGGTGCAAATCCTACTGAGAAGGGCATCCGTGGGTCGGGGTGATAAAAAGCGGGGCAGCCCCTCAGCTGTCTCTCTTTCCTTCCATGATACCACATGGGGGTGGGTGCTGATGCAGGAGAGGAGCAGGTGAGTGAGGGGCGGGGGATGCTGCCCAAAAAAGCTGCCTGAATGCTCTCAGAGGGGATGAAAACCCATGAAAAAAATTTAAGTGTTAGTGTGAGGTATTCCAGCAGAGAAAAAGCTGTGCTCTTAATCGAGAGATTGCAGAACAGTAGTAATGTGGATGCAAAAAGGCTTTGAAATGACTCTTATTTGCAAACTAAAAAACCCCACAAGACACACAAAAGAAACATCACTGGTTTTATTTTTAGTTTCTTAATTTGAATGGGAAGTCAAGGGGAATATAGAGGCATGTGGGGACTAATGGAAGGTCTCCTGTGGGTATTTTAGTCGGATGGTTAGGGTTAGTTGTGGTGGTGGGGGGAAAGCTTTGCAGTAGTGGCCTTTGTGGCGGGGGTCCAAATAACCCTAAATATCCAACTAATCCTTTGGGAGACTCTCCAGAGGCCCTCCTCATCCCTCTATGTGCCCCCAAATTCCCCTTTGATACCCCCAGGTGCACCTTAGGTGCCAACCGATCCCCTTAAGAGGGGTGGCAACACTGACCAGTTAGGGGCTTCTCTTGCCCCTGTGTGTGGGGAGCAGCTGAGTGCGGCCCTCTTTGAAGGTTTTTCCATTTGTATTGAAAACTAAGAAACAAAAAGAAAAAAACCCCAAAGGAACAAAGAAGGGCAACCCCCCCCTCCCATGACAGACAAAAAGGAAGGTCTACTGTTTTTATGTGATACACATGTTATATTTATGCTTTGAAACCCTGTTTTGCTCTCCCTAGAATTTGCTTTTACATTCCAGAAGCTCTCCTGTTTAAGTGGATGTAGAAGAATAGTATGATGTGGGAAGGTGTTTTGGGATAGCTTTGGAAGACTACGGGGAAGATTTGCCTTTGCTCGAGTCAGAGAAAGCTATGTTTTGCCTTTGACTCTGAGAGTAATGTAAACACTTTGGAACCGAAGGAGAGAAACTGGGCAGAGTTTGGTTGGACGTGTTAAAATAGTTTTGTTGTTACGACCTACTGTATGCCTTAATTACACGTATGCCAGTAGAAAATGCCCAACTGAGATGTGCCACGTGTGCCTTCTGATTAGACTATATAACTTTGCTGTATAATGTAATAAATGTCTTCAGCTGCTTACATCTGGCCCAGAAAGCACTGCTCGAAGTAATTAAAACATCAATACTACAACAAATGGTCACCCCGGACAGAGGTAAGTGACTGGGGAAACTGAGCGTCGGTGCCTCCTGTTGAGGAGCACGTATGGGTAATGAAAGAACAAAAGAAGATAACTTGATACTCAGAGTCATTTACTTACATCTTGGAGGGAAAAAAAAGGGCAACAATGTAGAATGAAAAGACATGGGAGCGGGGAGGGATGGCGGCAACAAAAGTAAACAAAATTGTTACATCTTCCCTTACAACACAGGGACTAATTAAAGATTCTTTAGATCAATTAGCAGAGCATTATAAAGCTGTTACAATAGTAATGCCATTTCACCAGAACAAAGCTCTTCTTTGACATCTACGCCCCCCAGCCCTTCTCCCCCACCATGGCCACTAAGCTCACCTGCACCCCTGGAGCTGCAGTCACTGGCACCTGGCCAATAGCAACAGCAGCCCACTCCCCCCTGCTGCTGGACACCCTCCCACTAACCCTTAAAAGTTTTTCCATGTGTTTTAATTGTGGACAGAAGGGACACTTTAGGCAAAAAGCATGACTTGGGAGAAGATGACTGTCCTAGAAGCCTGTAAGAAACACTGATTGCCAGATACTTTTGTGTACTTTAGGAACTGCTGCTGTAAGTTGTATGCACTGACATCCAGCAATATGGAGTGGAGAAGAGACAGTGGCATCTGCTACAAGCACCTTGAGTTTTAGGCTCAAAAACATCAATGTAGCTCAAAATTGCTGCTATCGCCTCCTATGGAAGTCTCCATGCCTTCAGGGAATCCTACATTTGACCTCGAGGATGCCTGGAAGGGCAGCTGGTGTGAATTCGGTGGCTTTCTCCCCACCCCCCTTTCCCCCCCCCTCTCTTTGTCCCTATGGTGCCTTTGCTAGCCGGCCGCCTCCCCCCCCCCCATTTCTCCCCCCCTTTCTGATAACCTCTCTAGTCTATGAAAGTTGTGTTCTGATTTAAAGCAACAATGATTATTTCATTATTTCTGATTGTGATGTGTTTTAGAGATTTTTTTTTTTTGTTTTTAATAGTTGTTTTACCTGTAAGCATAATGAATAGTAAGTATTTAGTGTTTATAAGTATTAAGTAATTAGTGATTGTACTAAGGTACTAAGGTGTTAGGATAAGAGTTTGATATAGGGATATTATAGAATGAGATTTTTGTTTCTTTGTATTCAAAATCGTTTTAAGAGAAGGATTATATATATTAAAAAAAAAAAGATGCATATTTTATAACAGGTTGGATGTGTTAAAATAGTTTTATTGCAACCTATTGTATGCCAGCAGAAAATGCCCAACTGAGATGTGCCACGTGTGCCTTCTGATGAGACTATATGTCTTTGCTGTATAATGTAATAAATGTCTTCAGCTGCTTACATCTGGCCCAGAAAGCACTGCTCGAAGTAAAACCTCTATACTACAGTGTTAATTCGTAAGAAGGGAGGCTTTGAAATGGGGTACGTGGGGTTCTCAAATATATAAATGTGCAGTGTGTATCTATCATATGCAAAGAGTGGCTTTTTAAAAGTATCGATTTTGTTGTCGATTGGTTATTTTTTATGTGAATGGAAAACCCTCTGAACAGAGGCTGGCTGAGCCTGATAGGAAAAATTAACCGTTCTGTATAAAATAAGAATTAACATGGGAAAAGATTAACCTTTTATATAACCCTCGGCTGGGCTCGGCTCCCTTCGGCGCCTCGGCTGGGCTCGGCTCCCTTCGGCGCCTCGGCTGGGCTCGGCTCCCTTCGGCGCCTCGGCTCGGCTCGGCTCCCTTCGGCTCCTCGGCTCGGCTCGGCTCCCTTCGGCTCCTCGGCTCGGCTCGGCTCCCTTCGGCTCCTCGGCTCGGCTCGGCTCCCTTCGGCTCCTCGGCTCGGCTCGGCTCCCTTCGGCTCCTCGGCTCGGCTCCCTTCGGCTCCTCGGCTCGGCTCGGCTCCCTTCGGCTCCTCGGCTCGGCTCGGCTCCCTTCGGCTCCTCGGCTCGGCTCGGCTCCCTTCGGCTCCTCGGCTCGGCTCGGCTCCCTTCGGCGCCGCCCTCCCCGTGACAGCGCCTGCCCTTCCCAAGATGGCGCCGTCCTCCCCGTGACAGCGCCTGCCCTTCCCAAGATGGCGCCGCCCTCGCCCCCTCGGCTCTGACCTAGCCAGCGTAACCCTCGTCCCCTCTGCTTTCTCTGCTCCGCATCAGCTCAGTGTCGACTCTGCTGCTCTCTGGAGTTGTTTTGTCCCTGCTGCAGGACTCTGCCACGGGTCTGGGGGTGGGCAGCAGCGAGGGGGCGGGGGTGGGTGTCGATTTGCCGCGGTCAGGAGCAGTCTGCTCCCAGTTCACGAGCTGTTCTCCTGTCTCTCCCAGCTCTTGCAGGCTGACCCCAATGCCCCCAGACTCGCCCAGCGATCCCAGGGTGAACCCAGCGCCTCCCAGTCTCTGCCAGTGCTCCCGGGAACTGCAAAATCCCTCTCCAGTGCTCCCAGGAACGCAGTGAGTGACCTCCTGTCCCACGCGGTGCTGCCAGTAAAACCTCTCCGATCCTATTCTCGGTGACCTCGCAGCAACAACAGTGCTCCCAGGAACTCCAAGATCTCCTTCAAGGGCTCCCAGTACTGCAATGTGTTCTCCCAGTCCCTTCCCTGTTTGTCCCTGTCCCTCCCAGCTTGTCCCAGTCTGTAACAATCGCTTTGCTATCCCTACCAAGTCCCTTCCCACACTGTCCCAGTCCCTTCCCAGTCCCTTCCCAGTTTCATTCCCAGTCCTTTCCCACTGCATCCCAGTCCCTTCGCAGTACTCTCCCATTCCCAGCCAAGTCCCTTCCCAGTTTCCTTCCAGTCCCTCCTAATTTCTCCCACTACCTCCCAGTTCTTCTTAGTCCCTTGCCAGTTCCCTCCAGGTCCTTTCCAGTCCATCCCATTCCCACCCAGTCCCTTCCCCGTCCTATCCCAGTCCATCCCACTCCATCCCGGGCCCTCCCAGTCCCTTCCCATTCCCTTCCCAGTTCCCTCCCATTCCGTCCCAGTCCTTCCCAGTCTCTCCCCCCCCCATTCCTGTCCATCCCAGCCCCTCCCATTCCCTCCCCGTCCCCTCCCAGTCTGCCCAGTGCCCTCCCAGTCATTCCCAGTTCCTCCCATTCCCTCTCAGTCCCCTCCTGGTCCATTCCCAGTGCCCTCCCATTCCCTCCCCGTCCCCTCCCATTTCACTCTGGTCCTCCCAGTGCACTCCCAGTCCCCTCCCACTTTGTCCCAGTTCCCTCCCTGTCCCTTCCCAGCCCCTTCCCAGTCCCTCCCACTCCATCCCAGTCCCTCCCATTCCCTCCTGTTCCACCCAGTCCCTCCCACTCCCTCACTGTCCCTTCCCAGTTCCCTCCCAGTCCGTCCCAGTGCCCTCCCCATACCTTCCCAGTCTCTTCACAGTTCCCTCCCAGTTTCGCCCAGGCCCTTTCCAGTCCCTCCCAGCAAGCTCCCAGTCCTGCCCTGTCCCTCCCAATTCCCTCCCAGTCCACCCAGTCCCTCCCACTCCCCTCCCAGTTCCCTCCCAGTTTGTCCCAGGCCCTTACCAGTCCATTCTCACTTTCCTCCCTGTCCCCTCCCAGTCCCTTCCCAGTGCACTCCCAGTCCCTTCCCAGTGCACTCCCAGTCCCCTCCCATTCTCTTCCAGACCCCTCCCATTCTCTCCCAGTCCCTCCAAGCCCCTCCCTGTCCATCCCAGTCCCCTCCCACTTAGTTCCAGGCCCCTCCCTGTCCCTTCCCACTCCCCTCCCTGTCCCTTCCCACTCCCCTCCCTGTCCCTTCCCTGTCACCTCCGTGTCGCTTCCCTGTCGCCTCTGTGTTGCTTCCTTGTCCCTTTCTTGTCGCCTCCTTGTCTCCTCCGTGTTGCTTCCTTGTCCCTTCCTTGTTCCATCCCAGTCCCCTCCCAGTCCCCTTCCAGTTTGTCCCAGTCTCTTCCCAGTTCCCTCCCACTCCTTTCCCAGGTCCCTTCCCGTTCCCTTCCCAGTTCCCTTCCCAGTCCCCTCCCAGTCCACCCATTTCCTCCCAGTCCCTTTCCAGTCCCTTCCCAGGCCCTCCAAGTTTCCTCCCACTCCCTCCCGGTCCCCTCCCAGTCCTTCCAAGTGCCCTCCCAGGTCCTCCAAGTCCCCTCCCACTTAGTTCTTGGCCCTTCCTTCCCAGTTTGTCCCTGTCCCTTCTCACTCCCCTCCTTGTCCTCTCCTTGTCCTCTCCTTGTTCCCTCCTTCTTCTCTCCTTGTCCTTTCCATGTCCCTTCCTTTTCCCTTCCCAGTTCCATCCCAGTCCCCTCCTACTTAGTTCCAGGCCCTTCCCTGTCCCTTCCCACTCCCCTCCCTGTCCCTTCTCATTCCCCTCCCAGTCCCTTTGCATTACCCTTCCAGTTCCCTCCCACTTCCCTCCCAGTCCCCTTCCAGTTTGTCCCAGTCTCTTCCCAGTTCCCTCCCACTCCCTTCCAGTTCCCTTCCCAGTTCCCTTCCCGTTCCCATCCCAGTCCCCTCCCACTTAGTTCCAGGCCCCTCCCTGTCCCTTCCCACTCCCCTCCCTGTCCCTTCCCACTCCCCTCCCTGTCCCTTCCCACTCCCCTCCCTGTCCCTTCCCTGTCACCTCCGTGTCGCTTCCCTGTCGCCTCTGTGTTGCTTCCTTGTCCCTTTCTTGTCGCCTCCTTGTCTCCTCCTTGTTGCTTCCTTGTCCCTTCCTTGTTCCATCCCAGTCCCCTCCCATTTTGTCCCAGGACCTTCCCAGTCCCCTTCCAGTCCCCTCCCAGTCCACCCAGTTTCTCCCAGTCCCTTTCCAGTCCCTTCCCAGGCCTTCCAAGTTTCCTCCCATTCCTTCCCGGTCCTTCCCAGTGCCCTCCCAGGTCCTCCCAGTTCCCTCCAAGTCCCCTCCCACAGGCCCTTCCCAGTCCCTTCTCAGGTCCCTCCCAGTCCCATCCCAATCCCCTCCCAGTCCCTTCCCACTGCCCTTCCTTGTGCATTCCCAGTTCCCTCCCAGTTTGTCCCAGGACCTACCCAGTCCCTTCTCAGTCCCTCCCAGGCCCTTTCCAGTTCCTTCCCAGGCCCTCCCATTCCCTCCCAGTTCCCTCCAAGTCCCCTCCCACTTAGTTCCAGGGCCTTCCTAGGCCGTTCCCAGTGTCCTCCCACTCCATCCCATTCCCCTCCAGTCCACCCACTTCCTCCAGTCCCTTCCCAGGCCCTCCCAGATTCCTCCCATTCCCTCCCAGTTCCCTCCAAGTCCCTTCCCACTTAGTTCCAGGCCCTTCCCAGTCCCTTCCCAGTTTGACCCAGTCCACCCATTCCCTCCCACTCCCCCCCACTCCCTTCCCAGTCCCTTTCCAATACCCTCTCACTCCCCTCCCGCTCCCTTTCCATTAGCCTTCCAGTGCCCTCCCAGTCGCCTCCCAGTTTGTCCCAGTCCCTTTCCTGGTCCTCCCAGTTTCCTACCAGTCCCTCCCATTCCCTCCCGGTCCCCTCCCAGTCCACCCAGTTCCTCCCAGGCCCCTCCCAGTCTCTTCCCATTCCCTTTCCAGTGGTCACCCAGTCTTTCCCACTGCCCTCCCAGTCCCTCCCAGTGCCCTCCCATTTCACTCGGGTCCTCCCACTTCCCTCCAAGTCTGCTCCCAGTGTGTCCCAGTCCCTTCCCAGTGTGTCCCAGTCCCTTCCCACTTTGTCCCAGTCCCTTCCCAATCCCCTCCCAGTCCCTTCCCACTCCCCTCCCTGTCCATTCCTTGTTACTTTCCAGTTCCCTTCCAGTCCCCTCCCAGTTTGTCCTAGTCCCCTCCCAGTCCACCCAGTTCCTCCCAGGCCCTTTCCCGTCTCTTCCCAGTCCCTCCCGTTCCCTCCCATTCCCTCCCAGGTCTTCCCAGTTAGTTCCAGGCCCTTCCCAGTCCCTTCAAAGTTTATCCCAGTGCCTACTCAGTTCCATCCCAGTCCATCCCACTCCACCCAGTCTCTCCCACTCCCCTCCCAGTCCCTTTGCATTACCCTTCCAGTTCCCTCCCACTTCCCTCCCTGTCCCCTTCCAGTTTGTCCCAGTCTCTTCCCAGTTTGTCCCAGTCTCATCCTAATCCCCTCCCTGTCCCTTCCCAGTCCCTTCCCACTCCCCTCCGTCCCTCCCCAATTCCCTCCTTGTCTCCTCCTTGTCCCTTCCCAGTCCCCTCCCAGTCCACCCATTTCCTCCCAGTCCCTTCCCAGGCCCTCCCGGTCCCCTCCCAGTCCTTCCAAGTGCCCTCCCAGGTCCTCCCAGTCCCTTCCCACTCCCCTCCCAGTCCCTTCCCACTCCCCTCCTTGTACTCTCTTTGTTCTCCTTGTCTCCTCCTTCTCCTCTCCTTGTCCTTTCCATGTCTCTTCCTTTTCCCTTCCCAGTTAAATCCCAGTCCCCTCTCAGTTTGTCCTAGGCCCTTTCCAGTCCCTTCCCAGGCCCTCCCAGTTTCCTCCCACTCCCTCCCGGTCCCCTCCCAGTTCTTCCAAGTGCCCTCCCAGGTCCTCCAAGTCCCCTCCCACTTAGTTCTAGGCCCTTCCCTGTCCCTTCTCAGTTCCCTTCCCACTCCCCTCCCTGTCCCTGCCCACTCCCCTCCCTGTCCCTTCCCACTCCCCTCCCTGTCCCTTCCCACTCCCCTCCCTGTCCCTTCCTTGTCGCCTCCGTGTCGCTTCCTTGTCCCTTTCTTGTTGCCTCCGTGTTGCTTCCTTGTCCCTTCCTTGTTCCATCCCAGTCCCCTTCCAGTCCCCTCCCAGTCCACCCAGTTTCTTCCAGTCCCTTCCCAGGCCCTCCAAGTTTCCTCCCACTCCATCCCACCCCCTCCCATTCCTTCCCGGTCCTTCCCAGTGCCCTCCCAGGTCCTCCCAGTTCCCTCCAAGTCCCCTCCCAGTTAGTTCCAGGCCCTTCCCAGTTTGTCCCAGTCCCTTCTCAGGTCCCTCCCAGTCCCATCCCAATCCCCTCCCAGTCCCTTCCCACTGCCCTTCCTTGTGCATTCCCAGTTCCCTCCCAGTTTGTCCCAGGACCTACCCAGTCCCTTCTCAGTCCCTCCCAGGCCCTTTCCAGTTCCTTCCCAGGCCCTCCCATTCCCTCCCAGTTCCCTCCAAGTCCCCTCCCACTTAGTTCCAGGCCCTTCCCAGTTTGTCCCAGTCCCTTCTCACTCCCCTCCCACTCCCCTCCCAGTCCCCTCCTTGTCCCCTCCTTCTACCCTTCTTGTCCCTTCCTTTTCCCTTCCCAGTTCCATCCCAGTCCCCTCCAATTTGTCCCAGGCCCTTTCCAGTCCCTTCCCAGGCACTCCCAGTTTCCTCCCACTCCCTCCTGGTGCCCTCCCAGTCCTTCCAAGTGCCCTCCCAGGTCCTCCAAGTCCCCTCCCAGTTAGTTCCAGGCCCGTCCCATTCCCTTCTCAGTTCCCTCCCACTCCCTCCCACTCCCTCTCACTCCCCTCCCTGTCCCTTCCTTGTCCCGTCCCTGTCCCTTCCCACTCCCCTCCCTGTCCCTTCCTGGGTCCTCCCAGTTCCCTCCAAGTCCCCTCCCAATTTGTCCCAGGCCCTTCCCAGTCCCGTCCCAGTCCCTTCCTGTCCCTTCCCAGTCCCTTTGCACTGCCCTCCTTTTCCCTTCCTAGTTCCCTCCCAGTCCCCTCCCAGTTTGTGCCAATCTCTTCCCACTCCCCTTCCTTGTCCCTTCCCAGGCCCTCCCAGTTCCCTCCCACTCCATCCCAGTTCCACCCATTCCCTCCCGGTCCCCTCCCAGTCCGCCCAGTCCTTCCCAGTGCCCTCCCATTCCCTCCCAGTCCACTCCCAGTTCCCTCCAAGTCCCCTCCCAGTTTCTCCCAGGCTTTTTCCAGACCCTTCCCAGTACCCTCCCAGTCCCTTCCATTCCCTCCTGGTCCACCCTGTCCCTCAAACTCCCCGCACTGTCCCTTCTCAGTCCCTTCCAACTCTTTTCCCTGTCCCTTTTACATTCCCATCCCAGTGCCTAAGCAGTCCCCTCCCAGTCCCCCCCCCAGTCCCTTCCCAGTTTGTCCCAGTGCCCTCCCTGTCCCTTCCCAGTCCCTTCCTGTCCCTTCACTGTCACTTCCCAGTCCCTTCACAGTTCATCCACTTCCCAACCAGTCCCCTCCCAGTTTGTCCCAGTCCATTCCCATTCCCCTCATAGTTCCCTCCCCATCCTTCCCAGTTCCTCCCATTCCCTCTCAGTCCCCTCCCATTTCACTCAGGTCCTCCCAGTGCCATTGCCAGTCGCCTCCCAGTTTGTCCCGGTGCCCTCCCTGTTCCTTCCCACTCCCTTCACACTCCCTACCCATTCCATTCCCAGTCCCTTCCAACTTTTTTCCCTTCCCATTCCCTTCTTAATTCCCTCCCATTTCCCTCCCACTGGCTCCCCACTCCCCTCCCAGTCACTTGCCACTCCCCTCCCAGTCCCGTCGCACTGCATTCCCAGTCCTTCCCAGTCTCTCCCGGTTCCCTCCCACTCCCATCCCAGTACACCCAGTTCCTCCCTGTCCTTTCCCACTCCCATCCCAGTCTCTTCTCAGTGCCCCCCCAGTCCATCCCAGCCCCTCCCAG
The DNA here is from genome assembly GCF_026170545.1 of Melanerpes formicivorus. Lineage (NCBI taxonomy): Eukaryota > Metazoa > Chordata > Aves > Piciformes > Picidae > Melanerpes > Melanerpes formicivorus. Next base: position 60,086,696 of record NW_027142354.1, read on the forward strand.
TCCATCCCAGTTCCTCCCATTCCATCCCAGTCCCTTCCATGTCCCCTACTAGTCCCTTCCTAGTTTTCCCCAGTCCTTCCCAATCCCCTCCCATTCAACCCATTTCCTCCCAATCCTTTCTCAGTCCCTTCCCAGTCCTTGCCAGTCCCTGCCAGTTCCTCCCCAGTCCCTCCCAGTCCTGCCCAGTGGCCCTCCCACTCCCCTCCCAGTGCCCCTCCCAGTCCTCTTCAAGTCCCTTCACAGTCCCCAACCAGTCCCTTCCCCATCCCTTTCCAGTTCCCTCCCAGTCATACATGCACTACCTGGCAAGAGCCCTGGTGGACAATTGGAAACAGTAGCATCCCCACTGGGAACACTGGGAGACAACTGGGAAACAACTGGGAGCACTGGGAGCATGACCCAGGAATTTCCAGTACCCCCCCTCAGTCCCCCATTTCCCTCCACAGCCCTTTACAGCCTCCCAGTCCATTCCCACTATGTCCCCTCCCTGTCCCTCCACGTCCCCTCCCACACTGTCCCACTCCCTTCCCAGTCCCCTCCCAGTCCCTCCCTGTTTATTCCTGTCTCTCCCAGTACCTCCCAATCCCTTCTAGTCCTATCCCAGTATGGGAGGAGACCAGTAGGGACCAGGAGGCACTGGGAGGCATACCTGGACCAGCTGGAGGCATTGCTGGAGCCCTGGGACACAACTGGAAGCAGCAGAAACCCAACTGGGAGCACTAGGGGTCCCTGGGAGGAACTGGGAGACAACTGGGAGAATCTCCCCATGACCCCCAGTGCCCCCCTGAGCCCCTCCAGACCGCCCCAAAGTCTTTCCACAGTCTCTGAGTTCTTCCCCGTGCCATGTAGAGCCCTTCCCAGTACCTCCCAGTTAACCCTTAGACTTCCCCAGTGCCCCCTCACTCCCCCCCAGTAACCCTCCCTACCCCAGATCCTTCCACAGCCTCCCACTGCCCCCCCCAATTCCCCTCCAGAGCTGTTAACAGCCTCCCAGTCCTTCCCACTATTGTCCTGAGCCCTTTCCAGTACCCTCCCAGTCGTTTTCCAATCCCCTCCCTGTCCCTTCCCAGTCCCTTCCAACTCTTTTCCTTTCCCATTCCCTTCTTAGTTCCCTCCCAATCCCCTCCCACTGGCTCCCCACTCCCCTCCCAGTCCCGTCGCAGTGCACTCCCAGTCCTTCCCAGTCTCTCCCAGTTCCCTCCCATTCCCATTCCAGTGCACCCAGTTGCTCCCTGTCCTTTCCCACTCCCATCCCAGTCTCTTCCCAGTGCCCCCCCAGTCCATCCCAGCCCCTCCCAGTCCATCCCAGTTCCTCCCATTCCATCCCAGTCCCTTCACAGTCCCCAACCAGTGCCTTCCCCATCCCTTTCCAGTCCCCTCCCAGTCATACCTGCACTACCTGGCAAGAGCCCTGGTGGACAATTGGAAGCAGTAGCATCCCCACTGGGAGACAACTGGGAGCACTGGGAGCATGACCCAGGAATTCCCAGTACCCCCCCTCAGTCCCCCATTTCCCTCCCACAGCCCTTTACAGCCTCCCAGTCCATTCCCACTATGTCCCCTCCCTGTCCCTCCAAGTCCCCTCCCACACTGTCCCACTCCCTTCCCAGTCCCCTCCCAGTCCCCCCCTGTTTATTCCTGTCCCTCCCAGTACCTCCCAATCCCTTCTAGTCCTATCCCAGTATGGGAGGAGACCAGTAGGGACCAGGAGGCACTGGGAGACATGCCTGGACCAGCTGGAGGCATTGCTGGAGCCCTGGGACACAACTGGAAGCAGCAGGATCCCAACTGGGAGCACTAGGGGTCCCTGGGAGGAACTGGGAGACAACTGGGAGAGTACTGGGAGTATCTCCCCATGACCCCCAGTGCCCCTCTGAGCCCCTCCAGACCGCCCCAAAGTCTTTCCACAGTCTCCGAGTTCTTCCCAGTGCCATGTAGAGCCCTTCCCAGTACCTCCCAGTTAACCCTTAGAATTTTCCCAGTGTCCCCTTACTCTCCCCCCCCGTAACCTTACCCCCACCACAGGTCTTCCACAGCCTCCCAGTACCTTCCAGTACTGTCCTGAACCCCTCCCAGTGCCTCCCAGTCCTTTCCCAGTCTGGGAGGAAGCTGGTAGGGGCTGAGAGGCACTGGGAGGGACTGGGAGCCATACCTGCAGCAGCTGAAGTCAGTTCTGGAGCCATGGGAGACAACTGGAAGCAGCAGGAACCCAACTGGGAGCAACTGGGAGAGCACTGGGAGCACTGTGAGTATCTCCTCATAACCCCAAGTGCCCCCCTCAGCCCCTCCACACTGCCCCAGAGTCTTTCCACAGTCTCTGAGTTCTTCCCAGTGCCATTCAGAGCCCTTCCCAGTACCTCCCAGTTAACCCTTAGAATTTTCCCAGTGCCTCCTCACTCCCCCCCAGTAACCCTCCCCCCCAGAGTCCTTCCACAGCCTCCCAGTACCTCCCAGTACTGTCCTGAGCCCCTCCCAGCCCTTTGCCACTCCCTTACCGCTCCCTTTCCAGCCTGGTTCCTCTCCAGCTAGTCTGACCCCAGCCTGTAGCAATGCCTGGGGTTGTTGTGGTAATGTGTAGAACCTGGCACTTGCATGTGTTCAATATCATGCCCTTGGACTCTGCCTGGAGGAAAGCAGAAAGTCTGTATGGAAGGTTTCAGGACAGGAAAGAACAACAGGCTGCTGACGACGGAAGAACGGTCTGATGATAAAGAAGAGCTGACTGCAGTAAACAGCCTGAAGCGCGAGACAGAAGGACGCTCGCCTCCGTGCCGGAGAAGCTCAACCTGATATGGGATGAAGATAATAATGGAGAGCTGCATATCAAAGGAGAAAACTCAATTAGCAGCAGTGGTGCAAGAATGCCAGGGAATTGCTTAGCCTGCTTGATTTTTCCTACATACACTGCTTGTTCTGTACCACTAAACAATTCCTGCTTCACCAACCAGGGAGTCCGTGCATGCTTTCCAAACTCTGCCCATCTGTCCAGCCTGTCAGGGTCCCTCTGCTGAGCTCTCCTACCTTCCAGCAGATCAACTCCTGCCCCCAGCTTGGTGTCATCTGCAAAGTTATTGATGATGGACTCCCCTCATCCAGATCATCAATACAGATATTGAACAGGATGGGACCCAGCACTGATCCCTGGGGGACACCACTAGTGCCCGGCTGCCAGCTGCATGTGGCACCATTCACCACCACTCTCTGGGCCCAGGACTCCAGCCAGTTCCTAACCCAGCACAGAGTGCTCCTGTCCAGGATGTGGGCTGTTCTGCTTGGCCAGGTGGTTGTTGTGGCAGACAGTGTCAAAGGCCTTGCTGAAGTCCAGGCAGACTACATCCACAGCCTTCCCCACACCTACCAGGCAGTCACCTGGGCATAGAAGGAGATCAGGTTGGTGAGGCAGGACCTGCCCCTCCCACCAAATCTTTGCTGGCTGGGCCTGAGCCCTTGCCCGTCCTGCAGGTTTGCTGTGATTGCCCCCAGGACGATCTGCTCCATAGTCTTGCCAGGCACTGAGGTCAGGCTTACAGGCCTGGAGTTCCCAGGTTCTTCCCTCCAGCCCTTCTCGTGAATGGCATCACACTGGCAGCTTCCAGCCACCTGGGACCTCTGTGGTCATGCAGGACTGGTGGCAAATGTTGGGCAGTGGCTTGGAGCTCATCTCCCCCAGCGCGGCACCGCCTCCCCCGGCGCGGCACCGCCTCCCCCAGCGCGGCACCGCCTCCACCCATGTGGCACCGCCCCCCAGCGTGGCACCGCCCCCTCAGCGTACATCGCCCCCCCCCCAGCCTGAACCCCACCCCCCAGCGTGGCACCGCCCTGAACAACATGGCGCCGGATGCTTTAAAATGGCTCAGTGCAGGGTCGTGGCTGGTAGAGGTTGGAGCTCTTCTGCTGTGTCCCAGGTCAGTGCTAGTCTCTGCTGCTTTGTGGGGTTTCTCTATAGCAGCCGCTGGAGCTGCGCGTGGCTTGGGGGGGTGGCCGCCGGCGGTGCTGCGCGGGGCTTTGGGGGGGTGGCCGCAGGCGGTGCTGCGCGGGGCTTGGGGGGGTGGCCCCAGGCGGGGCTGCGCGAGGCTTTGGGGGCTGGCCGCCGGCGGGGCAGCGCGGGGCTTTGGGGGGGTGGCGGCTGCTGCCTCAACTGTACCTAGAGATACCTGTAACTCTGTGCTTCTAGTGCATGCAATAATGACGGAAGTGTGGAGCTGTAAGTGATAACAGAATTGGCCCTTTATCTCTTTTCTTTTCTAGTACACCCAGTGTTTCCCCACTCCTGTTAGGAGTCTTGTCTGCAGGACTCTTGCTGTTCTCCACATGTGGGGTGTGTGTGTATGTCTACATCAGGAGCAGTCTATACGTTGTGCTTTGGAGAACAAGACCACAAGTAAGTCTGCTTTGTGTTGCACTCATGAGGAATGAGCTGCCCTGGGAGGTGATGGAGTCACCATCACTGCAAGTGTTTAAAGTAAGACTGGATGAGGCACTGAGTACCATGGTTTGGTTGACTAGATGGTGGTGGGTGATAGGTTGGACTCAGTGTTCTGGAAGGTCTTTTGCAACCTGGTTAAGTCTGTATTCTATTCTGCTTTCCTGATTGCTCCCAGCATGGCCCCTGTGTTCTCCCTCTTCTTCCCAGTAACTCCAAAATCCTTTTCTAGTGCTCCCAGTGCCTTCCCAAGTCTCCCAGTGGGGCCCCAGATCTTCCCTCAGTGGGGAAGTGTTCTCCCAGCATGCCAAACTCTCTTCTTGGTGCTCCAAGTACCACCAGATGCTGAGTGTGTGTTTTGGGACAGCATCAGTTCACAGCTCTGTGAGTTAAATGAACGCTGAAGGGAGAACAAATGATTTTGTGGTATTTTTATTGAATGCATGCTAACCTCCTCAGAGCTTTACAATGTGAGTAACTGAGATCTGTTCTTTGCTTTTTGCTTTATTCTTTACAGATTGACTCTTTGCTTTCCACTTCATTAACCGAGCAAGCAAGACGTGCAGCAGCGACACGGTCGGCACAAGGGCTACGGCTGCTGCGACGGTACAGCCTCGCCCTGCCAGCCTAGCAGGGGATCTCCTGCTTGGCTTGTGTGGGCTCCAGGTAGGGTTTGATCTGTCAGTCAGGAAGGAAAGGCTGAAAAAGAAACTGCTCAGTCCACGCTTTTACCGAGGAGCTGAAACTTCTTCCAGTGTAGACTCCAACCGAGCAGGTAGGTAAGCAAGCAGAAGTCCTCTGATGGGTATAATGGGAGTGGCAAAGAGACTTCCCTTGTTTCCAGTGTGGACAACCTCTTGTTTGTCCCCTGACCCCAGGAGCTTCTCACAGGGGCTGTGTTCCTCACTAACAGCAAGGCTGCGCTCGGCCCCTGGGGATGCTGCAACCGTAGCAGAGAAGTTGTGCTCCTGGCAGTTCTCTCTCCACCTGGATCAGGATGAAGGTGCAGGCCATTGCTCTGCAGCTAGGCACCGCTGGGAGCTGCAGCTGGTGCCCAGATCAAAGACAGCTTTGTCTCTAAGGCCAGTGCTTCTCTGCAGAGAAACCAAGATTTCTCTGTAGGTGTTGCCCAGGGTTCCTCATCTGCTCAGAATGCCCAGCTCCAGTGCCAGGCTGATGTCCCCTCACAGCCGTCACTCTGTCGGTGCTTGCCTAGAAGTGCCGGAAATCTTCCTGGAACTATTGGAGAAAAGGAAGCTTTGTCTGTCTCTGTTTGCAGTGCCCTGAGAAGGACTTGTACCGACACAGGCTCAGAAAGCTGAAACAAAACAATGAGAGCAACAGATGGAAGAGACGGGTTGATTGCCAGCAAGAAATGCACCAACTGCGAGGTGATTATGGGGTAGTAAATCCCTGAAGGTGTGACACGCTTGGAGATGCAGACCTGCGCAGCAGCTGTCACAGAGGAGGGAAGCGCAGCAAAAACTCAGCTGCGTGCTGAAGGCGCAAATCCTACTGAGAAGGGCATCCGTGGGTCGGGGTGATAAAAAGCGGGGCAGCCCCTCAGCTGTCTCTCTTTCCTTCCATGATACCACATGGGGGTGGGTGCTGATGCAGGAGAGGAGCAGGTGAGTGAGGGGCGGGGGATGCTGCCCAAAAAAGCTGCCTGAATGCTCTCAGAGGGGATGAAAACCCATGAAAAAAATTTAAGTGTTAGTGTGAGGTATTCCAGCAGAGAAAAAGCTGTGCTCTTAATCGAGAGATTGCAGAACAGTAGTAATGTGGATGCAAAAAGGCTTTGAAATGACTCTTATTTGCAAACTAAAAAACCCCACAAGACACACAAAAGAAACATCACTGGTTTTATTTTTAGTTTCTTAATTTGAATGGGAAGTCAAGGGGAATATAGAGGCATGTGGGGACTAATGGAAGGTCTCCTGTGGGTATTTTAGTCGGATGGTTAGGGTTAGTTGTGGTGGTGGGGGGAAAGCTTTGCAGTAGTGGCCTTTGTGGCGGGGGTCCAAATAACCCTAAATATCCAACTAATCCTTTGGGAGACTCTCCAGAGGCCCTCCTCATCCCTCTATGTGCCCCCAAATTCCCCTTTGATACCCCCAGGTGCACCTTAGGTGCCAACCGATCCCCTTAAGAGGGGTGGCAACACTGACCAGTTAGGGGCTTCTCTTGCCCCTGTGTGTGGGGAGCAGCTGAGTGCGGCCCTCTTTGAAGGTTTTTCCATTTGTATTGAAAACTAAGAAACAAAAAGAAAAAAACCCCAAAGGAACAAAGAAGGGCAACCCCCCCCCTCCCATGACAGACAAAAAGGAAGGTCTACTGTTTTTATGTGATACACATGTTATATTTATGCTTTGAAACCCTGTTTTGCTCTCCCTAGAATTTGCTTTTACATTCCAGAAGCTCTCCTGTTTAAGTGGATGTAGAAGAATAGTATGATGTGGGAAGGTGTTTTGGGATAGCTTTGGAAGACTACGGGGAAGATTTGCCTTTGCTCGAGTCAGAGAAAGCTATGTTTTGCCTTTGACTCTGAGAGTAATGTAAACACTTTGGAACCGAAGGAGAGAAACTGGGCAGAGTTTGGTTGGACGTGTTAAAATAGTTTTGTTGTTACGACCTACTGTATGCCTTAATTACACGTATGCCAGTAGAAAATGCCCAACTGAGATGTGCCACGTGTGCCTTCTGATTAGACTATATAACTTTGCTGTATAATGTAATAAATGTCTTCAGCTGCTTACATCTGGCCCAGAAAGCACTGCTCGAAGTAATTAAAACATCAATACTACAACAAATGGTCACCCCGGACAGAGGTAAGTGACTGGGGAAACTGAGCGTCGGTGCCTCCTGTTGAGGAGCACGTATGGGTAATGAAAGAACAAAAGAAGATAACTTGATACTCAGAGTCATTTACTTACATCTTGGAGGGAAAAAAAAGGGCAACAATGTAGAATGAAAAGACATGGGAGCGGGGAGGGATGGCGGCAACAAAAGTAAACAAAATTGTTACATCTTCCCTTACAACACAGGGACTAATTAAAGATTCTTTAGATCAATTAGCAGAGCATTATAAAGCTGTTACAATAGTAATGCCATTTCACCAGAACAAAGCTCTTCTTTGACATCTACGCCCCCCAGCCCTTCTCCCCCACCATGGCCACTAAGCTCACCTGCACCCCTGGAGCTGCAGTCACTGGCACCTGGCCAATAGCAACAGCAGCCCACTCCCCCCCTGCTGCTGGACACCCTCCCACTAACCCTTAAAAGTTTTTCCATGTGTTTTAATTGTGGACAGAAGGGACACTTTAGGCAAAAAGCATGACTTGGGAGAAGATGACTGTCCTAGAAGCCTGTAAGAAACACTGATTGCCAGATACTTTTGTGTACTTTAGGAACTGCTGCTGTAAGTTGTATGCACTGACATCCAGCAATATGGAGTGGAGAAGAGACAGTGGCATCTGCTACAAGCACCTTGAGTTTTAGGCTCAAAAACATCAATGTAGCTCAAAATTGCTGCTATCGCCTCCTATGGAAGTCTCCATGCCTTCAGGGAATCCTACATTTGACCTCGAGGCTGCCTGGAAGGGCAGCTGGTGTGAATTCGGTGGCTTTCTCCCCACCCCCCTTTCCCCCCCCTCTCTTTGTCCCTATGGTGCCTTTGCTAGCCGGCCGCCTCCCCCCCCCCCCCATTTCTCCCCCCCTTTCTGATAACCTCTCTAGTCTATGAAAGTTGTGTTCTGATTTAAAGCAACAATGATTATTTCATTATTTCTGATTGTGATGTGTTTTAGAGATTTTTTTTTTTGTTTTTAATAGTTGTTTTACCTGTAAGCATAATGAATAGTAAGTATTTAGTGTTTATAAGTATTAAGTAATTAGTGATTGTACTAAGGTACTAAGGTGTTAGGATAAGAGTTTGATATAGGGATATTATAGAATGAGATTTTTGTTTCTTTGTATTCAAAATCGTTTTAAGAGAAGGATTATATATATTAAAAAAAAAAAGGATGCATATTTTATAACAGGTTGGATGTGTTAAAATAGTTTCATTGCAACCTATTGTATGCCAGCAGAAAATGCCCAACTGAGATGTGCCACGTGTGCCTTCTGATTAGACTATATGACTTTGCTGTATAATGTAATAAATGTCTTCAGCTGCTTACATCTGGCCCAGAAAGCACTGCTCGAAGTAAAACCTCTATACTACAGTGTTAATTCGTAAGAAGGGAGGCTTTGAAATGGGGTACGTGGGGTTCTCAAATATATAAATGTGCAGTGTGTATCTATCATATGCAAAGAGTGGCTTTTTAAAAGTATCGATTTTGTTGTCGATTGGTTATTTTTTATGTGAATGGAAAACCCTCTGAACAGAGGCTGGCTGAGCCTGATAGGAAAAATTAACCGTTCTGTATAAAATAAGAATTAACATGGGAAAAGATTAACCTTTTATATAACCCTCGGCTGGGCTCGGCTCCCTTCGGCGGCTCGGCTGGGCTCGGCTCCCTTCGGCGGCTCGGCTGGGCTCGGCTCCCTTCGGCGGCTCGGCTGGGCTCGGCTCCCTTCGGCGGCTCGGCTGGGCTCGGCTCCCTTCGGCGGCTCGGCTGGGCTCGGCTCCCTTCGGCGGCTCGGCTGGGCTCGGCTCCCTTCGGCTCCTCGGCTGGGCTCGGCTCCCTTCGGCGGCTCGGCTGGGCTCGGCTCCCTTCGGCTCCTCGGCTCGGCTCGGCTCCCTTCGGCTCCTCGGCTGGGCTCGGCTCCCTTCGGCTCCTCGGCTCGGCTCGGCTCCCTTCGGCTCCTCGGCTCGGCTCGGCTCCCTTCGGCTCCTCGGCTCGGCTCGGCTCCCTTCGGCTCCTCGGCTCGGCTCGGCTCCCTTCGGCTCCTCGGCTCGGCTCGGCTCCCTTCGGCTCCTCGGCTCGGCTCGGCTCCCTTCGGCGCCGCCCTCCCCGTGACAGCGCCTGCCCTTCCCAAGATGGCGCCGTCCTCCCCGTGACAGCGCCTGCCCTTCCCAAGATGGCGCCGCCCTCGCCCCCTCGGCTCTGACCTAGCCAGCGTAACCCTCGTCCCCTCTGCTTTCTCCGCTCCGCATCAGCTCAGTGTCGACTCTGCTGCTCTCTGGAGTTGTTTTGTCCCTGCTGCAGGACTCTGCCACGGGTCTCGGGGTGGGCAGCAGCGAGGGGGCGGGGGTGGGTGTCGATTTGCCGCGGTCAGGAGCAGTCTGCTCCCAGTTCACGAGCTGTTCTCCTGTCTCTCCCAGCTCTTGCAGGCTGACCCCAATGCCCCCAGACTCGCCCAGCGATCCCAGGGTGAACCCAGCGCCTCCCAGTCTCTGCCAGTGCTCCCGGGAACTGCAAAATCCCTCTCCAGTGCTCCCAGGAACGCAGTGAGTGACCTCCTGTCCCACGCGGTGCTGCCAGTAAAACCTCTCCGATCCTATTCTCGGTGACCTCGCAGCAACAACAGTGCTCCCAGGAACTCCAAGATCTCCCTCAAGGGCTCCCAGTACTGCAATGTGTTCTCCCAGTCCCTTCCCTGTTTGTCCCTGTCCCTCCCAGCTTGTCCCAGTCTGTAACAATCGCTTTGCTATCCCTACCAAGTCCCTTCCCACACTGTCCCAGTCCCTTCCCAGTCCCTTCCCAGTTTCATTCCCAGTCCTTTCCCACTGCATCCCAGTCCCTTCGCAGTACTCTCCCATTCCCAGCCAAGTCCCTTCCCAGTTTCCTTCCAGTCCCTCCCAATTTCTCCCACTACCTCCCAGTTCTTCTTAGTCCCTTGCCAGTTCCCTCCAGGTCCTTTCCAGTCCATCCCATTCCCACCCAGTCCCTTCCCCGTCCTATCCCAGTCCATCCCGGGCCCTCCCAGTCCCTTCCCATTCCCTTCCCAGTTCCCTCCCATTCCGTCCCAGTCCTTCCCAGTCTCTCCCCCCCCATTCCTGTCCATCCCAGCCCCTCCCATTCCCTCCCCGTCCCCTCCCAGTCCGCCCAGTGCCCTCCCAGTCATTCCCAGTTCCTCCCATTCCCTCTCAGTCCCCTCCTGGTCCATTCCCAGTGCCCTCCCATTCCCTCCCCGTCCCCTCCCATTTCACTCTGGTCCTCCCAGTGCACTCCCAGTCCCCTCCCACTTTGTCCCAGTTCCCTCCCTGTCCCTTCCCAGCCCCTTCCCAGTCCCTCCCACTCCATCCCAGTCCCTCCCATTCCCTCCTGTTCCACCCAGTCCCTCCCACTCCCTCACTGTCCCTTCCCAGTTCCCTCCCAGTCCGTCCCAGTGCCCTCCCCATACCTTCCCAGTCTCTTCACAGTTCCCTCCCAGTTTCGCCCAGGCCCTTTCCAGTCCCTCCCAGCAAGCTCCCAGTCCTGCCCTGTCCCTCCCAATTCCCTCCCAGTCCACCCAGTCCCTCCCACTCCCCTCCCAGTTCCCTCCCAGTTTGTCCCAGGCCCTTACCAGTCCATTCTCACTTTCCTCCCTGTCCCCTCCCAGTCCCTTCCCAGTGCACTCCCAGTCCCTTCCCAGTGCACTCCCAGTCCCCTCCCATTCTCTTCCAGACCCCTCCCATTCTCTCCCAGTCCCTCCAAGCCCCTCCCTGTCCATCCCAGCCCATCCCTGTCCATCCCAGTCCCCTCCCGGTCTGTTCCCATTCCCTTCCCAGTGCCCTCTAAGGCCCTTCCCTGTCCCCTCCCAGTCCCTTCGCATTCCCCACCCGGTGCTTTCCCAGTCCTTCCCAGTCCCTACAAGCCCCTCGCTATCCATCCCAGTCCCTTCCCAATCCCCTCCCATTTTACTCAGGCCCTCCCACTCTCTTCCCATACCCTTTGCAGAGTATGTCATCCCCTCCCAGTTCCTTCCCAGTCCCATCGCAATCCCCTCCCAGTCTCCTCCCACTCTGTCCCAGGCCTTTCCCAGTCCCTTCTTAGTTCCATCCCAGTCCCCTCCCAGTGCCTTCCCGGTCCCCTACCAGTTTGTCCCAGTGCCCTCACTGTCCGTTCCCAGTCCCTTCAGAGTTCCCTCCCAGTCACCTCCCAGTTTCTCTCTGTCTCATTCCAGTCCCCCCCCAGTCCCCTGCCAGTGCCCTCCAAGTCCCCTCCCAGATTGTCACAGGCCTATCCCAGTCCCTTCAAAGTTTATCCCAGTGCCTACTCAGTTCCATCCCAGTCCATCCCACTCCACCCAGTCTCTCCCACTCCCCTCTCAGTCCCTTTGCATTACCCTTCCAGTTCCCTCCCACTTCCCTCCCAGTCCCCTTCCAATTTGTCCCAGTCTCTTCCCAGTTCCCTCCCACTCCCTTCCCAGGTCCCTTCCCGTTCCCTTCCCGTTCCCTTCCCAGTACCCTTCCCAGTCCACCCATTTCCTCCCAGTCCCTTTCCAGTCCCTTCCCAGGCCCTCCAAGTTTCCTCCCACTCCCTCCCGGTCCCCTCCCAGTCCTTCCAAGTGCCCTCCCAGGTCCTCCAAGTCCCCTCCCACTTAGTTCTTGGCCCTTCCTTCCCAGTTTGTCCCTGTCCCTTCTCACTCCCCTCCTTGTCCTCTCCTTGTCCTCTCCTTGTTCCCTCCTTCTTCTCTCCTTGTCCTTTCCATGTCCCTTCCTTTTCCCTTCCCAGTTCCATCCCAGTCCCCTCCCACTTAGTTCCAGGCCCTTCCCTGTCCCTTCCCACTCCCCTCCCTGTCCCTTCTCATTCCCCTCCCAGTCCCTTTGCATTACCCTTCCAGTTCCCTCCCACTTCCCTCCCAGTCCCCTTCCAGTTTGTCCCAGTCTCTTCCCAGTTCCCTCCCACTCCCTTCCCGTTCCCTTCCCAGGTCCCTTCCCAGTTCCCTTCCCGTTCCCATCCCAGTCCCCTCCCACTTAGTTCCAGGCCCCTCCCTGTCCCTTCCCACTCCCCTCCCTGTCCCTTCCCACTCCCCTCCCAGTCCCTTCCCACTCCCCTCCCAGTCCCTTCCCACTCCCCTCCCAGTCGCTTCCCACTCCCCTCCCAGTCCCTTCCCACTCCCCTCCCTGTCCCTTCCCACTCCCCTCCCTGTCGCTTCCCACTCCCCTCCCTGTCGCTTCCCACTCCCCTCCCTGTCGCTTCCCACTCCCCTCCCTGTCGCTTCCCACTCCCCTCCCTGTCGCTTCCCACTCCCCTCCCTGTCGCTTCCCACTCCCCTCCCTGTCGCTTCCCACTCCCCTCCCTGTCGCTTCCCACTCCCCTCCCTGTCGCTTCCTTGTCCCTTTCTTGTTGCCTCCGTGTTGCTTCCTTGTCCCTTCCTTGTTCCATCCCAGTCCCCTTCCAGTCCCCTCCCAGTCCACCCAGTTTCTTCCAGTCCCTTCCCAGGCCCTCCAAGTTTCCTCCCACTCCATCCCACCCCCTCCCATTCCTTCCCGGTCCTTCCCAGTGCCCTCCCAGGTCCTCCCAGTTCCCTCCAAGTCCCCTCCCAGTTAGTTCCAGGCCCTTCCCAGTCCCTTCCCAGTTTGTCCCAGTCCCTTCTCAGGTCCCTCCCAGTCCCATCCCAATCCCCTCCCAGTCCCTTCCCACTGCCCTTCCTTGTGCATTCCCAGTTCCCTCCCAGTTTGTCCCAGGACCTACACAGTCCCTTCTCAGTCCCTCCCAGGCCCTTTCCAGTTCCTTCCCAGGCCCTCCCATTCCCTCCCAGTTCCCTCCAAGTCCCCTCCCACTTAGTTCCAGGCCCTTCCCAGTTTGTCCCAGTCCCTTCTCACTCCCCTCCCAGTCCCTTCTCACTCCCCTCCCAGTCCCTTCTCACTCCCCTCCCAGTCCCTTCTCACTCCCCTCCCAGTCCCTTCTCACTCCCCTCCCAGTCCCTTCTCACTCCCCTCCTTGTCCCCTCCTTTTCCCTTCCCAGTTCCATCCCAGTCCCCTCCCAGTTTGTCCCAGGCCCTTTCCAGTCCCTTCCCAGGCCCTCCAAGTTTCCTCCCACTCCCTCCCGGTCCCCTCCCATTCCTTCCAAGTGCCCTCCCAGGTCCTCCATGTCCCCTCCCACTTCGTTCCAGGCCCTTCCTAGTTTGTCCCTGTCCCTTCCCAGTACCCTCCTTGTCCTCCCACTCCCCTCCCAGTCCCCTCCTTGTCCCCTCCTTCTACCCTTCTTGTCCCTTCCTTTTCCCTTCCCAGTTCCATCCCAGTCCCCTCCAATTTGTCCCAGGCCCTTTCCAGTCCCTTCCCAGGCACTCCCAGTTTCCTCCCACTCCCTCCTGGTGCCCTCCCAGTCCTTCCAAGTGCCCTCCCAGGTCCTCCAAGTCCCCTCCCAGTTAGTTCCAGGCCCGTCCCATTCCCTTCTCAGTTCCCTCCCACTCCCTCTCACTCCCCTCCCTGTCCCTTCCTTGTCCCGTCCCTGTCCCTTCCCACTCCCCTCCCTGTCCCTTCCTGGGTCCTCCCAGTTCCCTCCAAGTCCCCTCCCAATTTGTCCCAGGCCCTTCCCAGTCCCGTCCCAGTCCCTTCCTGTCCCTTCCCAGTCCCTTTGCACTGCCCTCCTTTTCCCTTCCCAGTTCCCTCCCAGTCCCCTCCCAGTTTGTGCCAATCTCTTCCCACTCCCCTTCCTTGTCCCTTCCCAGGCCCTCCCAGTTCCCTCCCACTCCATCCCAGTTCCACCCATTCCCTCCCGGTCCCCTCCCAGTCCGCCCAGTCCTTCCCAGTGCCCTCCCATTCCCTCCCAGTCCACTCCCAGTTCCCTCCAAGTCCCCTCCCAGTTTCTCCCAGGCTTTTTCCAGACCCTTCCCAGTACCCTCCCAGTCCCTTCCATTCCCTCCTGGTCCACCCTGTCCCTCAAACTCCCCGCACTGTCCCTTCTCAGTCCCTTCCAACTCTTTTCCCTGTCCCTTTTACATTCCCATCCCAGTGCCTAAGCAGTCCCCTCCCAGTCCCCCCCCCAGTCCCTTCCCAGTTTGTCCCAGTGCCCTCCCTGTCCCTTCCCAGTCCCTTCCTGTCCCTTCACTGTCACTTCCCAGTCCCTTCACAGTTCATCCACTTCCCAACCAGTCCCCTCCCAGTTTGTCCCAGTCCATTCCCATTCCCCTCATAGTTCCCTCCCCATCCTTCCCAGTTCCTCCCATTCCCTCTCAGTCCCCTCCCATTTCACTCAGGTCCTCCCAGTGACATTGCCAGTCCCCTCCCAGTTTGTCCCGGTGCCCTCCCTGTTCCTTCCCACTCCCTTCACACTCCCTACCCATTCCATTCCCAGTCCCTTCCAACTTTTTTCCCTTCCCATTCCCTTCTTAATTCCCTCCCATTTCCCTCCCACTGGCTCCCCACTCCCCTCCCAGTCACTTGCCACTCCCCTCCCAGTCCCGTCGCACTGCATTCCCAGTCCTTCCCAGTCTCTCCCGGTTCCCTCCCACTCCCATCCCAGTACACCCAGTTCCTCCCTGTCCTTTCCCACTCCCATCCCAGTCTCTTCTCAGTGCCCCCCCAGTCCATCCCAGCCCCTCCCAGTCCATCCCAGTTCCTCCCATTCCATCCCAGTCCCTTCCATGTCCCCTACTAGTCCCTTCCTAGTTTTCCCCAGTCCTTCCCAATCCCCTCCCATTCAACCCATTTCCTCCCAATCCTTTCTCAGTCCCTTCCCAGTCCTTGCCAGTCCCTGCCAGTTCCTCCCCAGTCCCTCCCAGTCCTGCCCAGTGGCCCTCCCACTCCCCTCCCAGTGCCCTTCCCAGTCCTCTTCAAGTCCCTTCACAGTCCCCAACCAGTCCCTTCCCCATCCCTTTCCAGTTCCCTCCCAGTCATACATGCACTACCTGGCAAGAGCCCTGGTGGACAATTGGAAACAGTAGCATCCCCACTGGGAACACTGGGAGACAACTGGGAAACAACTGGGAGCACTGGGAGCATGACCCAGGAATTTCCAGTACCCCCCTCAGTCCCCCATTTCCCTCCACAGCCCTTTACAGCCTCCCAGTCCATTCCCACTATGTCCCCTCCCTGTCCCTCCACGTCCCCTCCCACACTGTCCCACTCCCTTCCCAGTCCCCTCCCAGTCCCTCCCTGTTTATTCCTGTCTCTCCCAGTACCTCCCAATCCCTTCTAGTCCTATCCCAGTATGGGAGGAGACCAGTAGGGACCAGGAGGCACTGGGAGGCATACCTGGACCAGCTGGAGGCATTGCTGGAGCCCTGGGACACAACTGGAAGCAGCAGAAACCCAACTGGGAGCACTAGGGGTCCCTGGGAGGAACTGGGAGACAACTGGGAGAATCTCCCCATGACCCCCAGTGCCCCCCTGAGCCCCTCCAGACTGCCCCAAAGTCTTTCCACAGTCTCTGAGTTCTTCCCAGTGCCATGTAGAGCCCTTCCCAGTACCTCCCAGTTAACCCTTAGACTTCCCCAGTGCCCCCTCACTCCCCCCCAGTAACCCTCCCTACCCCAGATCCTTCCACAGCCTCCCACTGCCCCCCCCAATTCCCCTCCAGAGCTGTTAACAGCCTCCCAGTCCTTCCCACTATTGTCCTGAGCCCTTTCCAGTACCCTCCCAGTCGTTTTCCAATCCCCTCCCTGTCCCTTCCCAGTCCCTTCCAACTCTTTTCCTTTCCCATTCCCTTCTTAGTTCCCTCCCAATCCCCTCCCACTGGCTCCCCACTCCCCTCCCAGTCCCGTCGCAGTGCACTCCCAGTCCTTCCCAGTCTCTCCCAGTTCCCTCCCATTCCAGTGCACCCAGTTGCTCCCTGTCCTTTCCCACTCCCATCCCAGTCTCTTCCCAGTGCCCCCCCAGTCCATCCCAGCCCCTCCCAGTCCATCCCAGTTCCTCCCATTCCATCCCAGTCCCTTCACAGTCCCCAACCAGTGCCTTCCCCATCCCTTTCCAGTCCCCTCCCAGTCATACCTGCACTACCTGGCAAGAGCCCTGGTGGACAATTGGAAGCAGTAGCATCCCCACTGGGAGACAACTGGGAGCACTGGGAGCATGACCCAGGAATTCCCAGTACCCCCCCTCAGTCCCCCATTTCCCTCCCACAGCCCTTTACAGCCTCCCAGTCCATTCCCACTATGTCCCCTCCCTGTCCCTCCAAGTCCCCTCCCACACTGTCCCACTCCCTTCCCAGTCCCCTCCCAGTCCCCCCCTGTTTATTCCTGTCCCTCCCAGTACCTCCCAATCCCTTCTAGTCCTATCCCAGTATGGGAGGAGACCAGTAGGGACCAGGAGGCACTGGGAGACATGCCTGGACCAGCTGGAGGCATTGCTGGAGCCCTGGGACACAACTGGAAGCAGCAGGAACCCAACTGGGAGCACTAGGGGTCCCTGGGAGGAACTGGGAGACAACTGGGAGAGCACTGGGAGTATCTCCCCATGACCCCCAGTGCCCCCCTGAGCCCCTCCAGACCGCCCCAAAGTCTTTCCACAGTCTCCGAGTTCTTCCCAGTGCCATGTAGAGCCCTTCCCAGTACCTCCCAGTTAACCCTTAGAATTTTCCCAGTGTCCCCTTACTCTCCCCCCCGTAACCTTCCCCCCACCACAGGTCTTCCACAGCCTCCCAGTACCTTCCAGTACTGTCCTGAACCCCTCCCAGTGCCTCCCAGTCCTTTCCCAGTCTGGGAGGAAGCTGGTAGGGGCTGAGAGGCACTGGGAGGGACTGGGAGCCATACCTGCAGCAGCTGAAGTCAGTTCTGGAGCCATGGGAGACAACTGGAAGCAGCAGGAACCCAACTGGGAGCAACTGGGAGACAACTGGGAGAGCACTGGGAGCACTGTGAGTATCTCCTCATAACCCCAAGTGCCCCCCTCAGCCCCTCCACACTGCCCCAGAGTCTTTCCACAGTCTCTGAGTTCTTCCCAGTGCCATTCAGAGCCCTTCCCAGTACCTCCCAGTTAACCCTTAGAATTTTCCCAGTGCCTCCTCACTCCCCCCCAGTAACCCTCCCCCCCAGAGTCCTTCCACAGCCTCCCAGTACCTCCCAGTACTGTCCTGAGCCCCTCCCAGCCCTTTGCCACTCCCTTACCGCTCCCTTTCCAGCCTGGTTCCTCTCCAGCTAGTCTGACCCCAGCCTGTAGCAATGCCTGGGGTTGTTGTGGTAATGTGTAGAACCTGGCACTTGGATGTGTTCAATATCATGCCCTTGGACTCTGCCTGGAGGAAAGCAGAAAGTATCTATGGAAGGTTTCAGGACAGGAAAGAACAACAGGCTGCTGACGACGGAAGAACGGTCTGATGATAAAGAAGAGCTGACTGCAGTAAAC
Organism: Melanerpes formicivorus; assembly: GCF_026170545.1. Classification (NCBI taxonomy): domain Eukaryota; kingdom Metazoa; phylum Chordata; class Aves; order Piciformes; family Picidae; genus Melanerpes; species Melanerpes formicivorus. The sequence goes on from NW_027142354.1 coordinate 60,104,276, forward strand.
AGCCTGAAGCGCGAGACAGAAGGACGCTCGCCTCCGTGCCGGAGAAGCTCAACCTGATATGGGATGAAGATAATAATGGAGAGCTGCATATCAAAGGAGAAAACTCAATTAGCAGCAGTGGTGCATGAATGCCAGGGAATTGCTTAGCCTGCTTGATTTTTCCTACATACACTGCTTGTTCTGTACCACTAAACAATTGCTGCTTCACCAACCAGGGAGTCCGTGCATGCTTTCCAAACTCTGCCCATCTGTCCAGCCTGTCAGGGTCCCTCTGCTGAGCTCTCCTACCTTCCAGCAGATCAACTCCTGCCCCCAGCTTGGTGTCATCTGCAAAGTTATTGATGATGGACTCGCTCCCCTCATCCAGATCATCAATACAGATATTGAACAGGATGGGACCCAGCACTGATCCCTGGGGGACACCACTAGTGCCCGGCTGCCAGCTGCATGTGGCACCATTCACCACCACTCTCTGGGCCCAGGACTCCAGCCAGTTCCTAACCCAGCACAGAGTGCTCCTGTCCAGGATGTGGGCTGTTCTGCTTGGCCAGGTGGTTGTTGTGGCAGACAGTGTCAAAGGCCTTGCTGAAGTCCAGGCAGACTACATCCACAGCCTTCCCCACACCTACCAGGCAGTCACCTGGGCATAGAAGGAGATCAGGTTGGTGAGGCAGGACCTGCCCCTCCCACCAAATCTTTGCTGGCTGGGCCTGAGCCCTTGCCCGTCCTGCAGGTTTGCTGTGATTGCCCCCAGGACGATCTGCTCCATAGTCTTGCCAGGCACTGAGGTCAGGCTTACAGGCCTGGAGTTCCCAGGTTCTTCCCTCCAGCCCTTCTCGTGAATGGCATCACACTGGCAGCTTCCAGCCACCTGGGACCTCTGTGGTCATGCAGGACTGGTGGCAAATGTTGGGCAGTGGCTTGGAGCTCATCTGCCAGAGCTCTCTGCCCTGGGATGGATCCCATCTGGTGCCATAGACTTGTGAGGGTCCCAGTGGTATCCCAGTCCCTCCCAGTTCTTTCCCAGTCCTTCTCAGTCACATTTTTCTGACAGCTCTTGGAAGAACATTTCTGTACAGGTGTTCCCCAGGGCTCCTCAGCTGCTCATAACTCAACAATCTTGGAGGGGAATAAAACCCATGGAAAGCTGAGCGTGAAGTGACAAAGCAGGCACCGCCCCCCCCCCAGGGTTGCACCGCCCCCCCCCAGGGTGGCACCGCCCTTCCCAGCGCGGCACCGCCCTTCCCAGCGCGGCACCGCCCTTCCCAGCGCGGCACCGCCCTTCCCAGCGCGGCACCGCCCTTCCCAGCGCGGCACCGCCTCCCCCAGCGCGGCACCGCCTCCCCCAGCGCGGCACCGCCTCCCCCAGCGCGGCACCGCCTCCCCCAGCGCGGCACCGCCTCCCCCAGCGCGGCACCGCCTCCCCCAGCGCGGCACCGCCTCCCCCCATGTGGCACCGCCCCCCAGCGTGGCACCGCCTTCTCAGCGTACATCGCCCCCCCCCCCCAGCCTGAACCCCACCCCCCAGCGTGGCACCGCCCTCAACAACATGGCGCCCGATGCTTTAAAATGGCTCAGTGCTGGGTCGTGGCTGGTAGAGGTTGGAGCTCTTCTGCTGTGTCCCAGGTCAGTGCTAGTCTCTGCTGCTTTGTGGGGTTTCTCTATAGCAGCCGCTGGAGCTGCGCGTGGCTTGGGGGGGTGGCCGCCGGCGGTGCTGCGCGGGGCTTTGGGGGGGTGGCCGCAGGCGGTGCTGCGCGGGGCTTTGGGGGGGTGGCCGCCGGCGGTGCTGCGCGGGGCTTTGGGGGGGTGGCCGCCCGCGGTGCTGCGCGGGGCTTGGGGGGGTGGCCCCAGGCGGGGCTGCGCGAGGCTTTGGGGGCTGGCCGCGGCGGCGGCGGCCGGCGGGGCAGCGCGGGGCTTTGGGGGGGTGGCGGCTGCTGCCTCAACTGTACCTAGAGATACCTGTAACTCTGTGCTTCTAGTGCACGCAATAATGACGGAAGTGTGGAGCTGTAAGTGATAACAGAATTGGCCCTTTATCTCTTTTCTTTTCTAGTACACCCAGTGTTTCCCCACTCCTGTTAGGAGTCTTGTCTGCAGGACTCTTGCTGTTCTCCACATGTGGGGTGTGTGTGTATGTCTACATCAGGAGCAGTCTATACGTTGTGCTTTGGAGAACAAGACCACAAGTAAGTCTGCTTTGTGTTGCACTCATGAGGAATGAGCTGCCCTGGGAGGTGATGGAGTCACCATCACTGCAAGTGTTTAAAGTAAGACTGGATGAGGCACTGAGTACCATGGTTTGGTTGACTAGATGGTGGTGGGTGATAGGTTGGACTCAGTGTTCTGGAAGGTCTTTTGCAACCTGGTTAAGTCTGTATTCTATTCTGCTTTCCTGATTGCTCCCAACATGGCCCCTGTGTTCTCCCTCTTCTTCCCAGTAACTCCAAAATCCTTTTCTAGTGCTCCCAGTGCCTTCCCAAGTCTCCCAGTGGGGCCCCAGATCTTCCCTCAGTGGGGAAGTGTTCTCCCAGCATGCCAAACTCTCTTCTTGGTGCTCCAAGTACCACCAGATGCTGAGTGTGTGTTTTGGGACAGCATCAGTTCACAGCTCTGTGAGTTAAATGAACGCTGAAGGGAGAACAAATGATTTTGTGGTATTTTTATTGAATGCATGCTAACCTCCTCAGAGCTTTACAATGTGAGTAACTGAGATCTGTTCTTTGCTTTTTGCTTTATTCTTTACAGATTGACTCTTTGCTTTCCACTTCATTAACCGGGCAAGCAAGACGTGCAGCAGCGACACAGTCGGCACAAGGGCTACGGCTGCTGCGACGGTACAGCCTCGCCCTGCCAGCCTAGCAGGGGATCTCCTGCTTGGCTTGTGTGGGCTCCAGGTAGGGTTTGATCTGTCAGTCAGGAAGGAAAGGCTGAAAAAGAAACTGCTCAGTCCACGCTTTTACCGAGGAGCTGAAACTTCTTCCAGTGTAGACTCCAACCGAGCAGGTAGGTAAGCAAGCAGAAGTCCTCTGATGGGTATAATGGGAGTGGCAAAGAGACTTCCCTTGTTTCCAGTGTGGACAACCTCTTGTTTGTCCCCTGACCCCAGGAGCTTCTCACAGGGGCTGTGTTCCTCACTAACAGCAAGGCTGCGCTCGGCCCCTGGGGATGCTGCAACCGTAGCAGAGAAGTTGTGCTCCTGGCAGTTCTCTCTCCACCTGGATCAGGATGAAGGTGCAGGCCATTGCTCTGCAGCTAGGCACCGCTGGGAGCTGCAGCTGGTGCCCAGATCAAAGACAGCTTTGTCTCTAAGGCCAGTGCTTCTCTGCAGAGAAACCAAGATTTCTCTGTAGGTGTTGCCCAGGGTTCCTCATCTGCTCAGAATGCCCAGCTCCAGTGCCAGGCTGATGTCCCCTCACAGCCGTCACTCTGTCGGTGCTTGCCTAGAAGTGCCGGAAATCTTCCTGGAACTATTGGAGAAAAGGAAGCTTTGTCTGTCTCTGTTTGCAGTGCCCTGAGAAGGACTTGTACCGACACAGGCTCAGAAAGCTGAAACAAAACAATGAGAGCAACAGATGGAAGAGACGGGTTGATTGCCAGCAAGAAATGCACCAACTGCGAGGTGATTATGGGGTAGTAAATCCCTGAAGGTGTGACACGCTTGGAGATGCAGACCTGCGCAGCAGCTGTCACAGAGGAGGGAAGCGCAGCAAAAACTCAGCTGCGTGCTGAAGGCGCAAATCCTACTGAGAAGGGCATCCGTGGGTCGGGGTGATAAAAAGCGGGGCAGCCCCTCAGCTGTCTCTCTTTCCTTCCATGATACCACATGGGGGTGGGTGCTGATGCAGGAGAGGAGCAGGTGAGTGAGGGGCGGGGGATGCTGCCCAAAAAAGCTGCCTGAATGCTCTCAGAGGGGATGAAAACCCATGAAAAAAATTTAAGTGTTAGTGTGAGGTATTCCAGCAGAGAAAAAGCTGTGCTCTTAATCGAGAGATTGCAGAACAGTAGTAATGTGGATGCAAAAAGGCTTTGAAATGACTCTTATTTGCAAACTAAAAAACCCCACAAGACACACAAAAGAAACATCACTGGTTTTATTTTTAGTTTCTTAATTTGAATGGGAAGTCAAGGGGAATATAGAGGCATGTGGGGACTAATGGAAGGTCTCCTGTGGGTATTTTAGTCGGATGGTTAGGGTTAGTTGTGGTGGTGGGGGGAAAGCTTTGCAGTAGTGGCCTTTGTGGCGGGGGTCCAAATAACCCTAAATATCCAACTAATCCTTTGGGAGACTCTCCAGAGGCCCTCCTCATCCCTCTATGTGCCCCCAAATTCCCCTTTGATACCCCCAGGTGCACCTTAGGTGCCAACCGATCCCCTTAAGAGGGGTGGCAACACTGACCAGTTAGGGGCTTCTCTTGCCCCTGTGTGTGGGGAGCAGCTGAGTGCGGCCCTCTTTGAAGGTTTTTCCATTTGTATTGAAAACTAAGAAACAAAAAGAAAAAAACCCCAAAGGAACAAAGAAGGGCAACCCCCCCCTCCCATGACAGACAAAAAGGAAGGTCTACTGTTTTTATGTGATACACATGTTATATTTATGCTTTGAAACCCTGTTTTGCTCTCCCTAGAATTTGCTTTTACATTCCAGAAGCTCTCCTGTTTAAGTGGATGTAGAAGAATAGTATGATGTGGGAAGGTGTTTTGGGATAGCTTTGGAAGACTACGGGGAAGATTTGCCTTTGCTCGAGTCAGAGAAAGCTATGTTTTGCCTTTGACTCTGAGAGTAATGTAAACACTTTGGAACCGAAGGAGAGAAACTGGGCAGAGTTTGGTTGGACGTGTTAAAATAGTTTTGTTGTTACGACCTACTGTATGCCTTAATTACACGTATGCCAGTAGAAAATGCCCAACTGAGATGTGCCACGTGTGCCTTCTGATTAGACTATATAACTTTGCTGTATAATGTAATAAATGTCTTCAGCTGCTTACATCTGGCCCAGAAAGCACTGCTCGAAGTAATTAAAACATCAATACTACAACAAATGGTCACCCCGGACAGAGGTAAGTGACTGGGGAAACTGAGCGTCGGTGCCTCCTGTTGAGGAGCACGTATGGGTAATGAAAGAACAAAAGAAGATAACTTGATACTCAGAGTCATTTACTTACATCTTGGAGGGAAAAAAAAGGGCAACAATGTAGAATGAAAAGACATGGGAGCGGGGAGGGATGGCGGCAACAAAAGTAAACAAAATTGTTACATCTTCCCTTACAACACAGGGACTAATTAAAGATTCTTTAGATCAATTAGCAGAGCATTATAAAGCTGTTACAATAGTAATGCCATTTCACCAGAACAAAGCTCTTCTTTGACATCTACGCCCCCCAGCCCTTCTCCCCCACCATGGCCACTAAGCTCACCTGCACCCCTGGAGCTGCAGTCACTGGCACCTGGCCAATAGCAACAGCAGCCCACTCCCCCACTGCTGCTGGACACCCTCCCACTAACCCTTAAAAGTTTTTCCATGTGTTTTAATTGTGGACAGAAGGGACACTTTAGGCAAAAAGCATGACTTGGGAGAAGATGACTGTCCTAGAAGCCTGTAAGAAACACTGATTGCCAGATACTTTTGTGTACTTTAGGAACTGCTGCTGTAAGTTGTATGCACTGACATCCAGCAATATGGAGTGGAGAAGAGACAGTGGCATCTGCTACAAGCACCTTGAGTTTTAGGCTCAAAAACATCAATGTAGCTCAAAATTGCTGCTATCGCCTCCTATGGAAGTCTCCATGCCTTCAGGGAATCCTACATTTGACCTCGAGGCTGCCTGGAAGGGCAGCTGGTGTGAATTCGGTGGCTTTCTCCCCACCCCCCTTTCCCCCCCCTCTCTTTGTCCCTATGGTGCCTTTGCTAGCCGGCCGCCTCCCCCCCCCCCCATTTCTCCCCCCCTTTCTGATAACCTCTCTAGTCTATGAAAGTTGTGTTCTGATTTAAAGCAACAATGATTATTTCATTATTTCTGATTGTGATGTGTTTTAGAGATTTTTTTTTTTTGTTTTTAATAGTTGTTTTACCTGTAAGCATAATGAATAGTAAGTATTTAGTGTTTATAAGTATTAAGTAATTAGTGATTGTACTAAGGTACTAAGGTGTTAGGATAAGAGTTTGATATAGGGATATTATAGAATGAGATTTTTGTTTCTTTGTATTCAAAATCGTTTTAAGAGAAGGATTATATATATTAAAAAAAAAAAGGATGCATATTTTATAACAGGTTGGATGTGTTAAAATAGTTTTATTGCAACCTATTGTATGCCTTAATTACACGTATGCCAGCAGAAAATGCCCAACTGAGATGTGCCACGTGTGCCTTCTGATGAGACTATATGACTTTGCTGTATAATGTAATAAATGTCTTCAGCTGCTTACATCTGGCCCAGAAAGCACTGCTCGAAGTAAAACCTCTATACTACAGTGTTAATTCGTAAGAAGGGAGGCTTTGAAATGGGGTACGTGGGGTTCTCAAATATATAAATGTGCAGTGTGTATCTATCATATGCAAAGAGTGGCTTTTTAAAAGTATCGATTTTGTTGTCGATTGGTTATTTTTTATGTGAATGGAAAACCCTCTGAACAGAGGCTGGCTGAGCCTGATAGGAAAAATTAACCGTTCTGTATAAAATAAGAATTAACATGGGAAAAGATTAACCTTTTATATAACCCTCGGCTGGGCTCGGCTCCCTTCGGCTCCTCGGCTCGGCTCGGCTCCCTTCGGCTCCTCGGCTCGGCTCGGCTCCCTTCGGCTCCTCGGCTCGGCTCGGCTCCCTTCGGCGCCTCGGCTCGGCTCGGCTCCCTTCGGCGCCTCGGCTCGGCTCGGCTCCCTTCGGCTCCTCGGCTCGGCTCGGCTCCCTTCGGCTCCTCGGCTCGGCTCGGCTCCCTTCGGCTCCTCGGCTCGGCTCGGCTCCCTTCGGCTCCTCGGCTCGGCTCGGCTCCCTTCGGCTCCTCGGCTCGGCTCGGCTCCCTTCGGCTCCTCGGCTCGGCTCGGCTCCCTTCGGCTCCTCGGCTCGGCTCGGCTCCTCGGCTCGGCTCGGCTCCCTTCGGCTCCTCGGCTCGGCTCGGCTCCCTTCGGCTCCTCGGCTCGGCTCGGCTCCCTTCGGCTCCTCGGCTCGGCTCGGCTCCCTTCGGCTCCTCGGCTCGGCTCGGCTCCCTTCGGCTCCTCGGCTCGGCTCGGCTCCCTTCGGCGCCGCCCTCCCCGTGACAGCGCCTGCCCTTCCCAAGATGGCGCCGCCCTCCCCGTGACAGCGCCTGCCCTTCCCAAGATGGCGCCGCCCTCGCCCCCTCGGCTCTGACCTAGCCAGCGTAACCCTTGTCCCCTCTGCTTTCTCCGCTCCGCATCAGCTCAGTGTAGACTCTGCTGCTCTCTGGAGTTGTTTTGTCCCTGCTGCAGGACTCTGCCACGGGTCTGGGGGTGGGCAGCAGCGAGGGGGCGGGGGTGGGTGTCGATTTGCCGCGGTCAGGAGCAGTCTGCTCCCAGTTCACGAGCTGTTCTCCTGTCTCTCCCAGCTCTTGCAGGCTGACCCCAATGCCCCCAGACTCGCCCAGCGATCCCAGGGTGAACCCAGCGCCTCCCAGTCTCTGCCAGTGCTCCCGGGAACTGCAAAATCCCTCTCCAGTGCTCCCAGGAACGCAGTGAGTGACCTCCTGTCCCACGCGGTGCTGCCAGTAAAACCTCTCCGATCCTATTCTCGGTGACCTCGCAGCAACAACAGTGCTCCCAGGAACTCCAAGATCTCCCTCAAGGGCTCCCAGTACTGCAATGTGTTCTCCCAGTCCCTTCCCTGTTTGTCCCTGTCCCTCCCAGCTTGTCCCAGTCTGTAACAATCGCTTTGCTATCCCTACCAAGTCCCTTCCCACACTGTCCCAGTCCCTTCCCAGTCCCTTCCCAGTTTCATTCCCAGTCCTTTCCCACTGCATCCCAGTCCCTTTGCAGTACTCTCCCATTCCCAGCCAAGTCCCTTCCCAGTTTCCTTCCAGTCCCTCCCAATTTCTCCCACTACCTCCCAGTTCTTCTTAGTCCCTTGCCAGTTCCCTCCAGGTCCTTTCCAGTCCATCCCATTCCCACCCAGTCCCTTCCCCGTCCTATCCCAGTCCATCCCGGGCCCTCCCAGTCCCTTCCCATTCCCTTCCCAGTTCCCTCCCATTCCGTCCCAGTCCTTCCCAGTCTCTCCCCCCCCATTCCTGTCCATCCCAGCCCCTCCCATTCCCTCCCCGTCCCCTCCCAGTCCGCCCAGTGCCCTCCCAGTCATTCCCAGTTCCTCCCATTCCCTCTCAGTCCCCTCCTGGTCCATTCCCAGTGCCCTCCCATTCCCTCCCCGTCCCCTCCCATTTCACTCTGGTCCTCCCAGTGCACTCCCAGTCCCCTCCCACTTTGTCCCAGTTCCCTCCCTGTCCCTTCCCAGCCCCTTCCCAGTCCCTCCCACTCCATCCCAGTCCCTCCCATTCCCTCCTGTTCCACCCAGTCCCTCCCACTCCCTCACTGTCCCTTCCCAGTTCCCTCCCAGTCCGTCCCAGTGCCCTCCCCATACCTTCCCAGTCTCTTCACAGTTCCCTCCCAGTTTCGCCCAGGCCCTTTCCAGTCCCTCCCAGCAAGCTCCCAGTCCTGCCCTGTCCCTCCCAATTCCCTCCCAGTCCACCCAGTCCCTCCCACTCCCCTCCCAGTTCCCTCCCAGTTTGTCCCAGGCCCTTACCAGTCCATTCTCACTTTCCTCCCTGTCCCCTCCCAGTCCCTTCCCAGTGCACTCCCAGTCCCTTCCCAGTGCACTCCCAGTCCCCTCCCATTCTCTTCCAGACCCCTCCCATTCTCTCCCAGTCCCTCCAAGCCCCTCCCTGTCCATCCCAGCCCATCCCTGTCCATCCCAGTTCCCTCCCGGTCTGTTCCCATTCCCTTCCCAGTGCCCTCTAAGGCCCTTCCCTGTCCCCTCCCAGTCCCTTCGCATTCCCCACCCGGTGCTTTCCCAGTCCTTCCCAGTCCCTACAAGCCCCTCGCTATCCATCCCAGTCCCTTCCCAATCCCCTCCCATTTTACTCAGGCCCTCCCACTCTCTTCCCATACCCTTTGCAGAGTATGTCATCCCCTCCCAGTTCCTTCCCAGTCCCATCGCAATCCCCTCCCAGTCTCCTCCCACTCTGTCCCAGGCCTTTCCCAGTCCCTTCTTAGTTCCATCCCAGTCCCCTCCCAGTGCCTTCCCGGTCCCCTACCAGTTTGTCCCAGTGCCCTCACTGTCCGTTCCCAGTCCCTTCAGAGTTCCCTCCCAGTCACCTCCCAGTTTCTCTCTGTCTCATTCCAGTCCCCCCCCAGTCCCCTGCCAGTGCCCTCCAAGTCCCCTCCCAGATTGTCACAGGCCTATCCCAGTCCCTTCAAAGTTTATCCCAGTGCCTACTCAGTTCCATCCCAGTCCATCCCACTCCACCCAGTCTCTCCCACTCCCCTCTCAGTCCCTTTGCATTACCCTTCCAGTTCCCTCCCACTTCCCTCCCAGTCCCCTTCCAGTTTGTCCCAGTCTCTTCCCAGTTCCCTCCCACTCCCTTCCCAGTTCCCTTCCCGTTCCCTTCCCGTTCCCTTCCCAGTACCCTTCCCAGTCCACCCATTTCCTCCCAGTCCCTTTCCAGTCCCTTCCCAGGCCCTCCAAGTTTCCTCCCACTCCCTCCCGGTCCCCTCCCAGTCCTTCCAAGTGCCCTCCCAGGTCCTCCAAGTCCCCTCCCACTTAGTTCTTGGCCCTTCCTTCCCAGTTTGTCCCTGTCCCTTCTCACTCCCCTCCTTGTCCTCTCCTTGTCCTCTCCTTGTTCCCTCCTTCTTCTCTCCTTGTCCTTTCCATGTCCCTTCCTTTTCCCTTCCCAGTTCCATCCCAGTCCCCTCCCACTTAGTTCCAGGCCCTTCCCTGTCCCTTCCCACTCCCCTCCCTGTCCCTTCTCATTCCCCTCCCAGTCCCTTTGCATTACCCTTCCAGTTCCCTCCCACTTCCCTCCCAGTCCCCTTCCAGTTTGTCCCAGTCTCTTCCCAGTTCCCTCCCACTCCCTTCCCGTTCCCTTCCCAGGTCCCTTCCCAGTTCCCTTCCCGTTCCCATCCCAGTCCCCTCCCACTTAGTTCCAGGCCCCTCCCTGTCCCTTCCCACTCCCCTCCCTGTCCCTTCCCACTCCCCTCCCTGTCCCTTCCCACTCCCCTCCCTGTCCCTTCCCACTCCCCTCCCTGTCCCTTCCCACTCCCCTCCCTGTCCCTTCCCACTCCCCTCCCAGTCCCTTCCCACTCCCCTCCCAGTCGCTTCCCACTCCCCTCCCAGTCGCTTCCCACTCCCCTCCCAGTCCCTTCCCACTCCCCTCCCTGTCCCTTCCCACTCCCCTCCCTGTCGCTTCCCACTCCCCTCCCTGTCGCTTCCCACTCCCCTCCCTGTCGCTTCCCACTCCCCTCCCTGTCCCTTCCCACTCCCCTCCCTGTCGCTTCCCACTCCCCTCCCTGTCGCTTCCCACTCCCCTCCCTGTCGCTTCCCACTCCCCTCCCTGTCGCTTCCCACTCCCCTCCCTGTCGCTTCCCACTCCCCTCCCTGTCGCTTCCCACTCCCCTCCCTGTCGCTTCCCACTCCCCTCCCTGTCGCTTCCCACTCCCCTCCCTGTCGCTTCCCACTCCCCTCCCTGTCGCTTCCCACTCCCCTCCCTGTCGCTTCCCACTCCCCTCCCTGTCGCTTCCCACTCCCCTCCCTGTCGCTTCCCACTCCCCTCCCTGTCGCTTCCCACTCCCCTCCCTGTCGCTTCCCACTCCCCTCCCTGTCGCTTCCCACTCCCCTCCCTGTCGCTTCCCACTCCCCTCCCTGTCGCTTCCCACTCCCCTCCCTGTCGCTTCCCACTCCCCTCCCTGTCGCTTCCCACTCCCCTCCCTGTCGCTTCCCACTCCCCTCCCTGTCGCTTCCCACTCCCCTCCCTGTCGCTTCCCACTCCCCTCCCTGTCGCTTCCCACTCCCCTCCCTGTCGCTTCCCACTCCCCTCCCTGTCGCTTCCCACTCCCCTCCCTGTCGCTTCCCACTCCCCTCCCTGTCGCTTCCCACTCCCCTCCCTGTCGCTTCCCACTCCCCTCCCTGTCGCTTCCCACTCCCCTCCCTGTCGCTTCCCACTCCCCTCCCTGTCGCTTCCCACTCCCCTCCCTGTCGCTTCCCACTCCCCTCCCTGTCGCTTCCCACTCCCCTCCCTGTCGCTTCCCACTCCCCTCCCTGTCGCTTCCCACTCCCCTCCCTGTCGCTTCCCACTCCCCTCCCTGTCGCTTCCCACTCCCCTCCCTGTCGCTTCCCACTCCCCTCCCTGTCGCTTCCCACTCCCCTCCCTGTCGCTTCCCACTCCCCTCCCTGTCGCTTCCCACTCCCCTCCCTGTCGCTTCCCACTCCCCTCCCTGTCGCTTCCCACTCCCCTCCCTGTCGCTTCCCACTCCCCTCCCTGTCGCTTCCCACTCCCCTCCCTGTCGCTTCCCACTCCCCTCCCTGTCGCTTCCCACTCCCCTCCCTGTCGCTTCCCACTCCCCTCCCTGTCGCTTCCCACTCCCCTCCCTGTCGCTTCCTTGTCCCTTTCTTGTTGCCTCCGTGTTGCTTCCTTGTCCCTTCCTTGTTCCATCCCAGTCCCCTTCCAGTCCCCTCCCAGTCCACCCAGTTTCTTCCAGTCCCTTCCCAGGCCCTCCAAGTTTCCTCCCACTCCATCCCACCCCCTCCCATTCCTTCCCGGTCCTTCCCAGTGCCCTCCCAGGTCCTCCCAGTTCCCTCCAAGTCCCCTCCCAGTTAGTTCCAGGCCCTTCCCAGTCCCTTCCCAGTTTGTCCCAGTCCCTTCTCAGGTCCCTCCCAGTCCCATCCCAATCCCCTCCCAGTCCCTTCCCACTGCCCTTCCTTGTGCATTCCCAGTTCCCTCCCAGTTTGTCCCAGGACCTACACAGTCCCTTCTCAGTCCCTCCCAGGCCCTTTCCAGTTCCTTCCCAGGCCCTCCCATTCCCTCCCAGTTCCCTCCAAGTCCCCTCCCACTTAGTTCCAGGCCCTTCCCAGTTTGTCCCAGTCCCTTCTCACTCCCCTCCCAGTCCCTTCTCACTCCCCTCCCAGTCCCTTCTCACTCCCCTCCCAGTCCCTTCTCACTCCCCTCCCAGTCCCTTCTCACTCCCCTCCCAGTCCCTTCTCACTCCCCTCCCAGTCCCTTCTCACTCCCCTCCCAGTCCCTTCTCACTCCCCTCCCAGTCCCTTCTCACTCCCCTCCCAGTCCCTTCTCACTCCCCTCCCAGTCCCTTCTCACTCCCCTCCCAGTCCCTTCTCACTCCCCTCCCAGTCCCTTCTCACTCCCCTCCCAGTCCCTTCTCACTCCCCTCCCAGTCCCTTCTCACTCCCCTCCCAGTCCCTTCTCACTCCCCTCCCAGTCCCTTCTCACTCCCCTCCCAGTCCCTTCTCACTCCCCTCCCAGTCCCTTCTCACTCCCCTCCCAGTCCCTTCTCACTCCCCTCCCAGTCCCTTCTCTCTCCCCTCCCAGTCCCTTCTCTCTCCCCTCCCAGTCCCTTCTCACTCCCCTCCTTGTCCCCTCCTTTTCCCTTCCCAGTTCCATCCCAGTCCCCTCCCAGTTTGTCCCAGGCCCTTTCCAGTCCCTTCCCAGGCCCTCCAAGTTTCCTCCCACTCCCTCCCGGTCCCCTCCCATTCCTTCCAAGTGCCCTCCCAGGTCCTCCATGTCCCCTCCCACTTCGTTCCAGGCCCTTCCTAGTTTGTCCCTGTCCCTTCCCAGTACCCTCCTTGTCCTCCCACTCCCCTCCCAGTCCCCTCCTTGTCCCCTCCTTCTACCCTTCTTGTCCCTTCCTTTTCCCTTCCCAGTTCCATCCCAGTCCCCTCCAATTTGTCCCAGGCCCTTTCCAGTCCCTTCCCAGGCACTCCCAGTTTCCTCCCACTCCCTCCTGGTGCCCTCCCAGTCCTTCCAAGTGCCCTCCCAGGTCCTCCAAGTCCCCTCCCAGTTAGTTCCAGGCCCGTCCCATTCCCTTCTCAGTTCCCTCCCACTCCCTCTCACTCCCCTCCCTGTCCCTTCCTTGTCCCGTCCCTGTCCCTTCCCACTCCCCTCCCTGTCCCTTCCTGGGTCCTCCCAGTTCCCTCCAAGTCCCCTCCCAATTTGTCCCAGGCCCTTCCCAGTCCCGTCCCAGTCCCTTCCTGTCCCTTCCCAGTCCCTTTGCACTGCCCTCCTTTTCCCTTCCCAGTTCCCTCCCAGTCCCCTCCCAGTTTGTGCCAATCTCTTCCCACTCCCCTTCCTTGTCCCTTCCCAGGCCCTCCCAGTTCCCTCCCACTCCATCCCAGTTCCACCCATTCCCTCCCGGTCCCCTCCCAGTCCGCCCAGTCCTTCCCAGTGCCCTCCCATTCCCTCCCAGTCCACTCCCAGTTCCCTCCAAGTCCCCTCCCAGTTTCTCCCAGGCTTTTTCCAGACCCTTCCCAGTACCCTCCCAGTCCCTTCCATTCCCTCCTGGTCCACCCTGTCCCTCAAACTCCCCGCACTGTCCCTTCTCAGTCCCTTCCAACTCTTTTCCCTGTCCCTTTTACATTCCCATCCCAGTGCCTAAGCAGTCCCCTCCCAGTCCCCCCCCCAGTCCCTTCCCAGTTTGTCCCAGTGCCCTCCCTGTCCCTTCCCAGTCCCTTCCTGTCCCTTCACTGTCACTTCCCAGTCCCTTCACAGTTCATCCACTTCCCAACCAGTCCCCTCCCAGTTTGTCCCAGTCCATTCCCATTCCCCTCATAGTTCCCTCCCCATCCTTCCCAGTTCCTCCCATTCCCTCTCAGTCCCCTCCCATTTCACTCAGGTCCTCCCAGTGACATTGCCAGTCCCCTCCCAGTTTGTCCCGGTGCCCTCCCTGTTCCTTCCCACTCCCTTCACACTCCCTACCCATTCCATTCCCAGTCCCTTCCAACTTTTTTCCCTTCCCATTCCCTTCTTAATTCCCTCCCATTTCCCTCCCACTGGCTCCCCACTCCCCTCCCAGTCACTTGCCACTCCCCTCCCAGTCCCGTCGCACTGCATTCCCAGTCCTTCCCAGTCTCTCCCGGTTCCCTCCCACTCCCATCCCAGTACACCCAGTTCCTCCCTGTCCTTTCCCACTCCCATCCCAGTCTCTTCTCAGTGTCCCCCCAGTCCATCCCAGCCCCTCCCAGTCCATCCCAGTTCCTCCCATTCCATCCCAGTCCCTTCCATGTCCCCTACTAGTCCCTTCCTAGTTTTCCCCAGTCCTTCCCAATCCCCTCCCATTCAACCCATTTCCTCCCAATCCTTTCTCAGTCCCTTCCCAGTCCTTGCCAGTCCCTGCCAGTTCCTCCCCAGTCCCTCCCAGTCCTGCCCAGTGGCCCTCCCACTCCCCTCCCAGTGCCCTTCCCAGTCCTCTTCAAGTCCCTTCACAGTCCCCAACCAGTCCCTTCCCCATCCCTTTCCAGTTCCCTCCCAGTCATACATGCACTACCTGGCAAGAGCCCTGGTGGACAATTGGAAACAGTAGCATCCCCACTGGGAACACTGGGAGACAACTGGGAAACAACTGGGAGCACTGGGAGCATGACCCAGGAATTTCCAGTACCCCCCTCAGTCCCCCATTTCCCTCCACAGCCCTTTACAGCCTCCCAGTCCATTCCCACTATGTCCCCTCCCTGTCCCTCCACGTCCCCTCCCACACTGTCCCACTCCCTTCCCAGTCCCCTCCCAGTCCCTCCCTGTTTATTCCTGTCTCTCCCAGTACCTCCCAATCCCTTCTAGTCCTATCCCAGTATGGGAGGAGACCAGTAGGGACCAGGAGGCACTGGGAGGCATACCTGGACCAGCTGGAGGCATTGCTGGAGCCCTGGGACACAACTGGAAGCAGCAGAAACCCAACTGGGAGCACTAGGGGTCCCTGGGAGGAACTGGGAGACAACTGGGAGAATCTCCCCATGACCCCCAGTGCCCCCCTGAGCCCCTCCAGACTGCCCCAAAGTCTTTCCACAGTCTCTGAGTTCTTCCCAGTGCCATGTAGAGCCCTTCCCAGTACCTCCCAGTTAACCCTTAGACTTCCCCAGTGCCCCCTCACTCCCCCCCAGTAACCCTCCCTACCCCAGATCCTTCCACAGCCTCCCACTGCCCCCCCCAATTCCCCTCCAGAGCTGTTAACAGCCTCCCAGTCCTTCCCACTATTGTCCTGAGCCCTTTCCAGTACCCTCCCAGTCGTTTTCCAATCCCCTCCCTGTCCCTTCCCAGTCCCTTCCAACTCTTTTCCTTTCCCATTCCCTTCTTAGTTCCCTCCCAATCCCCTCCCACTGGCTCCCCACTCCCCTCCCAGTCCCGTCGCAGTGCACTCCCAGTCCTTCCCAGTCTCTCCCAGTTCCCTCCCATTCCCATTCCAGTGCACCCAGTTGCTCCCTGTCCTTTCCCACTCCCATCCCAGTCTCTTCCCAGTGCCCCCCCAGTCCATCCCAGCCCCTCCCAGTCCATCCCAGTTCCTCCCATTCCATCCCAGTCCCTTCACAGTCCCCAACCAGTGCCTTCCCCATCCCTTTCCAGTCCCCTCCCAGTCATACCTGCACTACCTGGCAAGAGCCCTGGTGGACAATTGGAAGCAGTAGCATCCCCACTGGGAGACAACTGGGAGCACTGGGAGCATGACCCAGGAATTCCCAGTACCCCCCCTCAGTCCCCCATTTCCCTCCCACAGCCCTTTACAGCCTCCCAGTCCATTCCCACTATGTCCCCTCCCTGTCCCTCCAAGTCCCCTCCCACACTGTCCCACTCCCTTCCCAGTCCCCTCCCAGTCCCCCCCTGTTTATTCCTGTCCCTCCCAGTACCTCCCAATCCCTTCTAGTCCTATCCCAGTATGGGAGGAGACCAGTAGGGACCAGGAGGCACTGGGAGACATGCCTGGACCAGCTGGAGGCATTGCTGGAGCCCTGGGACACAACTGGAAGCAGCAGGAACCCAACTGGGAGCACTAGGGGTCCCTGGGAGGAACTGGGAGACAACTGGGAGAGCACTGGGAGTATCTCCCCATGACCCCCAGTGCCCCCCTGAGCCCCTCCAGACCGCCCCAAAGTCTTTCCACAGTCTCCGAGTTCTTCCCAGTGCCATGTAGAGCCCTTCCCAGTACCTCCCAGTTAACCCTTAGAATTTTCCCAGTGTCCCCTTACTCTCCCCCCCGTAACCTTCCCCCCACCACAGGTCTTCCACAGCCTCCCAGTACCTTCCAGTACTGTCCTGAACCCCTCCCAGTGCCTCCCAGTCCTTTCCCAGTCTGGGAGGAAGCTGGTAGGGGCTGAGAGGCACTGGGAGGGACTGGGAGCCATACCTGCAGCAGCTGAAGTCAGTTCTGGAGCCATGGGAGACAACTGGAAGCAGCAGGAACCCAACTGGGAGCAACTGGGAGACAACTGGGAGAGCACTGGGAGCACTGTGAGTATCTCCTCATAACCCCAAGTGCCCCCCTCAGCCCCTCCACACTGCCCCAGAGTCTTTCCACAGTCTCTGAGTTCTTCCCAGTGCCATTCAGAGCCCTTCCCAGTACCTCCCAGTTAACCCTTAGAATTTTCCCAGTGCCTCCTCACTCCCCCCCAGTAACCCTCCCCCCCAGAGTCCTTCCACAGCCTCCCAGTACCTCCCAGTACTGTCCTGAGCCCCTCCCAGCCCTTTGCCACTCCCTTACCGCTCCCTTTCCAGCCTGGTTCCTCTCCAGCTAGTCTGACCCCAGCCTGTAGCAATGCCTGGGGTTGTTGTGGTAATGTGTAGAACCTGGCACTTGCATGTGTTCAATATCATGCCCTTGGACTCTGCCTGGAGGAAAGCAGAAAGTATCTATGGAAGGTTTCAGGACAGGAAAGAACAACAGGCTGCGGACGACGGAAGAACGGTCTGATGATAAAGAAGAGCTGACTGCAGTAAACAGCCTGAAGCGCGAGACAGAAGGACGCTCGCCTCCGTGCCGGAGAAGCTCAACCTGATATGGGATGAAGATAATAATGGAGAGCTGCATATCAAAGGAGAAAACTCAATTAGCAGCAGTGGTGCATGAATGCCAGGGAATTGCTTAGCCTGCTTGATTTTTCCTACATACACTGCTTGTTCTGTACCACTAAACAATTGCTGCTTCACCAACCAGGGAGTCCGTGCATGCTTTCCAAACTCTGCCCATCTGTCCAGCCTGTCAGGGTCCCTCTGCTGAGCTCTCCTACCTTCCAGCAGATCAACTCCTGCCCCCAGCTTGGTGTCATCTGCAAAGTTATTGATGATGGACTCGCTCCCCTCATCCAGATCATCAATACAGATATTGAACAGGATGGGACCCAGCACTGATCCCTGGGGGACACCACTAGTGCCCGGCTGCCAGCTGCATGTGGCACCATTCACCACCACTCTCTGGGCCCAGGACTCCAGCCAGTTCCTAACCCAGCACAGAGTGCTCCTGTCCAGGATGTGGGCTGTTCTGCTTGGCCAGGTGGTTGTTGTGGCAGACAGTGTCAAAGGCCTTGCTGAAGTCCAGGCAGACTACATCCACAGCCTTCCCCACACCTACCAGGCAGTCACCTGGGCATAGAAGGAGATCAGGTTGGTGAGGCAGGACCTGCCCCTCCCACCAAATCTTTGCTGGCTGGGCCTGAGCCCTTGCCCGTCCTGCAGGTTTGCTGTGATTGCCCCCAGGACGATCTGCTCCATAGTCTTGCCAGGCACTGAGGTCAGGCTTACAGGCCTGGAGTTCCCAGGTTCTTCCCTCCAGCCCTTCTCGTGAATGGCATCACACTGGCAGCTTCCAGCCACCTGGGACCTCTGTGGTCATGCAGGACTGGTGGCAAATGTTGGGCAGTGGCTTGGAGCTCATCTGCCAGAGCTCTCTGCCCTGGGATGGATCCCATCTGGTGCCATAGACTTGTGAGGGTCCCAGTGGTATCCCAGTCCCTCCCAGTTCTTTCCCAGTCCTTCTCAGTCACATTTTTCTGACAGCTCTTGGAAGAACATTTCTGTACAGGTGTTCCCCAGGGCTCCTCAGCTGCTCATAACTCAACAATCTTGGAGGGGAATAAAACCCATGGAAAGCTGAGCGTGAAGTGACAAAGCAGGCACCGCCCCCCCCCAGGGTTGCACCGCCCCCCCCCAGGGTTGCACCGCCCCCCCCCAGGGTGGCACCGCCCTTCCCAGCGCGGCACCGCCCTTCCCAGCGCGGCACCGCCCTTCCCAGCGCGGCACCGCCCTTCCCAGCGCGGCACCGCCCTTCCCAGCGCGGCACCGCCCTTCCCAGCGCGGCACCGCCCTTCCCAGCGCGGCACCGCCCTTCCCAGCGCGGCACCGCCCTTCCCAGCGCGGCACCGCCTCCCCCAGCGCGGCACCGCCTCCCCCAGCGCGGCACCGCCTCCCCCAGCGCGGCACCGCCTCCCCCAGCGCGGCACCGCCTCCCCCAGCGCGGCACCGCCTCCCCCAGCGCGGCACCGCCTCCCCCCATGTGGCACCGCCCCCCAGCGTGGCACCGCCTTCTCAGCGTACATCGCCCCCCCCCCCCAGCCTGAACCCCACCCCCCAGCGTGGCACCGCCCTCAACAACATGGCGCCCGATGCTTTAAAATGGCTCAGTGCTGGGTCGTGGCTGGTAGAGGTTGGAGCTCTTCTGCTGTGTCCCAGGTCAGTGCTAGTCTCTGCTGCTTTGTGGGGTTTCTCTATAGCAGCCGCTGGAGCTGCGCGTGGCTTGGGGGGGTGGCCGCCGGCGGTGCTGCGCGGGGCTTTGGGGGGGTGGCCGCAGGCGGTGCTGCGCGGGGCTTTGGGGGGGTGGCCGCCGGCGGTGCTGCGCGGGGCTTTGGGGGGGTGGCCGCCCGCGGTGCTGCGCGGGGCTTGGGGGGGTGGCCCCAGGCGGGGCTGCGCGAGGCTTTGGGGGCTGGCCGCGGCGGCGGCGGCCGGCGGGGCAGCGCGGGGCTTTGGGGGGGTGGCGGCTGCTGCCTCAACTGTACCTAGAGATACCTGTAACTCTGTGCTTCTAGTGCACGCAATAATGACGGAAGTGTGGAGCTGTAAGTGATAACAGAATTGGCCCTTTATCTCTTTTCTTTTCTAGTACACCCAGTGTTTCCCCACTCCTGTTAGGAGTCTTGTCTGCAGGACTCTTGCTGTTCTCCACATGTGGGGTGTGTGTGTATGTCTACATCAGGAGCAGTCTATACGTTGTGCTTTGGAGAACAAGACCACAAGTAAGTCTGCTTTGTGTTGCACTCATGAGGAATGAGCTGCCCTGGGAGGTGATGGAGTCACCATCACTGCAAGTGTTTAAAGTAAGACTGGATGAGGCACTGAGTACCATGGTTTGGTTGACTAGATGGTGGTGGGTGATAGGTTGGACTCAGTGTTCTGGAAGGTCTTTTGCAACCTGGTTAAGTCTGTATTCTATTCTGCTTTCCTGATTGCTCCCAACATGGCCCCTGTGTTCTCCCTCTTCTTCCCAGTAACTCCAAAATCCTTTTCTAGTGCTCCCAGTGCCTTCCCAAGTCTCCCAGTGGGGCCCCAGATCTTCCCTCAGTGGGGAAGTGTTCTCCCAGCATGCCAAACTCTCTTCTTGGTGCTCCAAGTACCACCAGATGCTGAGTGTGTGTTTTGGGACAGCATCAGTTCACAGCTCTGTGAGTTAAATGAACGCTGAAGGGAGAACAAATGATTTTGTGGTATTTTTATTGAATGCATGCTAACCTCCTCAGAGCTTTACAATGTGAGTAACTGAGATCTGTTCTTTGCTTTTTGCTTTATTCTTTACAGATTGACTCTTTGCTTTCCACTTCATTAACCGGGCAAGCAAGACGTGCAGCAGCGACACGGTCGGCACAAGGGCTACGGCTGCTGCGACGGTACAGCCTCGCCCTGCCAGCCTAGCAGGGGATCTCCTGCTTGGCTTGTGTGGGCTCCAGGTAGGGTTTGATCTGTCAGTCAGGAAGGAAAGGCTGAAAAAGAAACTGCTCAGTCCACGCTTTTACCGAGGAGCTGAAACTTCTTCCAGTGTAGACTCCAACCGAGCAGGTAGGTAAGCAAGCAGAAGTCCTCTGATGGGTATAATGGGAGTGGCAAAGAGACTTCCCTTGTTTCCAGTGTGGACAACCTCTTGTTTGTCCCCTGACCCCAGGAGCTTCTCACAGGGGCTGTGTTCCTCACTAACAGCAAGGCTGCGCTCGGCCCCTGGGGATGCTGCAACCGTAGCAGAGAAGTTGTGCTCCTGGCAGTTCTCTCTCCACCTGGATCAGGATGAAGGTGCAGGCCATTGCTCTGCAGCTAGGCACCGCTGGGAGCTGCAGCTGGTGCCCAGATCAAAGACAGCTTTGTCTCTAAGGCCAGTGCTTCTCTGCAGAGAAACCAAGATTTCTCTGTAGGTGTTGCCCAGGGTTCCTCATCTGCTCAGAATGCCCAGCTCCAGTGCCAGGCTGATGTCCCCTCACAGCCGTCACTCTGTCGGTGCTTGCCTAGAAGTGCCGGAAATCTTCCTGGAACTATTGGAGAAAAGGAAGCTTTGTCTGTCTCTGTTTGCAGTGCCCTGAGAAGGACTTGTACCGACACAGGCTCAGAAAGCTGAAACAAAACAATGAGAGCAACAGATGGAAGAGACGGGTTGATTGCCAGCAAGAAATGCACCAACTGCGAGGTGATTATGGGGTAGTAAATCCCTGAAGGTGTGACACGCTTGGAGATGCAGACCTGCGCAGCAGCTGTCACAGAGGAGGGAAGCGCAGCAAAAACTCAGCTGCGTGCTGAAGGTGCAAATCCTACTGAGAAGGGCATCCGTGGGTCGGGGTGATAAAAAGCGGGGCAGCCCCTCAGCTGTCTCTCTTTCCTTCCATGATACCACATGGGGGTGGGTGCTGATGCAGGAGAGGAGCAGGTGAGTGAGGGGCGGGGGATGCTGCCCAAAAAAGCTGCCTGAATGCTCTCAGAGGGGATGAAAACCCATGAAAAAAATTTAAGTGTTAGTGTGAGGTATTCCAGCAGAGAAAAAGCTGTGCTCTTAATCGAGAGATTGCAGAACAGTAGTAATGTGGATGCAAAAAGGCTTTGAAATGACTCTTATTTGCAAACTAAAAAACCCCACAAGACACACAAAAGAAACATCACTGGTTTTATTTTTAGTTTCTTAATTTGAATGGGAAGTCAAGGGGAATATAGAGGCATGTGGGGACTAATGGAAGGTCTCCTGTGGGTATTTTAGTCGGATGGTTAGGGTTAGTTGTGGTGGTGGGGGGAAAGCTTTGCAGTAGTGGCCTTTGTGGCGGGGGTCCAAATAACCCTAAATATCCAACTAATCCTTTGGGAGACTCTCCAGAGGCCCTCCTCATCCCTCTATGTGCCCCCAAATTCCCCTTTGATACCCCCAGGTGCACCTTAGGTGCCAACCGATCCCCTTAAGAGGGGTGGCAACACTGACCAGTTAGGGGCTTCTCTTGCCCCTGTGTGTGGGGAGCAGCTGAGTGCGGCCCTCTTTGAAGGTTTTTCCATTTGTATTGAAAACTAAGAAACAAAAAGAAAAAAACCCCAAAGGAACAAAGAAGGGCAACCCCCCCCCTCCCATGACAGACAAAAAGGAAGGTCTACTGTTTTTATGTGATACACATGTTATATTTATGCTTTGAAACCCTGTTTTGCTCTCCCTAGAATTTGCTTTTACATTCCAGAAGCTCTCCTGTTTAAGTGGATGTAGAAGAATAGTATGATGTGGGAAGGTGTTTTGGGATAGCTTTGGAAGACTACGGGGAAGATTTGCCTTTGCTCGAGTCAGAGAAAGCTATGTTTTGCCTTTGACTCTGAGAGTAATGTAAACACTTTGGAACCGAAGGAGAGAAACTGGGCAGAGTTTGGTTGGACGTGTTAAAATAGTTTTGTTGTTACGACCTACTGTATGCCTTAATTACACGTATGCCAGTAGAAAATGCCCAACTGAGATGTGCCACGTGTGCCTTCTGATTAGACTATATAACTTTGCTGTATAATGT
Organism: Melanerpes formicivorus; assembly: GCF_026170545.1. NCBI lineage: Eukaryota > Metazoa > Chordata > Aves > Piciformes > Picidae > Melanerpes > Melanerpes formicivorus. The sequence continues at coordinate 60,126,264 of NW_027142354.1, forward strand.
AATAAATGTCTTCAGCTGCTTACATCTGGCCCAGAAAGCACTGCTCAAAGTAAGTAAAACATCTATACTACAGTGTTAATTTGTAAGAAAGGAGGCTTTGAAATGGGGTACGTGGGGTTCTCAAATATATAAATGTGCAGTGTGTATCTATAATATGCAAAGAGTGGCTTTTTAAAACGTATCGATTTTGTTGTCGATTGTTTTTTATGTGAAAGGAAAACCCTCTGAACGGAGGCTGGCTGAGCCTGATAAGAAAAATTAACCTTTTTGTATAAAATAAGAATTAACATGGGAAAAGATTAACCTTTTATATGAAATAAGAATGGTAAACTGTGAGCATCGAAGGAACAAAATAACAACAAGGGATAGTTAAGTGACTGATTTTAAAAAAAAGATGAAAAACATACGCAGTAACCCACAGAAAACACAAAAAAAGGCAGTAGATTTCTGGCACTGAAACACTACCACTTCCTGTATTATAGAAATAACCTGAGCATGTGAAGTTGTTTGGCACATGGCTTCAGGAGAGATCCCACGTCTGTCCAGCACTGTAATAAAGCATGTAAAACTCCAACTTATTTGAGTTGTGGAGTTTGTCTTTTTCCACAGATCATTTTCTTGCCACCGCAGCGGGACCTGCCGAGGAACGGGATCTCTCCGGGTGCCCCCTCCGAGGCTTCTCGGGCAGAGCTCCTTAAACTCTCTCAGGTCAGCGCAGGAACGGACAAGGGCCACCAGGCAGAAAAACGTATGCTTTGAAGGGAAAGGGGCAATGCATAAGCTGTAACGGGACCCCTTACACGGGAGAGGCAAACTGCTGTCCGAGGTAAAAGAGCTCTTGGGTCAGAACCAGGGAGTTCCAAAAGTAGTATAAGCATTGTTTCTGTTATTCTTTTATTACAGGTACTGCTTAACTTGAAGTATTACAGATGTTAAGTGTATGGGGTCGGCAGATCCTCTAAGAACTTAAAGTATTGTAGACATTGTCCGTGGGGAAGCAGGGATAGTTCCCTAAGGAACTTAATGTTAGAAACCTTGTTTAGAGCGTGTGGCTGAGTGTGCACGATCGAGACACAGAAGGAAAAAAAACCCAAAAAACTATGAAGCGAGAGGGAGTCTCAATCCATCCAACTCCATAGCTCTCCTGTTCAAGTAGATATAGAAGAATAGTATTGATTTGTATGAAAGGAGGCTTTGAAATGAGCTACATGGGGTTCTGAAATATATAAGTATACAGTGTGCTTCCGTAATACAGAGTGGATTTTCTTTTGTGTGTATAATAGGGCTTTTTGCTTATTTTCTATGCTGAAAAGGTGGTACCGTGTTGCATTATACAAAATGGAAGCTGGGGCCAAGCATATGGGAACAGGGGGATCCCCTGAGAACTTAAGGTATCGTAGTGTTATCTGTGTGGAACCAGGGGAAGTTCCTAAAAGACCTTAAAATGTTAGAAACGTAGTTTGTGTGGAGCGTGCAGCTGAGCGTGGGCACGGTTGAGATGTAGGAAAAAATCTCCAAAGCGAGTTGGAGTCCTGACCTGCAGTTCTGTGATAAGCATGGCCAGAGACACACGAAGTGAAAATTTTAAATGTGAGCGTGGCCAGTAATTGTATGTTTAGGACCTTTCAGCAAAGCGAGAGCATTTTCTTTCCCTGAAAGGATGGTGGCTCTGCAAGCCTGGCTACTTCAGACTGAGCCCAGTGGGACTCAGCTCCCCTCGGTGGTGCCCGGCTCTGCTGAGGATGGCTCTTTGCTCAGCTTTTTTCTGGCTTCCTTGGGCTCTCCTCCAGGTAAGTGTCAACCTCCTCTGCTCTCTGGGGCTCTTCTGTATCAGCCTGGAACATTTGAAATGCCTGCATGTTCTTGGAGGGGATTAAAACCCCTAAGCGGCCAGCTAACCCTGACCCTCCTCCAACTCCATAGCTGTCCTGTTTAACGAGGTGTAGAAATACAGAATTAGTCTCAAAAGAGGCTTTGAAATGAGCTACATGGGGTTCTGTGTTACGTAAACTTGCAGTGTATATCTATAATACACAAAGAATGGATTTTCCTTTGTGTGTGTTCTAGGATTTTTAAATATTCATTGGCTTGGTTGTTTGTGGGTTTTTTTGTTTGTGTGTGTTTTTGTTTTGTTTTTTTTTTAATTTGAATGAAAAACCTTCTGAACAGAGGCCGGCTGAGGCGCTTCCCATGCACAGCAGCATGAGATAGCCCCCTAACTGGTCAGTGTTGCCACCTCTCCTAAGGGGGTCTCTGTGCATCTGTGGTGGGTGTGGGGCTACCCAAAGGGAATTTAGGGGCGTGTGGATGCCAATGGAGGGTCTCCAGTGGGTATTCTAGTGGGATGGTTAGGGCTAGTTGTGGTTGGCTGGCGGCAAGCGCCGTAGTAGTCGTCGTTGTTCTGGTATTTGTCGTGGTTGTGGTTGGCTGGTGGCAGGCGCCGTAGTAGTTGCTGTTTTTCTGGTGGTTGCTGTGGTTGGCTGGCGGCAGGCGCCGTAGCAGTTGCTGTTTTTCTGGCGGTTGTCGTGGTTGTGGTTGGCTGGCAGCAGGCACCGTTGCGGTGGTTGTGGTTGGCTGGCGGCAGGTGCCATAGTATTTGTTGTGGTGGTGGTGGTTGTCGTGATTGTGGTTGTCTGGTGGCAGGCACCGTAGTAGTAGTAGCTGTTGTGGTTGTTGTGGTTGGCTGTCGGCAAGTAACCCTAAAGGTCCGACTAAAAGATTCTCTTGGAGCCTTCTGGAGGCTCCCCACATCCCTCCATATGGCCCCAAATTCTCCAGTGATACCCTCAGACCCACCTCAGTTGCCATCAGAACCCCTTAAAAGGCGTGTTAACAGCCCACTTAGGGGCCTCTGTTGCCCTCGTGTATGGGGGAAGGAGTTTTGCTAAGCTCTGTTCAGAGGGCTTTCCATTCAAATTAAAAACAAAGAACAAATAATTCCACAACAAATAAAACAAGAAATAATAAAGACAGATGTCCCTTGATACACACAAAGGAAGGTCCCCTGTTTTTAATTGATACACCTTTTGTAGGTATGTTCTCAACATTTGTTTTGCTCTACTTTAGAATTTGCTTCTGCATTCCAGAAGCATTTGCATCTAATAGAGGAGGTCCAGTGGGGATGACTTCAAAACCTTTTCAAATTGCAATTAATACCATTATTGTCTATCAATATAAAGGGGAGAGATTTTCAGTTCGATTTTTAGTCTTGGGGTGAGTTGCCTCAGCGCTCTGAGAGACGCGAGAGGCGGCTCGGCTCCCCTCGGCAGAAAAGAGGAATAAGGGTAAAGCGCGTGGGATCGGGGGATCCCGTAACAACGTAATGTATTGTAGGATTGTCTGTGGGGAAGCAGAGGAAGTTGCTAAAAGAACCTAAAAGTGAAACTTGTGAATGGGAGCGTGGCCACTATTTGTGTGTTTAGGACCGGTCATTGTTGTTTTATTTGGTTTTGGTGTGCGTTTGGAGGGGAAAAGGGTTTCTATTTAAAAACTAAGAAACAGACGACATGCGGCGGCTCAGGTGTGGGACGTCACGAGATGAAACGATGACCTGAAATGAAAGGGTGTGGGGCTCTCTGAACTGAAAAGAGGTGAAATGCTGCAATGGTGACCTGAAATGAAATGGTGTGGGGCTCTCTGAAATGATGAAGTGCTGCAATGCTGATGTGAAATGAAATGGTGTGGGGCTCTGTGAAATGAAATGATGAAACGATGTCCTGAAATGAAACGGTGGGCTTTCCGAAATGAAATGGTGCAATGCTGACGTGAAATGAAATGGTGTGGGGCTCTGTGAAATGAAATGCTGCAATGCTGAAGTGAAATGAAATGGTGTGGGGCTCTGTGAAATGAAATGCTGAAATACTGCAATGCTGACCTGAAATGAAAGGGTGTGGGGCCCTGTGAAATGAAATGATGAAACGATGACCTGAAATGAAACGGTGGGCTCTCTGAAATGAAATGGTGCAATGCTGACCTGAAAGGAAATGGTGTGGGGCTCTCTGAAATGAAAAGAGGTGAAATGCTGCAATGGTGACGTGAAATGAAATGGTGTGGGGCTCTCTGAAATGAAATGCTGCAATGCTGACGTGAAATGAAATGGTGTGGGGCTCTGTGAAATGAAATGCTGCAATGCTGTCCTGAAATGAAATGGTGTGGGGCTCTCTGAACTGAAAAGAGGTGAAATGCTGCAATGGTGACCTGAAGTGAAATGGTGTGGGGCCCTGTGAAATGAAATGATGAAACGATGACCTGAAATGAAACGGTGGGCTCTCTGAAATGAAATGGTGCAGTGCTGAAGTGAAATGAAATGGTGTGGGGCTCTCTGCAATGATGAAGCGCTGCAATGCTGATGTGAAATGAAATGGTGTGGGGCTCTGTGAAATGAAATGATGTAACGATGTCCTGAAATGAAACGGTGGGCTCTCTGAAATGAAATGCTGCAATGCTGACGTGAAATGAAATGGTGTGGGGCTCTGTGAAATGAAATGCTGCAATGCTGAAGTGAAATGAAATGGTGTGGGGCTCTGTGAAATGAAATGCTGAAATACTGCAATGCTGACCTGAAATGAAAGGGTGTGGGGCTCTCTGCAATGATGAAGCACTGCAATGCTGATGTGAAATGAAATGGTGTGGGGCTCTGTGAAATGAAATGATGTAACGATGTCCTGAAATGAAACGGTGGGCTCTCTGAAATGAAATGCTGCAATGCTGACGTGAAATGAAATGGTGTGGGGCTCTGTGAAATGAAATGCTGCAATGCTGAAGTGAAATGAAATGAAATGCTGAAATACTGCAATGCTGACCTGAAATGAAAGGGTGTGGGGCCCTGTGAAATGAAATGATGAAACGATGACCTGAAATGGAACGGTGGGCTCTCTGAAATGAAATGGTGCAATGCTGAAGTGAAATGAAATGGTGTGGGGCTCTCTGCAATGATGAAGCGCTGCAATGCTGATGTGAAGTGAAATGGTGCGGGGCCCTCTGAAGTGAAATGGTGCGGGGCTCGGCTCGGCTCCTCGGCTCGGCTCCTCGGCTCGGCTCGGCTCCTCGGCTCGGCTCGGCTCCTCGGCTCGGCTCGGCTCCTCGGCTCGGCTGCTTGGCTCCTCGGCTCGGCTCGGCGGCTCGGCTCCTCGGCGCTATCTCAGATGCCATCAGAACCCCTTGAAAGGTATTGTGGCAGCCCAGTTAGGGGCTTCTCCTGCCTTCGTGCATGGGGAAGCAGCTTTGCTGGGCTCTGTTCAGAGGGCTTTGCGTTCAAAGTAAAAACAAAAGAGCAAGTAAGTCCACGACAAATTAAAAAAAAAAATGACAAATGCCTTCCTGATTACACACAAGGGAAGGTCCCTGGTTTTTAATTCATACACCTTTTATAGGTATGTCTGCAATATCCGTTTTGTTCTACTTAGAATGTGCTTCTACAACTCCAGAAGTTTTTGCATCTAATGGAAGAGATCCAGTGGGGGTGATTTCAAAGCCTTTTGTCATAGCAATTAATACCATTCTTGACTATCTATAAAGAGAGGGCTTTTTTTTTTCACTTTGATTTTTTTGTCTTAGAGTGCAGCGTGTCTCGGTTCCCTGTGGCGGCTCATACGGTGCGCTCTGTGAAACAACGGTGCGCTCTGTGAAACAACGGTGCGCTCTGTGAAACAACGGTGTGCTCTGTGAAATGGATCCCTTGAGATCTTAATGAATTGTAGGATGGTTTGTGTGGAATCAGGGGAAGTTCCTCAGAGTACTTTAAATGTTTGACACTGATGTTATGAGCGTGCGGGGAGCGTGTGCAAGACCGAGACGTAGAAAATAGCTACGAAGCGAGCAGGAGTACCGATCTGCGGTTCCACGTCTTCGTGAGGAGCGTGGCCAGAGACGGACGAAGCGAAAGTTGTCAACGGGTGTGTGGCTAATAATTGTATGTGTAGGACCGGTCAGTAAAGAGAGACATTTTTCTTTCCCTAGAAGGATGGTGGCTCCATCAAGCCTGGCTGCTTTAGACCGGGCTTGGTGGGGCTCAGCTCCTCTTGGTGGTGCCAGGCTCTGCCAAGGTTGGCTCTTTGCTCAGCTTTTTTGATGTCCTTGGGTTCCCCTCCAGGTAAGTCCAAGCCTCTGCTGCTCTCTGGGGTTCTTCTGTATCAACCTGGAATGTTTGAAATGCCTGCATGGTCTTGGAGGGGATTAAGACCCCTAGGAGGCCAGCTCACCCTGACCCCTCTCCTCCAACTCCCTAGCTCTCTTGTTTAACGAGGTGTAGAAGTGTGGTATTCATGTGTCTGAAAAGAGGCTTTGAAATGAGCTACACGTGGTTCTGGAATACGTAAGCTTACAGCGTGTCCGTGTCATACACAAGGAGTGCTTTTTCCTTTGCATGTGTTGTAGGGTTATTAAATATTTACTGATTTGGGCGTGTCTGTTTTTCTTTCTTTTATTAGAATGGAAAGCCTTCCGAACAGAAGCTGTCTGAGCTCCTTCCCATGCACAGCGGTAACAAACTGTGCTGCTGCCGAACGCTGTAAACTCACTGTGCTGCTGCCGAACGCTGTAAACTCACTGTGCTGCTGCCGAACGCTGTAAACTCACTGTGCTGCTGCCGAACTCTGTAAACTATCAAACTGTGCGGCTGCCGAACTCTGTAAACTATCAAACTGTGCGGCTGCCGAACTCTGTAAACTATCAAACTGTGCGGCTGCCAAACTCTGTAAACTAACAAACTGTGCGGCTGCTGAACTCTGTAAACTAACTGTGTGGCTGCTGAACTCTGTAAGCTATCAAACTGTGCGACTGCTGAACTCTGTAAGCTATCAAGCTGTGCGGCTGCTGAACTCTGTGTCCCTTAAGGACGTAATGAATTGTAGGATGGCTTGTGTGGAGGCAGGGGAGGTTCCTCCTATGTTTGACACCCTGTTGATGTTTGAGTGTGTGGGTGAGAGCGGGCACGGCAGAGACGTAGGAAATACCTACGAAGCGAGTGGGAGTCCCGATCTGCGGTTCCACGTCTTCGTGAGGAGCGTGGCCAGAGACGGACGAAGTGAAAGTTGTGAATGGGAGCGTGTGCAAGACTGAGACGTAGGAAATACCTACGAAGCGAGCGGGAGTCCCGATCTGCGGTTCCACGTCTTTGCGAGGAGCGTGGCCAGAGACGGACGACGAAAGTTGTCAACGGGCGTGTGGCTAGTAATTGCATGTGTAGGACCGGTCAGTAAAGAGAGAGCATATTCTTTCCCTAGAAGGATGTCGGCTCCGTCAAGCCCGGCTACTTTAGACTGGGCTCGGCCGGGCTCAGTTCCCCTCGGCGGCTCCGTTGAGGTCGGCTCTCTGCTCGGCTTTTTGGATGTCCTTGGGTTCCCCTCCAGGTAAGTCCAAGCCTCTTCTGCTCTCTGGGGTTCTTCTGTATCAACCTAGAAGGTTTGAAATGCCTGTATGTTCTTGGAGGGGATTATGACCCCTAGTAGGCCAGCTAACCCTGACCCCTCTCCTCCAACTCCACGGCCCTCTTGTTTAAGAGGTGTGGAAGTGTGGTATTCATCTGCCCGAAAAGGGGCTTTGAAACGAGCTCCACGGGGTTGCGGAATACGTAAGCTTGCAGCATGTCTGTCTAATATGCAAGGAACGCTTTTTCCTTTGCGTGCGTTGTAGGGTTTTTAAGTATTCACTGACTTGGGCGTGTCTGGTTTTCTGTCTTTTATTAGAATGGAAAGCCTTCTGAACAGAAGCTGGCTAAGCTCCTTCCCACGCTCAGCGGTAACAAAACGTGTTGCCGCCGAACTCTGTAAACTGAAAGCGTTGCCGCTGAACTCTGTAAGCGGACTGTGCTGCCGCCGAACTCTGTAAGTCTACTGTGTTGCCGCTGAACTCTGTAAGCTGAAAGTGTTGCTGTTGAACTCTGTAAGCGGACTGTGTTGCCACCAAACTCTGTAAGTGGACTATGTGGCAGTTGAACTCTGTAAACTGACAGTGTCGCCGCTGAACTCTGTAAACGGTCTGTGTTGCTGCTGAAACCTGTAAACTCATGGTGTTGCTGTTGAACCCTGTGATCTGACAGTGTTGCCGCTGAACCTTGTAAACTGACAGTGTTGGTCCTAAACCCTGTGTCCCTTAGGGACGTAATGAATTGTGGGATGGCTTGTGTGGAAGCAGGGGAGGTTCCTCCTATGTTTGACACCCTGTTGATGCTTTGAGCGTGCGGGTGAGAGCGGGCACGACTGAGACGTAGAAAATAGCTATGAAGCGAGCGGGAGTCCCGATCTGTGGTTCCACGTCTTCGCGAGGAGCGTGGCCAGAGACGGACGAAGCGAAAGTTGTCAACGGGCATGTGGCTAGTAATTGTATGTGTAGGACCGGTCAGTAAAGAGAGACAATTTTCTTTCCCTAGAAGGATGGTGGCTCCGTCAAGCCTGGCTACTTTAGACCGGGCTCGGTGGGGCTTGGTGGTGCCAGGCTCTGCCAAGGTTGGCTCTTTGCTCAGCTTTTTTGATGTCCTTGGGTTCCCCTCCAGGTAAGTCCATGCCTCTGCTGCTCTCTGGGGTTCTTCTGTATCAACCTGGAATGTTTGAAATGCCTGCATGGTCTTGGAGGGGATTAAGACCCCTAGGAGGCCAGCTCACCCTGACCCCTCTCCTCCAACTCCCTAGCTCTCTTGTTTAACGAGGTGTAGAAGTGTGGTATTCATGTGTCTGAAAAGAGGCTTTGAAATGAGCTACATGGGGTTCTGGAATACGTAAGCTTACAGCGCGTCCGTGTCATACACAAGGAGTGCTTTTTCCTTTGCGTGTGTTGTAGGGTTATCAAATATTTACTGATTTGGGCGTGTCTGTTTTTCTTTCTTTTATTAGACTGGAAAGCCTTCCGAACAGAAGCTGTCTGAGCTCCTCCCCATGCACAGCGGTAACAAACTGTGTTGCTGCCGAACGCTGTAAACTCACTGTGGGGCTGCCAAACGCTGTAAGCTAACAAACTGTGGGGCTGCTGAACGCTGTAAGCTAACAAACTGTGGGGCTGCCGAGCGCTGTGTCCCTTAGGGATGTAATGAATTGTAGGATGGCTTGTGTGGAGGCAGGGGAGGTTCCTCCTATGTTTGACACCCTGTTGATGTTTGAGTGTGTGGGTGAGAGCAGGCACGGCAGAGACGTAGAAAGTAGCTACGAAGCGAGCAGGAGTCCCGATCTGCACTTCCACGTCTTCGCGAGGAGCGTGGCCAGAGACGGACGAAGCGAAAGTTGTGAATGGGTGTGTGGCTAGTAATTGTATGTGTAGGACTGGTCAGTAAAGAGAGAGCATTTTCTTTCCCTAGACAGATGTCGGCTCCGTCAAGCCCGGCTACTTTAGACTGGGCTCGGCCGGGCTCAGTTCCCCTCGGCGGCTCCGTTGAGGTTGGCTCTCTGCTCGGCTTTTTGGATGTCCTTGGGTTCCCCTCCAGGTAAGTCCAAGCCTCTTCTGCTCTCTGGGGTTCTTCTGTATCAACCTAGAAGGTTTGAAATGCCTGTATGTTCTTGGAGGGGATTATGACCCCTAGTAGGCCAGCTAACCCTGACCCCTCTCCTCCAGCTCCACGGCCCTCTTGTTTAAGAGGTGTGGAAGTGTGGTATTCATCTGCCCGAAAAGGGGCTTCGAAACGAGCTCCACGGGGTTGCGGAATACGTAAGCTTGCAGCGTGTCTGTCTAATATGCAAGGAACGCTTTTTCCTTTGCGTGCGTTGTAGGGTTTTTAAGTATTCTCTGACTTGGGCGTGTCTGGCTTTCTGTCTTTTATTAGAATGGAAAGCCTCTGAACAGAAGCTGGCTAAGCTCCTTCCCACGCTCAGCGGTAACAAACCGTGTTGCCGCCGAACTCTGTAAACTGAAAGCGTTGCCGCTGAACTCTGTAAGCGGACTGTGCTGCCGCCGAACTCTGTAAGCTGAAAGTGTTGCTGCCGAACTCTGTAAGCTGAAAGTGTTGCTGCCGAACTCTGTAAGCGGACAGCGTTGCTGTTGAACTCTGTAAGCGGACTGTGTTGCCGCCGAACTCTGTAAGTGGACTGTGTCGCCGCTGAACTCTGTAAACTGACAGTGTCGCCGCTGAACTCTGTAAACTGACAGTGTCGCCGCTGAACTCTGTAAACAGACTGTGTCGCCGCTGAACTGTGTAAACAGACTGTGTTGCCGTTGTACTCTGTAAAGTGAAAGTGTTGCCGTTGTACTCTGTAAAGTGAAAGTGTTGCCGCTGAACTCTGTAAACGGTCTGTGTTGCTGCTGAAACCTGTAAACTCATGGTGTTGCTGTTGAACCCTGTGAACTGACAGTGTTGCTGCTGAACCTTGTAAACTGACTGTGTTGGTCCTAAACCCTGTGTCCCTTAGGGACGTAATGAATTGTAGGATGGCTTGTGTGGAGGCAGGGGAGGTTCCTGCTATGGTTGACACCCTGTTGATGCTTTGAGTGTGTGAGTGAGAGCGGGCACGACTGAGACGTAGAAAATAGCTACGAAGCGAGCGGGAGTCCTGATCTGTGGTTCCACGTCTTCGCGAGGAGCGTGGCCAGAGATGGACGAAGCGAAAGTTGTCAACGGGCGTGTGGCTAGTAATTGTATGTGTAGGACCGGTCAGTAAAGAGAGACAATTTTCTTTCCCTAGAAGGATGGTGGCTCCGTCAAGCCTGGCTACTTTAGACCGGGCTCGGTGGGGCTTGGTGGTGCCAAGCTCTGCCAAGGTTGGCTCTTTGCTCAGCTTTTTTGATGTCCTTGGGTTCCCCTCCAGGTAAGTCCATGCCTCTGCTGCTCTCTGGGGTTCTTCTGTATCAACCTGGAATGTTTGAAATGCCTGCATGGTCTTGGAGGGGATTAAGACCCCTAGGAGGCCAGGTCACCCTGACCCCTCTCCTCCAACTCTCTAGCTCTCTTGTTTAACGAGGTGTAGAAGTGTGGTATTCATGTGTCTGAAAAGAGGCTTTGAAATGAGCTACACGGGGTTCTGGAATACGTAAGCTTACAGCGCGTCCGTGTCATACACAAGGAGTGCTTTTTCCTTTGCGTGTGTTGTAGGGTTATTAAATATTTACTGATTTGGGCGTGTCTGTTTTTCTTTCTTTTATTAGACTGGAAAGCCTTCCGAACAGAAGCTGTCTGAGCTCCTTCCCATGCACAGCGGTAACAAACTGTGTTGCTGCCGAACGCTGTAAACTCACTGTGGGGCTGCCGAACGCTGTAAGCTAACAGACTGTGGGGCTGCCGAACTCTGTGTCCCTTAGGGATGTAATGAATTGTAGGATGGCTTGTGTGGAGGCAGGGGAGGTTCCTCCTATGTTTGACACCCTGTTGATATTTGAGCGTGTGGGTGAGAGCAGGCACGGCAGAGACGTAGAAAGTAGCTACGAAGCGAGCGGGAGTCCCGATCTGCAGTTCCACGTCTTCGCGAGGAGCGTGGCCAGAGACGGACGAAGCGAAAGTTGTGAATGGGTGTGTGGCTAGTAATTGTATGTGTAGGACTGGTCAGTAAAGAGAGAGCATTTTCTTTCCCTAGACAGATGTCGGCTCCGTCAAGCCCGGCTACTTTAGACTGGGCTCGGCCGGGCTCAGTTCCCCTCGGCGGCTCCGTTGAGGTTGGCTCTCTGCTCGGCTTTTTGGATGTCCTTGGGTTCCCCTCCAGGTAAGTCCAAGCCTCTTCTGCTCTCTGGGGTTCTTCTGTATCAACCTAGAAGGTTTGAAATGCCTGTATGTTCTTGGAGGGGATTATGACCCCTAGTAGGCCAGCTAACCCTGACCCCTCTCCTCCAGCTCCACGGCCCTCTTGTTTAAGAGGTGTGGAAGTGTGGTATTCATCTGCCCGAAAAGGGGCTTCGAAACGAGCTCCACGGGGTTGCGGAATACGTAAGCTTGCAGCGTGTCTGTCTAATATGCAAGGAACGCTTTTTCCTTTGCGTGCGTTGTAGGGTTTTTAAGTATTCTCTGACTTGGGCGTGTCTGGTTTTCTGTCTTTTATTAGAATGGAAAGTCTTCTGAACAGAAGCTGGCTAAGCTCCTTCCCACGCTCAGCAGTAACAAACCGTGTTGCCGCCGAACTCTGTAAACTGAAAGCGTTGCCGCTGAACTCTGTAAGCGGACTGTGCTGCCGCCGAACTCTGTAAGCTGAAAGTGTTGCTGCCGAACTCTGTAAGCTGAAAGTGTTGCTGCCGAACTCTGTAAGCTGAAAGTGTTGCTGCCGAACTCTGTAAGCGGACAGCATTGCTGTTGAACTCTGTAAGCGGACTGTGTTGCCGCCGAACTCTGTAAGTGGACTGTGTGGCAGTTGAACTCTGTAAACTGACAGTGTCGCCGCTGAACTCTGTAAACAGACTGTGTCACCGCTGAACTCTGTAAACAGACTGTGTCGCCGCTGAACTCTGTAAACAGACTGTGTCGCCGCTGAACTCTGTAAACAGACTGTGTTGCCGTTGTACTCTGTAAAGTGAAAGTGTTGCCGTTGTACTCTGTAAAGTGAAAGTGTTGCCGCTGAACTCTGTAAAGTGAAAGTGTTGCCGCTGAACTCTGTAAACGGTCTGTGTTGCTGCTGAAACCTGTAAACTCATGGTGTTGCTGTTGAACCCTGTGAACTGACAGTGTTGCCGCTGAACCTTGTAAACTGACAGTGTTGGTCCTAAACCCTGTGTCCCTTAGGGACGTAATGAATTGTAGGATGGCTTGTGTGGAGGCAGGAGAGGTTCCTGCTATGGTTGACACCCTGTTGATGCTTTGAGCGTGCGAGTGAGAGCGGGCACGACTGAGACGTAGAAAATAGCTACGAAGCGAGCGGGAGTCCTGATCTGTGGTTCCACGTCTTCGCGAGGAGCGTGGCCAGAGATGGACGAAGCGAAAGTTGTCAACGGGCGTGTGGCTAGTAATTGTATGTGTAGGACCGGTCAGTAAAGAGAGACAATTTTCTTTCCCTAGAAGGATGGTGGCTCTGTCAAGCCTGGCTACTTTAGACCGGGCTCGGTGGGGCTTGGTGGTGCCAAGCTCTGCCAAGGTTGGCTCTTTGCTCAGCTTTTTTGATGTCCTTGGGTTCCCCTCCAGGTAAGTCCATGCCTCTGCTGCTCTCTGGGGTTCTTCTGTATCAACCTGGAATGTTTGAAATGCCTGCATGGTCTTGGAGGGGATTAAGACCCCTAGGAGGCCAGCTCACCCTGACCCCTCTCCTCCAACTCTCTAGCTCTCTTGTTTAACGAGGTGTAGAAGTGTGGTATTCATGTGTCTGAAAAGAGGCTTTGAAATGAGCTACACGGGGTTCTGGAATACGTAAGCTTACAGCGCGTCCGTGTCATACACAAGGAGTGCTTTTTCCTTTGCATGTGTTGTAGGGTTATTAAATATTTACTGATTTGGGCGTGTCTGTTTTTCTTTCTTTTATTAGACTGGAAAGCCTTCCGAACAGAAGCTGTCTGAGCTCCTTCCCATGCACAGCGGTAACAAACTGTGTTGCTGCCGAACGCTGTAAACTCACTGTGGGGCTGCCGAACGCTGTAAGCTAACAGACTGTGGGGCTGCCGAACTCTGTGTCCCTTAGGGATGTAATGAATTGTAGGATGGCTTGTGTGGAGGCAGGGGAGGTTCCTCCTATGTTTGACACCCTGTTGATATTTGAGCGTGTGGGTGAGAGCAGGCACGGCAGAGACGTAGAAAGTAGCTACGAAGCGAGCAGGAGTCCCGATCTGCAGTTCCACGTCTTCGCGAGGAGCGTGGCCAGAGACGGACGAAGCGAAAGTTGTGAATGGGTGTGTGGCTAGTAATTGTATGTGTAGGACTGGTCAGTAAAGAGAGAGCATTTTCTTTCCCTAGACAGATGTCGGCTCCGTCAAGCCCGGCTACTTTAGACTGGGCTCGGCCGGGCTCAGTTCCCCTCGGCGGCTCCGTTGAGGTTGGCTCTCTGCTCGGCTTTTTGGATGTCCTTGGGTTCCCCTCCAGGTAAGTCCAAGCCTCTTCTGCTCTCTGGGGTTCTTCTGTATCAACCTAGAAGGTTTGAAATGCCTGTATGTTCTTGGAGGGGATTATGACCCCTAGTAGGCCAGCTAACCCTGACCCCTCTCCTCCAGCTCCACGGCCCTCTTGTTTAAGAGGTGTGGAAGTGTGGTATTCATCTGCCCGAAAAGGGGCTTCAAAACAAGCTCCACGGGGTTGCGGAATACGTAAGCTTGCAGCGTGTCTGTCTAATATGCAAGGAACGCTTTTTCCTTTGCGTGCGTTGTAGGGTTTTTAAGTATTCTCTGACTTGGGCGTGTCTGGTTTTCTGTCTTTTATTAGAATGGAAAGTCTTCTGAACAGAAGCTGGCTAAGCTCCTTCCCACGCTCAGCAGTAACAAACCGTGTTGCCGCCGAACTCTGTAAACTGAAAGCGTTGCCGCTGAACTCTGTAAGCGGACTGTGCTGCCGCCGAACTCTGTAAGCTGAAAGTGTTGCTGCCGAACTCTGTAAGCTGAAAGTGTTGCTGCCGAACTCTGTAAGCTGAAAGTGTTGCTGCCGAACTCTGTAAGCGGACAGCGTTGCTGTTGAACTCTGTAAGCGGACTGTGTTGCCGCCGAACTCTGTAAGTGGACTGTGTGGCAGTTGAACTCTGTAAACTGACAGTGTCGCCGCTGAACTCTGTAAACAGACTGTGTCACCGCTGAACTCTGTAAACAGACTGTGTCGCCGCTGAACTCTGTAAACAGACTGTGTCGCCGTTGTACTCTGTAAAGTGAAAGTGTTGCCGCTGAACTCTGTAAAGTGTTGCCGCTGAACTCTGTAAAGTGAAAGTGTTGCCGCTGAACTCTGTAAACGGTCTGTGTTGCTGCTGAAACCTGTAAACTCATGGTGTTGCTGTTGAACCCTGTGAACTGACAGTGTTGCCGCTGAACCTTGTAAACTGACAGTGTTGGTCCTAAACCCTGTGTCCCTTAGGGACGTAATGAATTGTAGGATGGCTTGTGTGGAGCAGGGGAGGTTCCTGCTATGGTTGACACCCTGTTGATGCTTTGAGCGTGCGAGTGAGAGCGGGCACGACTGAGACGTAGAAAATAGCTACGAAGCGAGCGGGAGTCCTGATCTGTGGTTCCACGTCTTCGCGAGGAGCGTGGCCAGAGATGGACGAAGCGAAAGTTGTCAACGGGCGTGTGGCTAGTAATTGTATGTGTAGGACCGGTCAGTAAAGAGAGACAATTTTCTTTCCCTAGAAGGATGGTGGCTCTGTCAAGCCTGGCTACTTTAGACCGGGCTCGGTGGGGCTTGGTGGTGCCAAGCTCTGCCAAGGTTGGCTCTTTGCTCAGCTTTTTTGATGTCCTTGGGTTCCCCTCCAGGTAAGTCCATGCCTCTGCTGCTCTCTGGGGTTCTTCTGTATCAACCTGGAATGTTTGAAATGCCTGCATGGTCTTGGAGGGGATTAAGACCCCTAGGAAGCCAGCTCACCCTGACCCCTCTCCTCCAACTCTCTAGCTCTCTTGTTTAACGAGGTGTAGAAGTGTGGTATTCATGTGTCTGAAAAGAGGCTTTGAAATGAGCTACACGGGGTTCTGGAATACGTAAGCTTACAGCGCGTCCGTGTCATACACAAGGAGTGCTTTTTCCTTTGCGTGTGTTGTAGGGTTATTAAATATTTACTGATTTGGGCGTGTCTGTTTTTCTTTCTTTTATTAGACTGGAAAGCCTTCCGAACAGAAGCTGTCTGAGCTCCTTCCCATGCACAGCGGTAACAAACTGTGTTGCTGCCGAACGCTGTAAACTCACTGTGGGGCTGCCGAACGCTGTAAGCTAACAAACTGTGGGGCTGCCGAACTCTGTGTCCCTTAGGGATGTAATGAATTGTAGGATGGCTTGTGTGGAGGCAGGGAAGGTTCCTCCTATGTTTGACACCCTGTTGATGTTTGAGCGTGTGGGTGAGAGCAGGCACGGCAGAGACGTAGAAAGTAGCTACGAAGCGAGCGGGAGTCCCGATCTGCTGTTCCACGTCTTTGCGAGGAGCGTGGCCAGAGACGGACGAAGCGAAAGTTGTCAATGGGAACGTGTGCAAGACTGAGACATAGAAAATAGCTACGAAGTGAGCGGGAGTCCCGATCTGCAGTTCCACGTCTTCGTGAGGAGCGTGGCCAGAGACGGACGAAGCGAAAGTTGTGAATGGGTGTGTGGCTAGTAATTGTATGTGTAGGACTGGTCAGTAAAGAGAGAGCATTTTCTTTCCCTAGAAGGATGTCGGCTCCGTCAAGCCCGGCTACTTTAGACTGGGCTCGGCCGGGCTCAGTTCCCCTCGGCGGCTCTGTTGAGGTCGGCTCTCTGCTCGGCTTTTTGGATGTCCTTGGGTTCCCCTCCAGGTAAGTCCAAGCCTCTTCTGCTCTCTGGGGTTCTTCTGTATCAACCTAGAAGGTTTGAAATGCCTGTATGTTCTTGGAGGGGATTATGACCCCTAGTAGGCCAGCTAACCCTGACCCCTCTCCTCCAACTCCAAGGCCCTCTTGTTTAAGAGGTGTGGAAGTGTGGTATTCATCTGCCCGAAAAGGGGCTTTGAAACGAGCTCCACGGGGTTGCGGAATACGTAAGCTTGCAGCATGTCTGTCTAATATGCAAGGAACGCTTTTTCCTTTGCATGCGTTGTAGGGTTATTAAGTATTCACTGACTTGGGCGTGTCTGGTTTTCTGTCTTTTATTAGAATGGAAAGCCATCTGAACAGAAGCTGGCTAAGCTCCTTCCCACGCTCAGCGGTAACAAACTGTGTTGCCGCTGAACTCTGTAAACTGAAAGCGTTGCCGCCGAACTCTGTAAGTCTACTGTGTTGCCGCCGAACTCTGTAAACTGAAAGCGTTGCCGCTGAACTCTGTAAGCGGACTGTGCTGCCGTCGAACTCTGTAAGTCTACTGTGTTGCCGCTGAACTCTGTAAGCTGAAAGTGTTGCTGCCGAACTCTGTGAGCGGACAGTGTTGCTGTTGAACTCTGTAAGCGGACTGTGTTGCCGCCAAACTCTGTAAGTGGACTGTGTGGCGGTTGAACTCTGTAAACTGACAGTGTCGCCGCTGAACTCTGTAAACTGACAGTGTCGCCACTGAACTCTGTAAACTGACAGTGTCGCCGCTGAACTCTGTAAACTGACAGTGTCGCCGCTGAACTCTGTAAACAGACTGTGTTGCCGTTGTACTCTGTAAAGTGAAAGTGTTGCCGCTGAACTCTGTAAACGGTCTGTGTTGCTGCTGAAACCTGTAAACTCATGGTGTTGCTGTTGAACCCTGTGAACTGACAGTGTTGCCACTGAACCTTGTAAACTGACTGTGTTGGTCCTAAACCCTGTGTCCCTTAGGGACGTAATGAATTGTAGGATGGCTTGTGTGGAGGCAGGGGAGGTTCCTCCTATGTTTGACACTCTGTTGATGCTTTGAGCGTGCGAGTGAGAGCGGGCACGACTGAGACGTAGAAAATAGCTACGAAGCGAGCGGGAGTCCCGATCTGCGGTTCCACGTCTTCGCAAGGAGCGTGGCCAGAGACGGACAAAGCGAAAGGTGTCAATGGGAGCACGGCCAGTCACGGAATCTGCAGCATTAGTCCTTGTTGCACTTCATTGTGGTTTGGTGTAGGATGCGTATATGGTTTCTAGTACTAATAAACTAAGAAACAAAAGCAGGGCAAGGAAGTAGCAACATCCTTCTGAAAACAAATGAAGGAAGGTCCCCTGCCTAAGGGAAGAACATGGCATATTTCTAAACTGTGTGTTGTAGTATGTGCAATTTGTTTTTACATGCTAGAAGCCTTTGCAGGTAAGTGAGGAGAAGGACAGGGGTGCTAGCTAAAGCTTTCTAAATGCCCAGTAATAGCATTTGTGAGTACGGAGGTAGGGAGGAGAGATTATTCAGGCGGAGATTAGGGGAAGGGGCGGATGGGCAAAGGGGCGGATGGGCAACTTAGGGTCCGGGTGAGGATTGCGTTTGGGGTCGGGGTTAACGATAGTGTGGTGGTCAGGGGGTTTAGGGTTTGCGTCGTGGACAGCACCAGGGTGAGGGTGCAGGGGCCGGCAGACGTAGGGTTAGGGGGTTGGGGTTAGGGGGTTAGGGTTAGGGGTGGTGGCAAAGGGGGTGGCAAAGAGACTTCCCTTGTTTCCAGTGTGGAAAACCCCTTGTTTGTCCCCTGACCCCAGAAGCTTCTCACAGGGGCTGTGTTCCTCACTAACAGCAAGGCTGCGCTCGGCCCCTGGGGATGCTGCAACCGTAGCAGAGAAGCTGTGTTCCTGGCAGTTCTCTCTCCACCTGGATCAGGATGAAGGTGCAGGCCATTGCTCTGCAGCTAGGCACTGCTGAGAGCTGCAGCTGGTACCCAGATCAAAGACAGCTTTGTCTCTAAGGCCAGTGCTGCCGTGCCGCGGCGTGTGCCGCCCCGGGGGAGCTAATTTCTGCAGCCTAACTGCGCTGAATGCTCGAAAATTCTTAGGGGGAGAGCGGAGAGCTTGACTCGAGCGTCGCTATGGATCCAGCGCCTACGCCCTAGCCCGGCTCTGCTCGCGCCAGGGGGGCAGCGTCCCGGTGGTCGCTATGGATACGGCGCCTGCGCCCTTGCCTGGCTCTGCTCGCGCCAGAGGTGCAGCGTCCCGGTCGTCGCTATGGATGCGGTGCCTGCGCCGCAGCGGGTCCGGTCCCACGCACGCGCCCTCCTCGCGGGCTGCGCCCCGCTTTTCTGGCCGGGGGGGCGGGCGCCGTGCAGAGCAGCTTTGGAGCCGGACCGGTCGCGGAGAGCCCTGATTCGGCGCATGATGCCGTTCTGTGCCCCAGGGTGCCTGCGAACCGCCGTCCTTTGGCGGGGCAAGGGGTCCTGGCGCATTCAGGGAGCTTGCAGTGCGGTTTCTGGTGTCGCTGCCGGCCCGGGACTCCCAGGTGTGTTCCTTCTGGCATCTGAAGGTGGTCTGGGGCCATCGGCAGGGCTTTTGGGGGTGACGGAGGAGGTCTGGGGGCACCTAAAAGGGTCTGGGGATATGTAAAGTTCTGGTGGGGCCATCTGAAAGGATCAAGGGTCGTGGAGAGGCAGCTGGGCACCTCCGACGGACCCTTTGGGAGGTCTCTGCAGGCTCCCGTGGGAGCTGGGGGTGTCTCGGGGTGGGTTTGGGTTTGGGTTTGTGCTGCAAACAGCGTTGATAATGCAGGGACGTTTTAATTCCCACTGAGCGCATTGCATATTCAGCAAGGATTTTCTAATTTAGCAAGGCTATGTCACATGCTCAGCCAGAAGACTGGAGGGCAGGTTGGCCGGTGGACTACTCTCCAGGACTGGATTGACCTCACTCAGCTGATGGTGAGCAATAGCCTTAATTTCCATTCCTTATCCTCCTTAGGACTTCTGCTATTGTTATTATTGCTCTTATTATTGGTATTACTATTATTCCTACCCCTGAGTTTTCTCACTTTCCCCCTTCCAGTTGTCTTCCCCCCACATCCTGCTGTGTGATGCTTGTTTGCTAGCTGGCGAGTGCCCTCAGGGCTGTGCCGGCCACAGAGCCTGCTTGTGTCATCTGCCTTAGGCACACTCATGTGAATCCAGCATTCAGAGAGGCGCTGCCTGTTGGAAAGATAAAGGTGAGCCAATTCAGTCCTAGCAATGTGATGTCTGCAGGTAGCCAGCAGCTTGGCATGTTCTCCTGAGCTCAGAGCCAGACAGCAGGATGTCTCATCTAGGCTCAGAAACTCAGGTGCTAAGAGTGACCTGTGGTAAAAGCTGTGAACAATTGAATTGACATGTCAGTAGGGTTTGGACACAGGGTCGTGGAAGTCTCAGTGGGACAGACACTCCAGTTTCGGAAGCCTGTATTTCATGTTGCAAGGAGGTTGTTCTACAGCTGAACACAGCTGTGTGTGTACAGCCGTGAAGTGCAAACCAAATGATTTCCCGAGCTCATCTGAATCCCAGAGCTCATGAAATTCAGGCCTGCCTTCCTGTAGTGTTGGATCTCTCAAGGGGAAAAGTGAAGAGGAGGAGAACTCTTTAGCTTTCTCTCTCTTTTCTTTCCCTCGATACACTTTGTCTTGCTTGGCTTTGAATCACAACTGTGACGTTCGGTTAGGTGGTGAATGTGTACTAGGTGGTACGACACCAAAAGAAGGAAAAAAGAACAGGAATAATTTGCGTTATAGATGACTCCAGGTAAAAGTTTTTGGTAACAGTTTTATTGGCACTAAAAGATCATAAAAAGGGAATAAAGTGCAATAAAAGGCAAGCAAAGCAGCGCGCTGGGCTTGAGAGGGGACAAAACTCCACCTCCACAGCAGCCTTACAATAGTTTTCTTCATCTTCTATAGTTACATCATCTACATAAGCAAACTTATGCTAAACAGAAGGCAGGCATGTGATAATGAGTCTTAGAGTAGGCGATCAAATCCCTTCTCCCCACATTCGGGTGGTAAGGGTCAATGTATCCATTTTCTCACGTGCACAATTTTGCAGGCTTCTTATCTGAAGAAAACAAATTCCTAGGTCTGAATGTTTATCTTTAAGATAAGCTCCGCCTCAGCCGTGATGTCTCCAACTAACCAGACAGTATCCTTGCAAGTCTGCAAGATATGTTTCTTTCCCTTTGCTCTCAAAACAGGCCTCACAAGATCCTGACCCTTAATCCCAGGGCACTCTAAGTCTTATAATTTTAAACATAGATCACCAGTATATTCATCACAATTTGTCATAAAAACCCCACAATTCCAGTAGGATTTCAAGTTCCTGCTTGATAATATAAAGCAGTCTGTGCTTTGTTGGTTGTTTTAGTTTCCTTGCTGTGCTGCAAAGATTTTGATAGGAATTTCTAGGTATTAACTACAGCCAGGGCAATCCTTCAAGTGCCTAGGAATGCAGTGAAAACCTTTTGAGAATTGTTCCTGCTCTGTTACTCCTCAAGCTATGAGCAGACACACAGACAGTTGTTAACAGACTTTCTTTGATCATTCCAGGTCTGGTGTGCTGGGACTGGCAGGATTTTCCTGAGCTGTCCACGTACAGTTTCTGTTGACACTCTTCAGCTCGTACATCCGGTTTGCTGACAGAGGGTGTGGGGTTTGTGGGGCCCGGCAGCGAGAGTTTTCCAAAGAGGAGCTCTTAAGGGCAACTCCAAGGTTAGGTTTGGATTCTCCTGGAGTCGCACACAGAACGAGTCTCACGATTCCAGCGGTCTAATTTTATAGCTGCATTTTCTTCTCTCTGCCTAGGTGAGAGAATGACCTCACTAAAGAAGAGAGATAGCCTGAGCTCTACAGGAACCTTGAACCCAAGCAGCCAGTGCCTTCTGTGAGTACAAGCTGTTCTTGTTCAACGTGGAACTAGTTGAGAGCTGAAGCCAGACCACACCTTAATTCCCGCAGCTTCCTCTTCTGCAGATTAAACAGTCCCAGTTCCTTCAGCCACTCCTCATAAGACTTGTTATCCAGACCCTTCACCAGCTTTGTGGCCCTTCTCTGGGGACACTCTCTCACCTCTGTGTGCTGGGGAACACCACTTCTGCCGGGCCAGCCACCAGCTGGGTTTAACTCTGTTCCCCACTGCTCTTGGGGCCCAGCCATCCATCCTGTTCTGCTGTCCAGCAGTCCCTTTGAAAAAAAATCCATCTGAAAAAAGAAGTAGCAGAGAAGGAAAGTTGAAGCTGCAAAGATTGCAGTCCCCTCAGTTGTTGAGGATTGTTTTGAGCAAGAGGGGCCTTGGGTCCCAGGAACGCCTGTGCAATTCAGGCCTTGAAGAATTCTCTGTGATAATATAGTGGCGGAGTAAGAGATGTGAGAAAGTGCTGATTGCTTGGTATGCTGAAGTCCAGCTGCCTCTGAGATGGGAGGCAAGCAAGATAAGGAGGAGGCGAGATCTGGGGAAGAGAGCAATTAGACCGGATAGAAGAATTCCACCGAGTTGTGAAAACAATGATGTAACCTTTTAGAGAGCAACCAATAGTATGTTGCCAAGTGGGCATAATTATAGCAGACTGTATATAAGATGTGTCTGATGCTCAATAAAGTTGGATTCCGCTGATCAAATTGGTCGAATAAGCGGCCCCTTCTTGCGGCACTCAGTTCTTGTGGTACTCTCTGTGAGATCCTAAGCCACCTGAACTGAGCCGGTCAGGCAGCCAAGCTAGTGCAGCAGTGTCTTCTGGAGAGTTGATAGGAGCCAGTTCTGTGGGGTTTGTTGAAGTGAGTGGCCAGTCGTTCTACATGAACAGTTGTCTTAGTGCTAGCAAGTAGGAGGCTCTGAAGTGTGGTACTTTGAGAGCTCCATTCATACTTGCCCTTCAGGAGGAGCCAGCTCTTTCATTGAAGCCAGTGCTTTCACGCCAAAAGAAGGGAACTCTTCTTAGTCCACAGAGCACATGGGCAGGGGAAAATGTCTGTAGCTGGTGAGATGGCCTGTGCTACAGTCCATCTTCTTCATCTCCTCCTTACTCCTTCAAGTCTCATTCCCCATTTTCTTTTCAGAGAAACTTGCTAGGGAAAGCGTTAAAGTCCTGCCTTACAGCGACCAGCAGGAAATCTTTTCCACCCCATGATGGGATTGGGATGAAGGTCCCCTGGTCACAGAGGGACATTAGGTTAGTGATGCAACACCTGCTTTTCACACATCTTTTCTGTTAGGCACGAGCACCTGAATGTCCTCTGCGGTCCGTGCGGTGGCCTTCAAGGTGATCTACTCTTATACCCTTCTGTGGCACTCGGGTCAGAAGAGCAGGCTGGCTGTTGCCAAGAGCCTCCTGTCCCCGAGACTGCTTTTTGCTGTCTGAGCAGGTGACTCCATCTATTGGGGAAATGGCATTTCTCACCATTCTGGTGTCACTGGTGGCTGTTGAGGATTAGATCAAAGGCCCGAGCCTTTAGGGCAGGACTGGTGGCAAATGTTGGACAGTGGCTAGGTGCTCATCTGCCAGAGCTCTCTGCCCTGGGATGGATCCCATCTGGTGCCATAGACTTCTGAGGGTCCCAGTGGTATCTCAGTCCCTCCCAGTTCTTTCCCAGTCCTTCTCAGTCACCCCTAGTCCTTCCAATTTCCATCCCAGTTCCTCCCGTTTCCTTCCCATTCCCTCCCATTCCCTTTGGAATTCCTCACAGTCCCTCCCGGTCCTTCCCAATCTCCTTCCAGTCCCTTCCAAGTCTCTCCCAGTCCCTTCTCAGTCCTGTCCCCATCCCCATTCCCATTCCTCCCAATCCTCTCCCAGTCTCCTCCCAGTCCCATCCCCGTCACTCCCAGTCCCCTCCCAGTCTCTCCTAGTCCTTTCCCAGTTCCTCTCAATCCCTCCCAGTCTCCTTCTCATCTTGCAGCGTGGCAGATTTCCCGGAGTGGGAAAGCAGAGCCGCGCTCCCTTTGGTCAGTACAGTTTAGGTGGGAAGTGCTTCCACTGGCTCCCTTGGTCCAGATCGCCCCAGTTTGGGCTCTGTTTACTTTGGGGCCATTTGGGCCCATTTAGGATCCTCTTTGGGACTTTTTCCCCAGTTGTTCCCAGTCCCTTCCAGTTCCCTCGGAGCTCTCTCACAGTTCTCCCCAGTGCCTCCCACTTGAGCCTCCACTACCTCTTAGTCTCTACCAGTTTCCTCCCAGTTTTCTTTCAGTCTCTGACAGTTTCCTCCTCCTTCCCTCCCAGATTCCACCTCGTGCCCTCCCAGTCCCTCCCAGTTTCTTCCCAGTTGCTTCCAGTTCTCTCCCAGTCCTTTGGTGGGAGGAAACTGTTGGGACCGGGAGGGCACCGGGAGGAGGCCATTACTGTGTAGTTTGGTAATACTGATGGCTGCAGCTGGTGCTGAGCTAAACAGAATGATCACAGAAGGCTTTTTCTCTGAAGCCAGAGCTGCCTGCTGGGGGAACGAACGTTTTTCTGACAGCTCTTGGAGGAACATTTCTGTAGAGGTGTTCCCCAGGGCTCCTCAGGTGCTCAGAACTCAACATGTTGCCTTGGCGGGGAATAAAACTCATGGAAAGCTGAGCGTGAGGTGACAACGCAGGCACCGCCCCCCCCAGCGTGGCAGCGCCGCCCTCAACAACATGGCGCCGGATGCTTTAAAACGGCTCAGTGCAGGGTTGTGGCTGGTAGAGGTCGGAGCTCCTCCTCTGTGTCCCAGGTCAGTGCTAGTCTCTGCTGCTTTGTGGGGTTTCTCTATAGCAGCCGCTGGAGCTGCGCGGGGCTTTGGGGGTGGCTGCCAGCGGGTCAGCGCGGGGCTTTGGGGAGGTGGCGGCCGGCGGGGGGTGTCCGGGTTCGGCTGGCGGGGCTCTGTGGGGGTGGCGGCTGCTGCCTCAACTGTACCCAGAGATACCTGGAACTCTGGGCTGCAGCTGGTGCCCAGATCAAAGACAGCTTTGTCTCTAAGGCCAGTGCTTCTCTGCAGAGGAACCAAGATTTCTCTGCAGGTGTTGCCCAGGGTTCCTCATCTGCTCAGAATGCCCAGCTCCAGTGCCAGGCTGATGTCACCTCACAGCCGTCACTCTGTCGGTGTTTGCCTAGGAGTGCCAGAAATCTTCCTGGAACTATTGGAGAAAAGGAAGCTTTGTCTGTCTCTGTTTGTGGTTGTGGTGGGTTAACACCTTTTTCTGAAAACAAAAGAAGAAAGCAGGGTGGAGGGCTTGCGGGTACTTTACACTCCCTGAAGGGCGTCTCCCCCCTAGGAAAGCTGAGTCTGTTCCACTTCCCCCTCCCTGCCCAGCAAGGGTATAAAAAAGCAGGACCTCATAGCTGTTGGATCTCCTTTTTGGCTCCTGCCTCTGCTGGATGAGAGCTACTGCAGCTGCTCTCCTGATCCTCAGCCACGTGGCCGGACCTGATCCTTCTCCCTGCTGCCTCTGCGCCTCCTCAGAGACAGACTGGTTTTGTATTATTCTTTTTCTATCCCCCTCCCATCCATTTTTGTTCCTTGCCCTTGTGAACCCTTTTTTCCCTGTTATTGCTATATATATATATATATGGAAAAAAAAATTACTTGCCTCTCTACTTCCAAGCTGACTCCAGATTGTTACTTAGTGGGTTTGCTCCTTACCTTTTTTTTTTCCCTCCTCTCCCTGTTTGGAGGGAGGAGGTGGGGGGGAAGTGGGGAAGAGATTCTCAGCCTTTTCCCCATTTGAGCTTTTAACTCTCAGTTAAGGCTCAAACCACTACAATTTTTGGCGCCTCCAACGTGGGGCTTGGAAATTGATCTTGTATTGGGAAAGCAATACTTTTTTTCTGAAAAAGGAGCTTGAAGTAGAAATGGCAATTTTAAAGAACCTGATGGTCCAAGCCTTTTCATGGGCTTTTGGCTGGATCTTTTGGACCCACATCTACAAATTAATAACTTACCACGTGGTGTGGTTAATGATAGAGATGCTGATCAAGTGGATAAAAACTTTACCAATTAAGTTAGGCATGTATCTCTTGAATCCATTGAATTTCACTGTCAGTGGTAACTTTTCTAACATAGGAAACTTTCCTGAAGCAAGTTATGAAACCAATGGTGTAGATAAAAGTGCCTGTGATGGAAAATTGCTCTACGTTGCAATATGCTCCATATGCCTAAATGTAATCCTTATAGTGGCATTTGCTGGGACCGTGTTGGGTGGAGGACTAGCTAACCCATTAAGAGCTGTTTGGAGGGTGATAACACACTCCTTTGTGCTCTTTAATGACTGGGGGCGTGTCTGCTGTGGGCATTGTAAGCACTCTGTAGACACAAAGAGGGAGGGGTCGGGTTGTAATGACTGTGCCAGCTCTCAGCCTGAGCCCCAGGCACAAGGGTTTGCCCCACCACCAGCAGTCCCACAGTTGACCCCTGATGCTCCTGCCAATGCAGTCTCTCTAGCACCGGTCACCACACACAGGAAAAGAAATCAAAAATCATCGCCAAGCACGGATGGTGAGGAAGGAATCTCAGCAGGCCCCAGCACCTCACAGAATCCAGCGGTGGATGAAGGTGATTCAGACCAGGAAATAACTGTTACATCGCTGCCCGGAAAGGAACTAAGGCAAACTCGTCTGGACTACGCCAGGAAAGAGGGTGAGCCAATACTAAGCTGGGCCCTGAGATGCTGGGACAAGGGGGTGGACACAGTGGACCTGGATAAGAGGGAGACAAAGCTTTTAGGCTCCCTGACTCGTGATGCTGGTCTGGACAAAGAGTTAGCCAAACTTGATGGAATACACACTCTCTGGGCCCGGATTCTGAACGCCATCAAGAGCCGGTACCGCTCAAGAGATGACCTGCCCTGGGCCCCAGTTAGATGGACAACTATGGAACAGGGCATTCGGTATCTGAGGCAGATGGCCGTGATGGAAATAATTTATGGAGATGGCCAGCTCCCTTCGGACCCAGATGAGGTGCCCATGAGATGGCCCTTCGTAAAGAAACTCACCCAGAGTGCTCCTCAGAAATACGCTCACACATTAGGAGGGATACTCTTGACTGGACAGGATGGAAGTCCTAAAACTGTCTGTGAGTTTGCCAATGATTTAAGGGAACATGAGGACAGCGTAAATCAGAAACTCCTGATCTCAGCCATAGAAACTATGGCTAAAGACATTGTCAAAGAGATCAAGACCTCCATGTCTGAACTGAAAAAGGGGAGCGATGCCTCCTTTTCCCCTTCTCCTTCAGAATGGGTCCAGGTTTCAGCAATCAGGAACAGGCGACCTTCCCCTAGGAGATCACCCCAAGCCAATCGGGGAATGTCAAGGGGGTCTCTGTGGAGGTTCCTCTGTGACCATGGAGAGGACATGGACACCTGGCATGGCCAACCCACCTCTGCCCTCTGGAACAGGGTGCGGGAACTGCAAGGTGGGCACCACGGGGATAACTCATCTAGGAGAAGAGCTGCCCCAGTTTCCTGGAGTGGTCGCTCTCGCTCAAGAGACCCTTCCCCTAGTAACACAGGACCATGTGACAAGTGTGGACATTGCCGCCAGCATTAGAGGTGCCCTACCTCCAGCCAGGTGGAGGCCAGGGATAACAGAGTATACTGGGATGTGTACGTGAAATGGCCTGGCACTGCAGAAGCCCTGAAGTACCGAGCTCTGGTGGACACAGGGGCCCAATGCACCCTGATACCATCGGGGTACAAAGGGGCTGAGTCCATAAGCATTCAAGGAGTCACAGGAGGCTCACAAGACTTGACTGTACTGCAAGCTGAGATAAGCCTGACCGGGAATGAATGGGGAAAGCACGACATAGTGACTGGTCCAGATGCACCTTGCATTCTTGGCATTGACTTTCTGCGGGAGGGATGCTTCAAGGACCCTAGGGGGCACAAGTGGGCGTTTGGGGTGGCAGCTGTGGAGACTGCAGGCAAAGAACAGCTGTCCACCATGCCCGAGCTTTCAGATGACCCCTCCATAGTGGGCAGCCATAAGGTGCAGGATTTGAAGTTACCTATTGCCTCTCGCATAGTACATCGCAGGCAATACAGGACCAACAGACACTCTCTGCACCCCATACACCAACTGATTCGACGACTGGAGAGCCATAGCGTGATCAGCAAGGCTCACTCCCCCTTCAACAGCCCGATATGGCCAGTGCGGAAGGCAAATGGGGAATGGAGACTGACTGTGGACTACCGTGGCCTGAATGAAGTGACTCCTCCGATCAGCGCTGCCGTGCCGGACATGCTGGAGCTCCAGTACGAGCTGGAATCGAAGGCGGCCAAGTGGTATGCCACAATTGACATTGCTAATGCCTTTTTCTCCATTCCCATTGCAGAAGAATGCCGGCCACAGTTTGCTTTCACCTGGAGGGGAGCACAGTATCAATGGAATCGGTTACCTCAGGGCTGGGTCCATAGCTCAACCATCTGCCATGAGGTGATCCAGACTGCCTTGGAGAAAGGTGGAGCTCCTGAGCATCTGCAGTTCATTGATGACATCATTGTATGGGGTGAGACAGCAGAGGAAGTTTACCAGAAGGGTAAGAGGATAATTGACATCCTGCTGGAGGCTGGCTTTGCCATCAAGAGAAGCAAGGTGAAAGGGCCTGCCAGGGAGATCCAGTTCCTGGGTGTTCAATGGCAGGATGGCCGTCGCCACATCCCTCAGGAGGTGGTGAAGAGGGTAGCCACTATGGTGCAGCCCACGAACAAGAAAGAGACACAGTCATTTTTGGGGCTTGTGGGCTTCTGGAAAATGCACATTCCCGGGTACAGTCAAATTGTGAAGCCTCTCTTCCATGTAACAAGGAAGAAAAATGATTTTGTGTGGGGACCTGAGCAGCAGGTGGCGTTTGACCAGATCAAACGAGAGGTGGTCCATGCTATGGCTCTGGGACCTGTTCGAACTGGGCCAGATATCAAGAATGTGCTGTACACTGCGGCTGGTGAGAATGGTCCTACATGGAGCTTGTGGCAGAAGGCTCCTGGTGAAACCAGGGGCAGGCCCCTAGGTTTCTGGAGTAAGGGGTACAAAGGCTCTGAGGCCAACTACACCGCGACAGAGAAGGAAATCCTAGCTGCCTATGAGGGCGTCCGGGCTGCCTCTGAGGTAATTGGGACTGAGTCACCTCTATTTCTAGCTCCGAGACTTCCAGTCCTGACCTGGATGTTCAAAGGGAGAGGCTCAAGCCCACATCATGCCACAGATGCTACCTGGAGTAAGTGGATGGCCCTGATAACTCAGCGAGCTCGGATGGGGAACTTCGAACACCCTGGCATAGTGGAAGTGATCACCAACTGGCCAGAGGGTGCTGACTTTGGAATGCCACCAGAGCAGACAGTGACCCGTGCTGAGGAGGCTCCCCCATATAACGATCTCCCTGACAACGAGAAGGGCTATGCTCTATTTACAGATGGGTCCTGCCGGCTTGTAGGAAGCAAGCGGAGATGGAAGGCAGCTGTCTGGAGCCCAACAAGGCAAGTGGCAGAAGCAAGGGATGGAGAAGGTGAATCCAGTCAGTATGCAGAGGTAAAAGCTGTCCAGCTGGCCCTGGATATAGCAGAACGAGAGAACTGGCCAGTGCTGTACCTCTACACTGACTCCTGGATGGTAGCCAACGCTTTGTGGGGGTGGCTGAAGGAATGGAGGAGGAACGGGTGGCAGAGAAAAGGGAAGCCTGTTTGGGCCGCTGACCTGTGGCAAGACATCGCCGCCCGCCTGGACAGGCTGCCAACCACGGTACGGCACATCGATGCACACATCCCCAAGAGCAGAGCCACAGAGGAGCACAAGCACAACCACCAAGCAGACCCGGCTGCTAAGATCTCCCAAATAGACTTGGACTGGGAACACAAGGGTGAGCTGTTCTTAGCTCGCTGGGCCCATGACACTTCTGGCCACCAAGGGAGAGATGCCACATACCGGTGGGCTCGGGACAGAGCTGTGGACATCTCTATGGAGGCCATCTCACAGGTCATCCATGAGTGTGACATCTGTGCTGCCATCAAGCAGGCCAAGCGCATGAAGCCTCTGTGGTATGGGGGGAGATGGTCGAAATATAAATATGGAGAGGCCTGGCAGATCGACTACATCACCCTTCCTCGGTCTCACAGTGGCAAGCAGTACGTACTGACCATGGTGGAGGCAAGTACAGGGTGGCTGGAGACCTATCCAGTTCCTCATGCCACTGCTCGCAACACCATCCTGGGCCTAGAGAGACATATCCTGTGGAGACACGGCACCCCTGGGAGGATTGAATCAGACAATGGAACCCACTTCAGGAACCATCTCATAAGGGACTGGGCAAAGGAACATGGGATTGAGTGGATTTACCACATCCCATACCATGCACCAGCTGCAGGGAAGGTCGAGCGCTACAATGGCTTGCTAAAGACCACCCTAAAAGCCATGGGGGGTGGAACCTTCAGGAACTGGGAAAAGCACCTAGCTCAAGCCACTTGGTTAGTGAACAGCAGAGGATCTGTGAACCAAGCTGGTCCTGCCCAGTCCGACCTGCTGCAAACAGTGGATGGAGATGGAGTTCCTGTGATTGCTGAGAAGAACCTGCTGGGGAAGTCAGTGTGGGTTTTCCCTGCTGCTGGTGGGGGCAAACCAACCCGAGGGGTGGTCTCGGCTGAGGGGCCTGGTCACACGTACTGGGTTATGTTAGAAACTGGGGACATTCAGTGTATCCCACAGCAGAACGTGACTCTGGCTGAGAGAGGATGAACTCAGAGGAGGCAACACTCATCAATGTAATTATGTGAATAGTTATAAGTTGTTCTAAGTTTCTCCATCCTAGTTTAACACCAGCCCAGCATCCAGGACCCAACGTACCCACTGCACACCAACCCAAAGAGCATCATCTCACCTGTACCCGTTCCTGATGTCCCTACAGCAACGGACTGTTCCCTATGTCCATACAGCAACAGACTGTTCCTGACTTTTTCCTTTCCCTTTCAAAGACAGACTGATTCCTGATTCTTCTCCACATGCCTGCCCAGTTCAAGCACCACCTACAGTGACCATCAGCAGAGAGAGAGACTGCCCTGGGAGAGAGCAAGCCGGGATAGCAAGAGACTTGCACCAAGGATTCAAATACCATGTGTCAAAATCACATAAAGGGGCTGTGGCAGGAGAGAGGAAGTGGAACAGAGGGGTGGATTGTGGTGGGTTAACACCTTTTTCTGAAAACAAAAGAAGAAAGCAGGGTGGAGGGCTTGCGGGTACTTTACACTCCCTGAAGGGCGTCTCCCCCTAGGAAAGCTGAGTCTGTTCCACTTCCCCCTCCCTGCCCAGCAAGGGTATAAAAAAGCAGGACCTCATAGCTGTTGGATCTCCTTTTTGGCTCCTGCCTCTGCTCGATGAGAGCTACTGCAGCTGCTCCCCTGATCCTCAGCCACGTGGCCGGACCTGATCCTTCTCCCTGCTGCCTCTGCGCCTTCTCAGAGACAGACTGGTTTTGTATTATTCTTTTTCTATCCCCCTCCCATCCATTTTTGTTCCTTGCCCTTGTGAACCTTTTTTCCCTGTTATTGCTACATATATATATATATTTTGAAGGAAAAAAAAAAATTACTTGCCTCTCTACTTCCAAGCTGACTCCAGATTGTTGCTTAGTGGGTTTGCTCCTTACCTTTTTTTTCCCTCCTCTCCCTGTTTGGAGGGAGGAGGTGGGGGGGGAGTGGGGAAGAGATTCTCAGCCTTTTCCCCATTTGAGCTTTTAACTCTCAGTTAAGGCTCAAACCACTACATTGTGGTACCCTCTGTGAGATCCTAAGCCACCTGAACTGAGCCGGTCAGGCAGCCAAGCTAGTGCAGCAGTGTCTTCTGGAGAGTTGATAGGAGCCAGTTCTGTGGGGTTTGTTGAAGTGAGTGGCCAGTCGTTCTACATGAACAGTTGTCTTAGTGCTAGCAAGTAGGAGGCTCTGAAGTGTGGTACTTTGAGAGCTCCATTCATACTTGCCCTTCAGGAGGAGCCAGCTCTTTCATTGAAGCCAGTGCTTTCACGCCAAAAGAAGGGAACTCTTCTTAGTCCACAGAGCACATGGGCAGGGGAAAATGTCTGTAGCTGGTGAGATGGCCTGTGCTACAGTCCATCTTCTTCATCTCCTCCTTACTCCTTCAAGTCTCATTCCCCATTTTCTTTTCAGAGAAACTTGCTAGGGAAAGCGTTAAAGTCCTGCCTTACAGCGACCAGCAGGAAATCTTTTCCACCCCATGATGGGATTGGGATGAAGGTCCCCTGGTCACAGAGGGACATTAGGTTAGTGATGCAACACCTGCTTTTCACACATCTTTTCTGTTAGGCACGAGCACCTGAATGTCCTCTGCGGTCCGTGCGGTGGCCTTCAAGGTGATCTACTCTTATACCCTTCTGTGGCACTCGGGTCAGAAGAGCAGGCTGGCTGTTGCCAAGAGCCTCCTGTCCCCGAGACTGCTTTTTGCTGTCTGAGCAGGTGACTCCATCTATTGGGGAAATGGCATTTCTCACCATTCTGGTGTCACTGGTGGCTGTTGAGGATTAGATCAAAGGCCCGAGCCTTTAGGGCAGGACTGGTGGCAAATGTTGGACAGTGGCTAGGAGCTCATCTGCCAGAGCTCTCTGCCCTGGGATGGATCCCATCTGGTGCCATAGACTTCTGAGGGTCCCAGTGGTATCTCAGTCCCTCCCAGTTCTTTCCCTGTCCTTCTCAGTCACCCCTAGTCCTTCCAATTTCCATCCCAGTTCCTCCCGTTTCCTTCCCATTCCCTCCCATTCCCTTTGGAATTCCTCACAGTCCCTCCCGGTCCTTCCCAATCTCCTTCCAGTCCCTTCCAAGTCTCTCCCAGTCCCTTCTCAGTCCTGTCCCCATCCCCATCCCTCCCAATCCTCTCCCAGTCTCCTCCCAGTCCCATCCCAGTCACTCCCAGTCCCCTCCCAGTCTCTCCTAGTCCTTTCCCAGTTCCTCTCAATCCCTCCCAGTCTCCTTCTCATCTTGCAGCGTGGCAGATTTCCCGGAGTGGGAAAGCAGAGCCGCGCTCCCTTTGGTCAGTACAGTTTAGGTGGGAAGTGCTTCCACTGGCTCCATTGGTCCAGATCGCCCCAGTTTGGGCTCTGTTTACTTTGGGGCCATTTGGGCCCATTTAGGATCCTCTTTGGGACTTTTTCCCCAGTTGTTCCCAGTCCCTTCCAGTTCCTTTGGAGCTCTCTCACAGTTCTCCCCAGTGCCTCCCACTTGAGCCTCCACTACCTCTCAGTCTCTACCAGTTTCCTCCCAGTTTTCTTTCAGTCTCTGACAGTTTCCTCCTCCTTCCCTCCCAGATTCCACCTCGTGCCCTCCCAGTCCCTCCCAGTTTCTTCCCAGTTGCTTCCAGTTCTCTCCCAGTCCTTTGGTGGGAGGAAACTGTTGGGACCGGGAGGGCACCGGGAGGAGGCCATTACTGTGTAGTTTGGTAATACTGATGGCTGCAGCTGGTGCTGAGCTAAACAGAATGATCACAGAAGGCTTTTTCTCTGAAGCCAGAGCTGCCTGCTGGGGGAACGAACGTTTTTCTGACAGCTCTTGGAGGAACATTTCTGTAGAGGTGTTCCCCAGGGCTCCTCAGGTGCTCAGAACTCAACATGTTGCCTTGGCGGGGAATAAAACTCATGGAAAGCTGAGCGTGAGGTGACAACGCAGGCACCGCCCCCCCCAGCGTGGCAGCGCCGCCCTCAACAACATGGCGCCGGATGCTTTAAAACGGCTCAGTGCAGGGTTGTGGCTGGTAGAGGTCGGAGCTCCTCCTCTGTGTCCCAGGTCAGTGCTAGTCTCTGCTGCTTTGTGGGGTTTCTCTATAGCAGCCGCTGGAGCTGCGCGGGGCTTTGGGGGTGGCTGCCAGCGGGTCAGCGCGGGGCTTTGGGGAGGTGGCGGCCGGCGGGGGGTGTCCGGGTTCGGCTGGCGGGGCTCTGTGGGGGTGGCGGCTGCTGCCTCAACTGTACCCAGAGATACCTGGAACTCTGGGCTGCAGCTGGTGCCCAGATCAAAGACAGCTTTGTCTCTAAGGCCAGTGCTTCTCTGCAGAGGAACCAAGATTTCTCTGCAGGTGTTGCCCAGGGTTCCTCATCTGCTCAGAATGCCCAGCTCCAGTGCCAGGCTGATGTCACCTCACAGCCGTCACTCTGTCGGTGTTTGCCTAGGAATGCCAGAAATCTTCCTGGAACTATTGGAGAAAAGGAAGCTTTGTCTGTCTCTGTTTGCGGTGCCCTGAGATGGACTTGTACCGACACAGGCTCAGAAAGCTGAAACAAAACAATGAGAGCAACAGATGGAAGAGATGGGTTGATTGCCAGCAAGAAATGCACCAACTGCAAGGTGATTTTGGGGTAGTAAATCCCAGAAGGTGTGACACGCTTGGAGATGCAGACCTGCGCAGCAGCTGTCACAGAGGAGGGAAGCGCAGCAAAAACTCAGCTGTGTGCTGAAGGTGCAAATCCTACCCAGAAGGGTGTCCGTGGGTCAGGGTGATAAAAAGCCCCTCAGCTGTCTCTTTCCTTCCATGATACCATATGGGGGTGGGTGATGATGCAGGAGAGGAGCAGGTGAGTGAGGGGCGGGGGATGCTGCCCAAAAAAGCTGCCTGAATGCTCTCAGAGGGGATGAAAACCCATGAAAAAAATGTTAGTCTGAGGTATTCCAGCAGAGAAAAAGCTGTGCTCTTAATCGAGAGATTGCAGAACAGTAGTAATGTGGATGACAAAAAGGCTTTGAAATGACTCTTATTTGCAAACTAAAAAACCCCACAAGACACACAAAAGAAACATCACTGGTTTTATTTTTAGTTTCTTAATTTGAATGGGAAGTCAAGGGGAATATAGAGGCATGTGGGGACCAATGGAAGGTCTCCTGTGGGTATTTTAGTCGGATGGTTAGGGTTAGTTGTGGTGGTGGGGGGAAAGCTTTGCAGTAGTGGCCTTTGTGGCGGGGGTCCAAATAACCCTAAATATCCAACTAATTTTTTGGGAGACTCTCCAGAGGCCCTCCTGATCCCTCTATGTGCCCCCAAATTCCCCTTTGATACCCCCAGGTGCACCTTAGGTGCCAACCGATCCCCTTAAGAGGGGTGGCAACACTGACCAGTTAGGGGCTTCTCTTGCCCCTGTGTGTGGGGAGCAGCTGAGTGCGGCCCTCTTTGAAGGTTTTTCCATTTGTATTGAAAACTAAAAAACAAAAAGAAAAAAACCCCAAAGGAACAAAGAAGGGCAACCCCCCCCCCCCCATGACAGACAAAAAGGAAGGTCTACTGTTTTTATGTGGTACACATGTTATATTTATGCTTTGAAACCCTTTTTGCTCTCCCTAGAATTTGCTTTTACATTCCAGAAGCTCTCCTGTTTAAGTGGATGTAGAAGAATAGTATGATGTGGGAAGGTGTTTTGGGATAGCTTTGGAAGACTACGGGGAAGATTTGCCTTTGCTCGAGTCAGAGAAAGCTATGTTTTGCCTTTGACTCTGAGAGTAATGTAAACACTTTGGAACCGAAGGAGAGAAACTGGGCAGAGTTTGGTTGGACGTGTTAAAATAGTTTTGTTGTTACGACCTACTGTATGCCTTAATTACACGTATGCCAGTAGAAAATGCCCAATTGAGATGTGCCACGTGTGCCTTCTGATTAGACTATATAACTTTGCTGTATAATGTAATAAATGTCTTCAGCTGCTTACATCTGGCCCAAAAAGCATTGCTCGAAGTAAAACATCGATACTACAACAAATGGTCACCCCGGACAGAGGTAAGCGACAGGGGAAACTGAGGGTCGGTGCCTCCTGTTGAGGAGCACGTATGGGTAATCAAAGAACAAAAGAAGTCATTTACTTACATCTTGGAGGGAAAAAAAAAGTAGAATGAAAAGACATGGGAGCAGGGAGGGATGGCATCGTTCAGGGCAGCAACAAAAGTAAACAAAATTGTTACATCTTCCCTTACAACACAGGGACTAATTAAAGATTCTTTAGATCAATTAGCAGAGCATTATAAAGCTGTTACAATAGTAATGCCATTTCACCAGAACAAAGCTCTTTGACATCTACGCCCCCCAGCCCCCCTCCCCCACCATGGCCACTAAGCTCACCTGCTCCCGTGGAGCTGCAGTCACTGGCACCTGGCCAATAGCAACAGCAGCCCACTCCCCCCCTGCTGCTGGACACCCCCCTACTAACTCTTAAAAGTTTTTCCATGTGTTTTAATTGTTGTGGCCGGTTGACGCTGCCCCCTTAAGAAAGGGAATATGGTGGACGGAAGTTGGTAAACGGAAGGAATAGTCTAAACTAATTTCATTGGAAGAGTGGGAGGAAGCACCTTCTGAACAGGGAGTGAACTGGACATTTCCAGGACTTTTCTATGTCTTGCTTCCGCCTTTCCACGGTGCAGCAGCTCTCTGTCTCTGTGCTGGGCTTTCTGCCAAGGCCTAGGCCTTGAAGTCCAGATACCAGGCCTGTATTAACTCCGTTCCAATTAACACAAACTGCTTCTAACATTTTTTTTTCTCCTCTCTTTTCTCTCTCTTTCTATCCCACTCTGGGAAGGGGGGGGGAGAGAGGGGAGAGCGGAGGTGGGGAACCCCCTCTCTGCCGAGGGGGGTTACTCTCATTTCTGTGTTACTCTGTTGTATATCTTTGTATATATTGTAGATATTGTAAATTTGTAAACATTCCCCTGCATACCTTACATTGCTTTGTAAATATAGCTCCACTGCTTTGCTAATTCAGCTTGTGAGTTTTTTTTTCCTTTCCCTTCAATTTTTTTTTCCCTTTTACCTTACAAGGGGGAAGGGAGGAGGCTTCTCGGCCTTACCCTTCCAAACCCACTACATTTTTTTATTGGCGTACCCAACGTGCGGCAGATAATTAGTTTAATTTATTACTTGATTGATTTAGTGTTTTCTAGCTGAATTAGCAAACATGAAGGTATTGTGGTTTGTGGAGCGATTATTCTTTTCAATTTTTGGGGCTCTGGTTTACAGATATTGTTTGGGTTTGATTTTGGATTACCTGGGCAAATATTTGGTGCGGACAATTTATATGTGGGTTATGTATAGAGTTAAATTATGGTATGGAAAATGTATTAATTTCCTATGGCCAGTGAGATACAGGAATGTTACCTCCACCACTCTCCCACTTGAGATAAAGGGTTTTAAGATTCCACCGTAGGAAAGAGTAACTTTAGGTGATGCCTGGGATCCAAAGGTGATTTATTTCATGTGTATAATTCTGCTGCTGGTGATAACTAATGTGTATTCTCTGTATTCCTGGTGTCGGGAGAGAAAGGTGTCCAGAGCTTGTTTTGTTATTAAAACTAGATCAAAAAGAAAACGCCATGGCTCTCGATCAGTCCCAGAGTCATCTAGTGACGAGGACTGTGGAGAATCTGTGTCAGCTAAAAAGAAGGCTAAAAAGTTAATTGGTAAAGCAGCTCTAAATGACTTTGCTGATTCTAGCAAGCAGCCAAGGGCATCGGCTGCTATCAACATGGCACCTACTCCTTCTCCTTCTTCTTCTTCTCCGTTGGCCATTAACGGAGCAACATCACTTCTGCCCACTCCCTCGGTGGGACCGGAAGTCACTGCCCCATCAGCTGATTTATCTCAGGACCTGTCAGCTTCTATTAAGGTGGCTGTAAATTCAAACACAGCTCCAGTTAAGGTGGCTCCTTTAAAGACTAGAGGTGGAAAGGCCAAAGATGGAGAAGAAGAGGAGGAGACTGATCCTGGTGAGGGGCCCTCTACTCTAAAAGATCCTGCTCAGGAGGAAGAGAAGGTTTGTTTTAAAGATCTAGCTAACCTAGTGAGATCAAAGCAGGATAGAGATGAAGTTAGGAAGGCAGCTGGCAAAGGTGGTTCTCAGCTTAAAGAGATCCTTAGGAGAATGACAGCAGGATTATATGGACAAAGAATTCAAGGAGATGAGGAACAAGATGATATTACAGACTGTTCATCACCATGGGAGGAATTGCGAAATGTCCGTAAAGATTTCACCAGGGCAGATAAGGAGCCAGTTCTAGCTTGGCTTAGTAGGTGTTATGATACAGGTGCTTCAGCTCTAACAGTTGGAGACAAGTCAGCAGC
Source organism: Melanerpes formicivorus (assembly GCF_026170545.1). NCBI lineage: Eukaryota > Metazoa > Chordata > Aves > Piciformes > Picidae > Melanerpes > Melanerpes formicivorus. The sequence continues at coordinate 60,163,623 of NW_027142354.1, forward strand.
TCAGTTAGGAACTCTCTCAAGGGACAATGGAATAGATAGACATCTAGGCGAAGCTCTCGGTAAGGTTAATCTGTGGATACGCCTTTTAATGGCGGTTGCCCTGAGATACCCTTCCCGCGATGACCTTCCATGGAACCCTAAACCCTGGACTACCATAGATGAGGGAATTAAGCGCTTGAGAGAATTTGCTGTTAGAGAGCTACTCTATGGTGAACATGAAACTCTGAATCCTGATGACATTCCTGTGGGTATTGGTCTTGCTAAAAAGATCATCAAACTTGCTCCTTCTAATTATACAAACATTCTGGCAAGCAGAATTGTGTCAAGAAGTTATGGTGGAGCTTCTCCTATGGTTGGCCAATTCAGTGATCAAATGAGACAATTGGAGGATAGCATGACACGTGGTTCTTTGGTTTCAGCCATTGAAACTCTGTCTGGAAAAATTGAGAATTGCATGAAGGATCTGAAAGATTCCATATACCAATTGGCACAGAAGGATAATTTCAATTCTTCCTCCAGGTGGATACAAGTTTCATCTGTGAGGAATACACGTCCTCCAAGGAGGTCATTCCAAAACAGGTTATTCCAAAACAGGTCATTCCAAAACAGACCACCAAGGCAATCACGTAGAACTATTTGGATAACTCTGCGTGATCAGTTTGGTGAGAACATGAACCGCTGGGATGGCCAACCAACTTCTAATCTGTTCAGGAGACTGAGGGAATTGCAAAGTGGCAGAACCCAAGGTAGCAATACCAGAAGGGTAGCTGTTACTTCCACAGTTCCCCAGAACGACTCTTATGGCTCCAACAGTGGCTCCAGTTATAACATGCAAAGTTATAACCCTGCAAACTGTGCAATGCACATGTGCGCATGTTCCCCATAACTAGGGGTGCCCTGCCTCCCGCCAGGGGGAGGAGAGGGATAACAGAGATAATAGAATCTATTGGGATGTGTACATCCAGTGGCCTGGCACTTCACAATTTCAGAAGTACAGGGCCTTGGTTGACACAGGAGCTCAGTGCACCATAATACCATCAAATTATCAGGGATCAGAGTCTATAACTATTCTGGGAGTCACTGGTGGATCTCAAGAGTTAAGTAAGGTAGAGGTTAACATAAGTTTAACTGGTAAACAATGGAGGAAGCATACAGTTGTGACCGGACCTGACGCACCTTGTATTTTGGGAATTGATTTTCTGAGAGAAGGGCGTTTCAAAGACCCTAGAGGTTACAAATGGGCTTTTGGAGTAGCTTCTATAGAAATTGATGGACAAAAACTGAAGCTGTCTGCCAGACCTGAACTTTCTGATGAATCTGCAGTTGTGCGACAACATAAGATACAGGACATTAAATTGCCGGTTGCTTCTCAGACTGTGCATCACAGACAATACAGAACCAACTGTGACTCTTTGTTGCCCATTCAGAATCTGATTCGTCAGTTGGAGAGTCAGAAAGTTGTCAGCAAAACTCATTCGCCTTTCAACAGTCCAGTGTGGCCTGTGCGGAAGCAGAATGGAGACTGGCGTCTGACGGTAGACTACCGAGCCCTGAATGAAGTGACACCACCTATGAGTGCAGCAGTACCAGACATGATGGAGCTACAGTATGAGCTGGAATCCAAAGAGGCCAAATGGTATGCTACCATAGACATTGCTAATGCATTTTTCTCTATTCCCATAGCAGAAGAATGCAGGCCTCAGTTTGCTTTCACCTGGAGAGGAATCCAGTACACTTTCAACAGGCTGCCAATGGGCTGGATCCACAGCTCAAGCATCTGTCATGCAGTGATCCACGATGCTCTGGAGAAAGGCGGTGCTCCAGAACACATCCAGTTCATCGATGATATCATCGTCTGGGGTAAAACTGCTGAGGAAGTCTTCGAGAAAGGTAACAAAATCATTGACATTCTTCTGAATGCAGGTTTTGCCATCAAGCGAGACAAGGTGAAAGGACCTACCACAGAGATTCAGTTTCTGGGAGAGCGCTGGCAGGATGGACGTCGACACATTCCAGTGGATGTGGTAAATAGAGTCTCCACCATGGCAAGTCCCACAAACAAGCAAGAGACCCTACGTTTCTTAGGGATAGTGGGATTTTGGAGACTGCACATTCCTGGATACAGTCAGATTGTGAAACCTCTGTATGATGTGACTCGAAAGAGAAACCATTTCCACTGGGGACCTGAACAACAAGCAGCCTTTGACCAGATAAAGCAAGAGGTGATTCAAGCAATGGGTCTGGGACCCGTCCGAGATGATCCAGACATTAAGAACATTTTGTACACGGCTGCAAGTGACAATGGTCCAACCTGGTGCTTGTGGCAAAAAGCTCCAGGTGAGACACGTGGACGACCTCTTGGTTTCTGGAGTCGAGGTTACAGAGGTTCAGAGGCTAACTATACTCCAACAGAGAAAGAAATTTTAGCTGCCTATGAAGGAGTGAAAGCATCTTCTGAAGTGATTGGAACTGAATCACAACTTCTCTTAGCTCCCAGATTACCAGTTTTGAATTGGATGTTCAAAGGCAAAGGCTCCACACCACATCATGCCACAGACTCAACATGGTCTAAGTGGATGGCTCTGATAACACAGAGAGCTCGAATGGGAAATCTTGAAAGACCTGGTCTAGTGGAGGTGATCTCAAGTTGGCCTGAAGGTATCAACTGTGCTAAACCTCCGGAGGAGAAAGTAACTCGTGCTGAGGAAGCTCCTCCTTACAATGACCTCTCTGATGACGAAAAGAAATACGCTTTGTTCACAGACGGTTCCTGTCGTCTTGTTGGAAACAAGCGAAGGTGGAAGTCTGCAGTGTGGAGTCCAACACGCCGAGTTGCAGAAGCGAAAGATGGAGAAGGAGAATCCAGTCAGTTCGCAGAGGTAAAAGCTGTCCAGCTAGCTCTCGACGTAGGTCAACGTGAGAGATGGCCAAAGTTTTATCTCTACACCGACTCATGGATGGTAGCCAATGCTCTATGGGTTTGGCTAAAGAACTGGAAGAAGAGTGGTTGGCAGAGAAAAGGAAAACCCATTTGGGCAGCCGACCTATGGCAGGACATTGCTGATCGAATCGAGAGAATTCCAGTGAAAGTGAGACACATCGATGCTCACATTCCTAAGAGCAAACCTACTGAGGAACAGCAACACAACCATCAGGCAGATCTAGCTGCAAGAGTTTCTCAAGTAGACATGGACTCTAATCTTGATCTCGACTGGAAACACCGAGGTGAGATATTCTTAGCTCGGTGGGCTCACGATTCGTCAGGACATGAAGGCAGAGATGCGACATACCAATGGGCTCGTGACAGATCCATAGACATTTCCATGGATGCTATCACACAAGTCATCCATGACTGTGACATTTGTGCCGCTATTAAGCAGGCAAAACGACTTAAGCCCTTGTGGTATGGTGACAGATGGTCCAAGTACAAGTATGGTGAAGCTTGGCAGATTGACTACATCACTCTACCACATTCTCGTTCTGGTAAGCAATACGTGCTTACTATGGTAGAGGCAAACACTGGATGGTTGGAAACTTATCCAGTTCCACATGCAACTGCACGCAACACCATTCTCGGTCTGGAGAGACAGATCCTGTGGAGACACGGAACTCCGGAGAGGATCGAGTCAGACAACGGAACTCATTTCAAGAACAACCTTGTAAAGAGCTGGGCAAAAGAGCACAGTATTGAGTGGATATTCCACATTCCCTACTGTGCACCAGCTTCAGGGAAGATTGAACGCTACAACGGTTTGTTGAAGACCACTCTTAAAGCCATGGGGGGTGGATCTTTGAAAAACCGGGAAAAACATTTAGCACAAGCAACCTGGCTGGTAAATAGTAGAGGTTCAGTGAACCGAGCTGGACCTGCACATTCAGATTTGCTACGGAAAGTAGAAGGTGATAGAGTTCCTGTTGTTAGAGAAAAGAATCTGTTAGGTAAAACTGTTTGGGTATTTTCACCCTCAGGAGAGGCTAAACCTGTCCGAGGGGTGGTTTCAGCTGAAGGTCCGGGTCACACTTATTGGGTAATGCAAGAGAATGGTGAAATTCAGTGTATTCCACAAAGAAATTTAACTTTAGCTGAAAGAGGTTAATTTCAAACTGTTGTACAGCTACATTGCGTCCAAAGGAAGAATCAACGAGGAATCTACGGTGCACGAACCCTGAGATCCCTGAGAGCCCTGAGTCAACTAAGAGACCCTGAGAATCCCCGTTTCCCTTTTCTTCGCTTCGTCGGTGAAGAAATGAACTGTTTTCCATTTTTCTCATTTTCTGATTTTCTTGGACTTTTGAATCATCTACATCTGAGCATAGCCGGAATGGACTATGAACTTTACTCACGAACTGTAAATATCATTTTGGATTGGATGGACAGTGTGAACAGCCAATGAAATTGTTTAGAAGGGGTGGACTGTGGCCGGTTGACGCTGCCCCCTTAAGAAAGGGAATATGGTGGACGGAAGTTGGTAAACGGAAGGAATAGTCTAAACTAATTTCATTGGAAGAGTGGGAGGAAGCACCTTCTGAACTGGGAGTGAACTGGACATTTCCAGGACTTTTCTATCAGTCTTGCTTCCGCCTTTCCACGGTGCAGCAGCTCTCTGTCTCTGTGCTGGGCTTTCTGCCAAGGCCTCGGCCTTGAAGTCCAGATACCAGGCCTGTATTAACTCCTTTCCAATTAACACAAACTGCTTCTAACATTTTTTTTTTCCTCTCTTTTCTCTCTCTTTCTATCCCACTCTGGGAAGGGGGGGGGAGAGAGGGGAGAGCGGAGGTGGGGAACCCCCTCTCTGCCGAGGGGGGTTACTCTCATTTCTGTGTTACTCTGTTGTATATCTTTGTATATATTGTAGATATTGTAAATTTGTAAACATTCCCCTGCATACCTTACATTGCTTTGTAAATATAGCTCCACTGCTTTGCTAATTCAGCTTGTGATGTTTTTTTTCCTTTCCCTTCAATTTTTTTTTCCCCTTTTACCTTACAAGGGGGAAGGGAGGAGGCTTCTCGGCCTTACCCTTCCAAACCCACCACAATTGTGGACAGAAGGGACACTTTAGGCAAAAAGCATGACTTGGGAGAGGATGACTGTCCTAGAAGCCTGTAAGAAACACTGATTGCCAGATACTTTTGTGTACTTTAGGAACTGCTGCTGTAAGTTGTATGCACTGACATCCAGCAATATGGAGTGGAGAAGAGACAGTGGCATCTGTTACAAGCACCTCGAGTTTTAGGCTCAAAAACATCAATGTAGCTCAAAATTGCTGCTATCACCTCCTATGGAAGTCTCCATGCCTTCAGCGAATCCTACATTTGACCTGGAGGCTGCCTGGAAGGGCAGCTGGTGTGAATTCGGTGGCTTTCTTCCCACCCCCCTTTTCCCCCCCTCTCTTTGTCCCTATGGTGCCTTTGCTAGCCAGCCACCTCCCCCCCCCCATTTCTCCCCCCCCCCTTCTGATAACCTCTCTAGTCTATGAAAGTTGTGTTCTGATTTAAAGCAACAATGATTATTTCATTATTTCATTATTTCTGATTGTGATGTGTTTTAGAGATTTTTTTTTTTTCTGTTTTCAATAGTTGTTTTACCTGTAAGCATAATGAATAGTAAGTATTTAGTATTTATAAGTATTAAGTAATTAGTGATTGTACCAAGGTATAAGCATTTAGTAATGAGCTCAAACTTTCGTTTTTCTGTGAGTTCAAATTTTAACTTTTGGTTCAAACCTTTTTTTTTTTTTTTCGTGCCATGGCATTTTGAAAGAGCTCTAACTTTTTACTAGTTTCTTTTTAGACATTGATTTGATAATTTAATTTTAACATAGTTCTTTCAGTTCTTTAGAGATTTTTGGTGTTAGCATAAGAGTTTGATATAGGGATATTATAGAATGAGATTTTTTTTTTTGTTTGTATTCAAAATCGTTTTAAGAGAGGGATTATATATTAAAACAAAAAGGATGCATATTTTATAACTAAGGTTTTAGTAATGCCAGCAAAAAATAGCTAACCCATGTCAACACCCGGGAACATCACTTCTGCAACGCAGTACCGCAATCATCTCAACAAACAACAGCACAAGAATCACAAGGATGGGACAAATAGCATTTCACATGAAGCTGAAAATCAGCAGACCTACCTAACAGGTCACAATGTCTGTTACGATAATCTGAGATCAAAAGCATCAATCGGGAGAATGTACCATAAAGCTATGTGTATTAGGACTGAATATCACAATTGCTTAATTGTTGTGTGGTTAGAGAATATGTTGTCATGGACTTGTATGTTAACTCACCAGTTTGTATTAATTTTAAATAGTTAGTCTGATTATAACACAAAATACATTTGCATTTTAGGTTATAAAAAACAAGGGAGAATTCAGGTGTTACATCCCCCCCAAAAAAATGGCTAAAGTATACTACATTCTCAAACTTTCATTTCATGTGCGGTTTCAAGCGTGATTTAACAAAGTTTATGGAGGATATAAGAATTCTGGAAGTTTTAGCTAGGAGAAATTTGAAAGAAGAACAAACAACATTAGGCCAAAGATAGTATCTATAGGACTCGGTGCCTTAGCAAAACCAAAGTATCAAAAGAGCAGCATTGTTAGGATGAGTAAGGATGGATTGTTAGGTTACGGTCAATTTTATACCGGGCAGAACCGTGAATAGTCAAGATGTCACCTTTGACCCGGCAAAGAAGCCTTTTCACTTTTGCTGTTTACGTGCAAGATTTTTCTTTACTTATGGAGATGGAGCCTGGCCAGCTTTATCTTTATAGATCAAGGAGAATCTTGCTAACATAAAACAACTTAGGATTTTTGAGCGTCTTAGACAAGAGAAGATGTAACATACCTTTAAAGCATATTGTAAAAGACAGTGGTGAGGATAGGGTTTGCTGTGTTTGTAGATCATTGTGTCTTGATCCTTGTGTATGACGTATTTGGGCCTGATGAAGTCATCTCTGTTGGTAAGAGGAGTGAAGTGTGAAAACTTGAACTAGTAAGATCTAAGTCGTTGACAGATTAAGCAGTTAACAAAGAAGTAAGTTCTTTGAAGTAAGGGAGTAAGTAGGATGAAACTTTGAAAAAAGCAACTGTTCTGTTGGGTTAGGGTGGGGGGGTTGGGGTTAGGGTTGGGGTTAACGGTTAGGGGGTTAGGGTAGGGTTGGGGGGGTTAGGGTTAGGGGGTTAGGCCTAGGGGTTAGGGAGTTAGGGTGGGGGGTTAGGGGCAGGGCTTGGGGGTGGGGTTAGTACCCGAGGGTTAGGGGTTAGGGTTTAGGGGGTTAGGGGGTTGGGGTTAGGACCAGTGCTCCCAGTCCCCCCTCCCCACCCCCCCAGGGGCTCCCAGTCCCCCCCAGTCCCCCTCCCAGCACTCCCAGTCCCCCTGATCCCCCTCCCAGCCCATCCCTGTACCTCCCAGCGGCTCCCAGTGCCTCGAACTGGTGCCGGTGAATGAGGGGGGCGGGGGGCAGGAAGGGGAGGGGCCAGGAGCTAGGGGGCAGGGCCAGGAGCTAGGGGGCGGGGATCCGTGGGGCAGGGTCCCCGTGGGGTGGGGCAGGGGAGCAGCCCCTGGGGTTCTCCCATTGGCTCGCTGGCTGCAGCGGACCCCTGAGGACCCCAGCGAGGGGAGGGGCAGGGGGATGGTTTTTGGGGGGGGGGCGCGGGGGAGGGTCAAAAGGGTTTGAGGGGGTCCAGGAGGGGCTCCTAAGGGTTGGGGAGGGGTCCCAGGAGGGTCTGAAGGGGATCCCAGAAGGGCAGAAAAAGGTGGGATGGGAATTGGGGGGAGGGGCTGGGTCTGGGGGGGCTCTGGGAGGTCCGTAAGGGTCTGCAGGGGTCCGCCAGACTCCGCGGGGGTCCCCAGGGGTCTGGAATGGTCCTTAAGAGTCCATAGGGGTCCGCGGGGGTCTCTTACGGGCCCCTGCAGACCCTTGGGGACCCCCACATATCCCTCCAGACCCTAGGGGACCCCTGCAGACCCCCCCAGAACCCTGCGGACCCCCCCAGAACCCTGCGGACAGCCAAGGACCCTGACAGACCCTTGGGGACCCCTCAGGACCCCCACGGTCCTTTAGGGACCCCCAAAAGGGAGAGGGCAGAGGGGGGGAGGTGGGATGGGCACTGCTCCCGGGGATGCCGGCGCCGGGGTCCCGGGGGCGTGAAAGGGGAATTGGGGGGGGCCCTCTGGAGGGTCCCAAAGGAGCTGGGGAGGGGCTGTGAGGGTTAGGGGTCTCTGGGGTTTAAGGTTTTGGGGTCCTGCAGGATTCGGGGAGGTCTCACTGTGGTTTTCGGTGTCCCTGCAGCCCCGGGACCCCCCCGGGACCCCTCTCTCCCCCTGGGCCCCCCCCACCCACATCGCGAGTGGTTAGCAGCGCAGCTGTGCCGCCGCCCGGTGGCTCAGTGCTGTCCCCGCGCGTCACGGTCGGCACTGCAGATGGGCAGCGGCGAGTGCTGCCTCCAGGAGGCCGAGGGCTGAGCCGCGCCGGGGGGGCTCTGCGCTCCTAGCAGCGACAGCTTCCCCCAGAGGAGCTCTGAGGCCAGCTCCAAGGTTCGGTTTGGGTTCTCCTGGGGATCTCAGACCCCACTGCTCTGATTTCACAGCTGTGTTTCCTTCCCTGCCTAGGGGACAGGATGCCCTCACTCCTGGAGAGAGAGAGGCACAGCCTGAGAGGCCTGGAGCTGTGTGGGCTGTAGATGCTCTTCACCAGCTGGGAGCCATCCCCCCAGGAGTCTTCCACCAGAGAGCCTTCTGCGGGGTGCCACGGTAAGCAGGGTGCAGGTGAAGGGGTCCAGAGCAGGGCAGCAGGGCTGGGGAGGGGGCTGGGGCACAGAGCCCTGGGCAGGGGGCTGGGGCACAGAGTCCTGTGAGGAGAGGCTGAGGGAGCTGGGGTTGCTTAGCCAGGAGAAGAGGAGGCTCAGGGGAGACCTTCTTGCTCTCTACACCTACCTGAAGGGAGGCCGTAGCCAGGTGGGGGTTGGGCTCTCCTCCCAGGCACCCAGCACCAGAACAAGAGGACACAGCCTCAAGCTGTGCCAGGGGAGGTTTAGGCTGGAGGTGAGGAGGAAGTTCTTCCCAGCAAGAGAGGTTGGCCCTGGGGATGTGCTGCCCAGGGGGGTGTGGTGGAGTCTCCCTCCCTGGAGATGTCCAGGAGGGGCCTGGGTGGGGCCCTTGGTGCCATGGTGGGAGGTTGGACTCGAGGACCTCTGAGGCCTTTTCCAACCTCATTAATTCTCTTCCCATCCTATTTCATCTTCCCCTGGGTGGGAGGTTGGACCTGACGCTCCCCGAGGCCCGTCCCAGCCTGGTTCGTGCTGCTTCTGCGTGTTCAGGACAGGGATTCCCTGCTCAGTCTCTCTGCTCAGGGATTCCTCCTCTTCAGAGGTGTGAGAGAGACTTCCCAGCCAGCCTGAACTATTTCCCCCTCTGCATTTGCCCCCCTGAACAGAAGCACAGGGGGGGAGATGCAGTCCTGTCCTGGCTGTTCTCGCCGGCATTGTGCTTCTCCCTGCCCACCCTGCCCCTTCCTGGGGGCTGCCTGCTCAGAGCTGACAGGTGAGGGGAAGCAGTTCCAGATCTGCCTCACGGCTGTTCTCTCCTTCCCTTCTTTCTGGAGGGAGGCAGTGAGGGGGAGGAGAGGCTCTGCAGATGAGGCACAGCAGCAGCAGAGGGCTATGGAGGGAGGAGAGCAGACTCCAGGGGCCTCCAGGTCAGAGCCGTGCGGTTAGCATCACAGCTCCTGCTCCATCACCACCACCACCACTTCTGCCCCCAGCCCAGCACCAGGGGCAAGGCCCTCACCAGCCAGGACACCACCCAGAGGAGCTCAGCCCCAGCAGGAAGCCCCAGCCAGCACCCCTGGATGGGATTGGGGCGGTCATCACCCCTGGCCCTGACAGCCAGGGGGCTGCCAGGACCCCAACCTTCTGTCACCACCACCATCACTCAGCGTGCACCAGAGACACTCACCAGGGATGCAAGGAGGATCCTCAGCCCAGGCAGGCTCATTCTAGGGGAGCTGCTCTTCCTGGGGGAGGAGATTAAATAGGGGAGTGGGTGGGAGGGGCCAGGTGGCCACACCTGGGGTGGGAGGAGACTCCAGCTGAGCCCAGGTGCCGATGGTTTGAGGGGATGAAGAGGGGAAGTGGGGCAGGTGAGGGACTTCAAGGGTGTCAGGGAGTGACAGGGCTGGGGGGCATGGAACAAAACCCAGAAGGGGGGAGGTTCCGATTGGATGCCAGGAGGAAGCTCTTCCCCATCAGGGTGGTGAGGCTCTGGCACAGGTTGCCCAGGGAGGTGGTGGTAGCCTCACCCATGGGCGATTTGGAGGCCAGGCTGGAGGTGGCTCTGGGCAGCCCGATTCAGGGTGAGGCATCCCTGCCCATGGCAGGGGGGTTGGAACTGGCCGATCCCTGAGGCCCCCTCCCCTCCCCTCCCTTCCCCTCTTCTCCTCTCCCTTCCCCTTTCCTTCTCAGAGCCCAGGCCTGGACGCCTGGCAGGCTGCTGAGCAGCCCTGATGCCTGCAAGCCGCCGTCCGCTCCGGGGGGAAAGAGACGCTCTCGCTCTCCCTGGCCAAGGCTGGTTCTCTTTCTGGCTCACACAAGGACTCCACAGGTCAGGTGATGAGGTGAGATGGATCTGAGACACGTCGTGGAGCCACTTGTGTAAGCATCTTGAGTCTTGCCGAGAGGTTGTTGCTTGTTCCTGCAGAGAAAGGAGTGCTGGGTGTGTTGCGGTGCATCTTCCATCCAGCTGTGCTCTACAGTCTCTCTGGGACCGAGCGCCGGCTCTGTGCAGTGCCTCCGGGGGAGGGGTGAAGGGCACTGGGAGCGTAGGAAAGCAGAAAGGGTCCCAGGAGGGTTTCAGGACAAGGGAGAACAACAGGCTGCTGATACTGGAAGGATGGCCTGGTGATAAAAAAGAGCGGACTGCAGTACACAGCCTGAAGCGTGAGGCAGGGGGACGCTTGCCTCCCTGCTGGAGAAGATCAACCTGATACAGGATGAAGATAACGATGGAGCAAACTCAGAGAGCAGCAGTGGTGCAGGAGTGCCAGGGAAGTGCTCGGGCTGCTGGATTTCCCCTCTGTAAACTGCCTGTTCTGTACCAATAAATGATTCCTGCTGCAGCAATAAATGATTCCTGCTGCACCAGTAAATGATTCCTGCTGCACCAGTAAGTGATTCCTGCTGCACCAATAAGTGATTCCTGCTGCAGCAATAAATGATTCCTGCTGCACCAATAAATGATTCCTGCTGCACCAATAAATGATTCTTGCTGCACCAGTAAGTGATTCCTGCTGCACCAATAAATGATTCCTGCTGCACCAATAAATGATTCCTGCTGCACCAGTAAGTGATTCCTGCTGCACCAATAAATGATTCCTGCTGCACCAGTAAATGATTCCTGCTGCACCAATAAATGATTCCTGCTGCACCAATAAATGATTCTTGCTGCACCAGTAAGTGATTCCTGCTGCACCAGTAAGTGATTCCTGCTGCACCAATAAGTGATTCCTGCTGCAGCAATAAATGATTCCTGCTGCACCAATAAATGATTCCTGCTGCACCAGTAAGTGATTCCTGCTGCACCAATAAATGATTCCTGCTGCAGCAATAAATGATTCCTGCTGCACCAGTAAGTGATTCCTGCTGCACCAGTAAGTGATTCCTGCTGCACCAATAAATGATTCCTGCTGCACCAGGGGGGTCCCTGCATGCATTCCCACACGGGAGTCTCCTGTGCCTAGCAGGAGAAAACTCTGCTCTCTTTCTGCTCCATGTCAGTCTAGGAAGTAGCTTTCGGGGTAGCCTGTGGGGCACCGGAGCACCGCAGCAGGCCGCATGGCTTCAGGAGGATCCAAGGGCGGCTGTGTCTGAGGCACAAAGGCAGCAGCGAGGAACCTGCCTGCGGCCTCCGATGGAGGCCTCGGGCGGAGCATCGCTGCCCAGGGGTCCAACCCAAACTGGGTGTGAGAGACATCGACCTCTGGCACATTCCCCACCGTGGGGCAGCCACCAGCCGGCAGCACGGGGGCTGGAGTAGCTGCAGCTGTTTGTGGGGGACCCTTCCCTGCCCCCCTTCATTGCTGCAGCAGAGCTCCCCTTCGGGGGGAGAGGGGATGTGTACACAACTGACTAGGAAAGGACCGAGCTGCTGGCCGGGCAGTTTGCTTCACATTCTGCCTTTTGGGGGGAGAATCAAAGGGAGCGGGGGGATTCTGGGCGGACATGGGGCAGGGGGATGCTGCAGCAGAGGAGCAGGTGAGGGCTGGGGGCACCCCCCTAAACCGCTGACAAGTCTCGGAGGGGACCACAGAACATTTCACAGCGTCAGTGCCGTGAGAGGCGATGTGGAGCAGACCCTCTCCAGCTGGAGAGGGAGGAGTTGGAGCGACTGCTGTGTCACAAAACTTTGGAAACGACCCCCCGTCTCCCCTCTCTGTTTTAAAGGCTGTGAGAATCGTAATGAAGTCACACAGGGGCTTGAGCTATAAGCACAGCCTGCGGCCGTACCCATCATAAACAGAGGCTTTTACCTGCGCGCGGTGTAGGGTTTCGATTTAAATGCCAAAACATCCCGAACGGGGCCGGGCCGAGCTGCTGCCCACGCCCAGGGCAGTGCTCAGGGCCGCCCCCGCGTGCGTCACGGGCGGCACCGCCGCCGTGCCGCGGCGCGTGCCGCCCCGAGGGCGCTCAGCGCTGCAGCGAACCGCGCTGAACGCTTGAAATGCTGGAAAGTTGTTAGGGGGAGAAGGGAAAAGGGAGAGAGAGCCTGACTCGATCGCTGACATGGGTACAACTCCTGCGCCGCAGCGAGGCTCCAGTCCCGCCAGGGCGATAGCGTCGCGATCGTTGCCATGGGTTCAGCGCATGCGTCGCAGCGAGGGTTGTTCGCGCGCACGGGGCTGGCGGCTTTAAAACGGCGCTCACTGGCCCACTGGGGCTATCGGGTTCCTGCTCGCTCTGTGCTAGGTGAGTGCCTGCCTCCACAGCTCTCCGGGGCTTTCCTCTGGCAGCTGCAGGACCGCACTCTGGCTTTGCTTGCAGGGGGGTTCCCGGAGCCGAGCCGGGACCGTTTGGGAGCCGCGACGGGGCAGGGGACTCGCGCACTACCGGCCGGGGCTGGGGCCGGGGCGAGCGAGCGGGCGGGCGGGCCGGGGCGAGCGAGCGGGCGGGCGGGCCGGGGCGAGCGAGCGGGCGGGCGGGCCGGGGCGAGCGAGCGGGCGGGCGGGCCGGGGCGAGCGAGCGGGCGGGCGGGCCGGGGCGAGCGAGCGGGCGGGCGGGCCGGGGCGAGCGAGCGGGCGGGCGGGCCGGGGCGAGCAGCAGTCAGGAAGAGTCAGGAGGGGTCTTCTCCCGGTAACAGTAAGTGCTCTTCTAGCGTGGCACCTGTCGTCTTTGTGTTCCTCCCCGTAACTCCAAATTCCCTTCCTAGTGCTCTCACTGCCTTTCCAAGTCTCCCAGTAACTCCCCCACAGCTCTGCGAGTTAAATGAATGCCAGAGAAAAATGAGATGCCTGTGCAGTGTTTTCCTAGGGTGCAGGGAAACCTACTCACAGCTTTACAACGTGAGTAACTGAGAGCTAAGCTTTGCTTTTTGCTCCACTCCTTACCGTTTGACTCTTTGCTTTCCACTTGGTCGACCAAGCAAGGCTGATGTCACTTCACAGTCGCTACCCCGTTGGTGCCTGCCTGCGAGTGCCAGGACCCTTCCCGGAACCACAGGACAGAAGGAGGGTTTGTCTCTCTCGCGGTGCCCTGAGCAGGAGTCGTACCAACACAGGCTCAGAAAGCTGAAACCATCGAAAGATTTAATTAGAGAGCAACAGGCATTAGAGGTTGGTTGATGGCCAGGGAGAAATGCACCGACTGCAAGGCAATGGGGGCGTAGTAAATCCTGGGGAACAGGGAACACGCTCGGAGACGCAGAGCCACGCAATAGCTCTCACAGAGAGGCGCAGCAAAAACTCAGCTGCGTCCCGAAGGCGCAAACCCTACCAAGAAGGGCGTCCGTGGGTCGGGGCTATCAGAAGCAGGGCAGCCCCTCAGCTGTCTCTGTCTTTCCTACCGCGATGCCACGTGGGGGTGGGCGATTGTGGGGGGGTTACAGACCATTGCAAAAACAGGGCGGAGGGCTTGCCAGCGCCGGGCAAACCAACCCCAGGGGCGGCTGCTGCCAAGAGGCCTGGTCACACCTAGCGGAGCATGTTGGAAACTGGGGACATTCAGCATATCCCACAGCAGAATGTGACTCCGGCTGAGAGAGGATGAACTCGGAGGGGGCAACACACATCAATGCATTATAGTCACTGTGCGAATAGTTAGAAGTCGGTCTAACCTCTTTCCCTCCTGGCTTAACACCAGCCTGGCGTCCAGGACTCAACATACGCACTGCACAGCAACCCACAGAGCTCCTGGGTCATCCCACCTGTACTTGTTCCTGCTGTCCCTGCAGCAATGGACTGTTCCTGATTTTTTTTTTTTCCTCTTTTCCTTTCAAAGTCAGACTGATTCCTGATTCTTCTCCACATCCCTGCCCAGTTCCAGCACCAGAGAGACTGCCCTGAGAGAGAACGAGCCGGGATAACCAGGGACTCGCCTCGAGGAGTCGAATACCACGTGCCAAGAGTGGATGACAGGGCTGTGACAGGGGAGCGGGAGGGGAATGGAGGGGTGGCTTGTGGCGGGTGAACGCCCATTCTGAAGACAGGGTGGAGGGCTTGCTAGTGTTCTACTAAACTCTCTGCTTCCCAGCTGACTCCAAATTATTTCTTGCTGGATTTGGTCCTTTCCTTTTTTTTTTTTTCCCCCCCTCTGTTGGGAGGGAGGAGGGGGGGAGCAGGAGAGAGATTCTCAGCCTCGACACCATCCAAGCTCTGAGCTCCCAGGTAAGGGTCAAATCGCTGCAGCGACGACACAGCCGAGGAGCGGGCGAGTGAGGGGCGGGGGCAGCCTCTCCCAAACGCTGCCGGCGGACTGCTTGCCCGAACGTTCCCGGAGGGGACGGAAACCCATGACAAAACGTAAGTATTAGCGTGAGGTATTGTAGCGGAGGAAAAGCCATGCTGTTCCTCCAGAGGTTGCAGAGCAGTAGTAACGTGTACGCCAAAAGGTTTCCAATGGCCCTGAGCGGCAAATTAAAACCGCACAACACACACAAAGGAGACCCTACTGGTTTTATATTCAGTTGTTTAATTTGAATGGAAAGGCCTCTGAAGAGAGGCCAGCTGAGTCGCTCCCCACGCACCCGGAGGAGATGCCCCCCCTGACCGGTCAGCGTCCCCCCCCACTTCAGGGGGTTTGTGGGCATCTATGGTGGGTGTGGGGGGTATCAAAGAGGAATTCAGGGACATGTGGGAGCCAATGGAGGGTCACCTGGGGGCACTTCAGTTGGATGGTTAGGGTTAGTTGGGGGGGGGGGAGTGGGGGCTGGCTTGCTGGCAGCCTCTGGTGTGTGTGGGGGGTTGGCCAGCTTGGCAGCGGCGGCCTCTGTTATTGGGCGGGGGGGTTGGCTGGCTTGGCGGCGGTAGCAGCGTCTGTTGTTGGTTGGGGGGTTGGCCGGCTTGGCAGCGGCGGCTTCTGTTGGGTGGGGGGCGGGATGCGTGGCTGGCTTGGCCACAGCCTTTGTTGTTGGGTGGGGGGTGTTGGCTGGTTTGGTGGCAGCCCATGTTTTTGGGGGTGTGTGGGGGGGTGGCTGGCTTTTTGGCGGCAGCTTCTGTTATTGGGTGGGGCGTGGGGGGGGGGGGGGCTTGGCCTGGCGGTGGCCTCTGTTATTGGTTGGGGGGGTGGGATGCGTGGCTGGTTTGGCGGTGGCCTCTGTTATTGGGTGGGGATGGGGGGGGTCGCTGGCTTGGTGGCGTCACCCTCCATTTTTTGGGGGGGTTGGGGGGTGGCTGGCTGCAGCAGCTTCTGTTGCTGGGGGGTATGGGGGGATTCGCTGGTGCGGCGGCGGCCTCTGTTTTTTTGGGGGCTTTGGGGGCGCCTGGCTTGGGGGCGGCAGCTTCTCTTGCTGGGGTGGGGGGGTTGACTGGCTTGGCGGGCAGCGGCTTATGTGGTTGGTTGGGGAGGGTGGCTGGCTTTTTGGCGGCGGTCTCTGTTGGTGTTGGGTGGGTGGGGGGGTGGCTGGCTTGGTGGTGGCAGTGTCTGTTGTTGGTTGGGGGGTTGGCTGGCATGGCAGTGGCAGCCTCTGTTGGGTGGGGGGTGGGATGTGTGGCTGCCTCGGCAGCGGCCTCTGTTGTGTGTGTGGGGTAGGGGTGGTGGCTGGTTTGGCGGCAGCCCATGTTTTTGGGTGTGGGGGTGTGGCTGGCTTTTTGGCGGTGGCCTCTGTTATTGGGTGGGGGTAGGCTTGGTGGCAGCGTCCTCTGGTTTTTGGGGGGGTTAGGGGGTGGCCGGCTTGGTGGCGGCAGCTTCTGTTGCAGGGCTGGGGGGTGGCTGGCTTGGCAGCGGCGGCCTCTGTTGTGACTGGGGTGGGTGGGATGCGTGGCTGGCTTGTCAGCCGCCTCTGTGTTTTTGGGGGTGTGGGGGGGTGGCCAGCTTGGTGAAGGCAGCTTCTGTTGCTGGGGTGGGATGCGTCGCTGGCTTGGCGGCAGCTTCTGTTGCTGGGGGGCATGGGGTGGTTGCTTGTCTTGGCGGCGGCCTATGTGGCTAGGTGGGGGGGCTGTGGCTGGCTTGGTGGCGGCCTCTGTAGTTTGGGGGGGTTGAGGGGTGGCTGGCGCGGCGGCGGCAGCTTCTGTTGCTGGGGGGCATGAGGGGATTTGCTGGCTTGGCGGCAGCGTCCTCTGTGGTTGGGGGGGTGGCTGGCTTTTTGGCGGCGGCCTCTGTTGGCGTTGGGTGGGTGGGGGGGTGGCTGGCTTTGCAGCGACGGCCTCTGTTATGGGGTGGTGGGCAGGCTGCCTTGGCGGCGGCAGTGTCTTGTTGGTTGGGGGTTTGGCTGGCTTGGCAGCGGCAGCCTCTGTTGGGCGGGGGGTGGGATGCGTGGCTGCCTTGGCAGCGGCCTCTGTTGTTGGGTGGGGGGTAGGAGTGTTGGCTGGTTTGGTGGCAGCCCATGTGTTTGGGTGTGTGTGGGGTGGCTGGCTTTTTGGCGGCAGCCTCTGTTACTGGGTGGGCTGTGGGGGGGGGCTGGCTTGGCTTGGTGGCTGTGGCCTTTGTGGTTGGGGGGGGGGGCTGGCTTGGCGGCGGTGGCCTGTGTTGGGGGGGGGGACTGGCTTGGTGGCAGCGGCCTCTGTTGTGACTGGGGTGGGTGGGATGCGTGGCTGGTTTGGCGGCGGCCTCTGTTATTGGGTGGGGGTTGGGGGGGGTGGCTGGCATGGTGGCGGCGCCCTCTGTGGTTTGGGGGGGTTGGGGGGTGGCTGGCGCGGCGGCGGCAGCTTCTGTTGCTGGGGGGCATGAGGGGATTTGCTGGCTTGGCGGCAGCGTCCTCTGTGGTTGGGGGGGTGGCTGGCTTTTTGGCGGCGGCCTCTGTTGGCGTTGGGTGGGTGGGGGGGTGGCTGGCTTTGCAGCGACGGCCTCTGTTATGGGGTGGTGGGCAGGCTGCCTTGGCGGCGGCAGCGTCTGTTGTTGGTTGGGGGTTTGGCTGGCTTGGCAGCGGCGGCCTCTGTTGGGTGGGGGGTGGGATGCGTGGCTGCCTTGGCAGCGGCCTCTGTTGTTGGGTGGGGGGTAGGGGTGTTGGCTGGTTTGGTGGCAGCCCATGTTTTTGGGTGTGTGTGGGGTGGCTGGCTTTTTGGCGGTTGCCTCTGTTACTGGGTGGGCCGTGGGGGGGTGCTGGCTTGGCTTGGTGGCGGTGGCCTCTGTTGTGACTGGGGTGGGTGGGTGGGATGCGTGGCTGGTTTGGCGGCGGCCATTGTTATTGGGTGGGAGTTTGGGGGGCAGGCTTGGTGGCAGCGCCCTCTGTTTTTTGGGGGGGTTAGTGGGTGGCCGGCTTGGCGGCGGCAGCTTCTGTTGCTGGGGGGTGTGGGGCAATTTGCTGGCTTGGTGGCAGCGGCCTCTGTTTTTTGGGGGGGTTAGGGGATGGCCGGCTTGGTGGCGGCAGCTTCTGTTGCGGGGCTGGGGGGTGGCTGGCTTGGCAGCAGCGGCCTCTGTTGTGACTGGGGTGGGTGGGATGCGTGGCTGGCTTGTCAGAGGCCTCTGTTTTTTGGGGGGGGTGGGGGGTGGCCAGTTTGGCGACGGCAGCTTCTGTTGCTGGGGGGTATGGGGTGGTTGCTTGTCTTGGCGGCGGCCTGTGTGGCTGGGTGGGGGGGCTGTGTCTGGCTTGGTGGCGGCGGCCTCTGCTGTGACTGGGGTGGGTGGGATGCGTGGCTGGTTTGGTGGCGGCCTCTGTTATTGGGTGGGGGTTGGGGGGGTGGCTGGCGTGGTGGCAGCGCCCTCTGTGGTTTGGGGGGGTTGAGGGGTGGCTGGTGCAGCAGCGGCAGCTTCTGTTGCTGGGGTGGTGTGGGGGTTGGCTGGCTTGGCGGCAGCGGCCTATGTGGTTGGTTGGGGGGTGGCTGGCTTTTTGGCGGCGGCCTCTGTTGGTTGTGGGTGGGTAGGGGGGTGGCTGGCTTTTTGGCAGTGGCCTCTGTTACTGGGTGGGCCGTGGGGGGGGGCTGGCTTGGCTTGGCAGCGGCCCCTGTTATTGGGTGGGGGTGTGGGGCAGTGGGGGGGTGTCTGTCTTGGCGGCGGCGGCCTATGTGGTTGGGTGGGGGGGGCTGTGGCTGACTTGGTGGCGGTGGCCTCTGTGTTTTGGGGGGCTTGGGGGCTGCCTGGCTTGGCAGCGTCCGCTTCTGTTGCTGGGGTGGGGGGGTTGGCTGGCTTGGCGGCAGCTTCTGTTGCTGGGGGGCATGAGGGGATTTGCTGGCTTGGCGGCAGCGTCCTCTGTGGTTGGGGGGGGGTGGCTGGCTTTTTGGCGGCAGCCTCTGTTGGTGTTGGGTGGGTGGGGGGGTGGCTGGCTTTGCAGCGACGGCCTCTGTTATGGGGTGGTGGGCCGGCTGCCTTGGCGGCGGCAGCGTCTGTTGTTGGTTGGGGGTTTGGCTGGCTTGGCAGCCGCGGCCTCTGTTGGGCGGGGGGTGGGATGCGTGGCTGCCTTGGCAGTGGCCTCTGTTGTTGGGTATGGGGTAGGGGTGTTGGCTGGTTTGGTGGCAGCCCATGTTTTTGGGTGTGTGTGGGGTGGCTGGCTTTTTGGCGGCGGCCTCTGTTACTGGGTGGGCCGTGGGGGGGTGCTGGCTTGGCTTGGTGGCTGTGCCCTCTGTGGTTGGGGGGGGGGGGGCTGGCTTGGCGGTGGTGGCCTGTGTTGGGTGTGGGGGGACTGGCTTGGTGGCGGCGGCCTCTGTGACTGGGGTGGGTGGGATGCGTGGCTGGTTTGGCAGCGGCCTCTGTTATTGGGTGGGGGTTGGGGGGGTGGCTGGCGTGGTGGCGGCGCCCTCTGGTTTTTGGGGGGGTTAGTGGATGGCCGGCTTGGCGGCGGCAGCTTCTGTTTCTGGGGGGTGTGGGGCAATTTGCTGGCTTGGTGGCAGCGGCCTCTGTTTTTTGGGGGGGTTAGGGGATGGCCGGCTTGGTGGCGGCAGCTTCTGTTGCTGGGGTGGGATGCGTCGCTGGCTTGGCGGCAGCTTCTGTTGCTGGGGGGTATGGGGTGGTTGCTTGTCTTGGCGGCGGCCTATGTGGCTGGGTGGGGGGGCTGTGGCTGGCGCGGCGGCGGCCTCTGTTGTGACTGGGGTGGGTGGGATGCGTGGCTGGTTTGGTGTCAGCATCTGTTATTGGGTGGGGGTTGGGGGGGGTGGCTGGCGTGGTGGCGGTGCCCTCTGTGGTTTGGGGGGGTTGAGGGGTGGCTGGTGCGGCAGTGGCAGCTCCTGTTGCTGGGGTGGGGGGGGGGTTGGCTGGCTTGGCGGCAGCAGCCTCTGTGGTTGGTTGGGGGGGTGGCTGGCTTTTTGGCGGTGGCCTCTGTTGGTTGTGGGTGGGTAGGGGGGTGGCTGGCTTTTTGGCAGTGGCCTCTGTTACTGGGTGGGCCGTGGGGTGGGGGCTGGCTTGGCTTGGCGGCGGCCCCTGTTATTGGGTGGTGGAGTGGGGGGGTGGCTGGCTTGGCGGTGGTGGCCTCTGTTATTGGGTGGGAGGGGTGGGATGCGTGGCTGGTTTGGCGGCAGCCTCTGTTATTGGGTGGGGGAGTGGGGGGGTGGCTGTCTTGGCGGCGGCGGCCTATGTGGTTGGGGGTCGTGGCTGGCTTTTTGGCGGCGGCCTCTGTTGGCGTTGGGTGGGTGGGGGGGGTGGCTGGCTTGGCAGCAGCGGCCTCTGTTATGGGGTGGTGGGCTGGCTGCCTGGCGGCAGCAGCATTTTTTGTTGGTTGGGGGTTTGGCTGGCTTGGCAGCAGCGGCCTCTGTTGGGCGGGGAGTGGGATGCGTGGCTGCCTTGGCAGCGGCCTCTGTTGTTGGGTGGGGGGTAGGGGTGTTGGCTGGTTTGGCGGCAGCCCATGTTTTTGGGTGTGTGGGGGGTGGCTGGCTTTTTGGCAGCGGCCTCTGTTACTGGGTGGGCCGTGGGGGGGGGGCTGGCTTGGCTTGGCGGCGGTGGCCTCTGTGGTTGGGGGGGGGCTGGCTTGGCGGCGGTGGCCTGTGTTGGGAGGGGGGGGGACTGGCTTGGTGGCGGCGGCCTCTGTTGTTACTGGGGTGGGTGGGATGCGTGGCTGGTTTGGCGGCGGCCTCTGTTATTGGGTGGGGGTTGGGGGTGGCTGGCTTGGTGGTGGCGCCCTCTGTGGTTTGGGGGGGGTTGGGGGGTGGCTGGCTTGGCGGCGGCAGCTTCTGTTGCTGGGGTGGGGGTTTGGCTGGCTTGGCGGCAGCTTCTGTTGCTGGGGGGGGGGGTGGGGGGGTTGCTTGTCTTGCCGGCGGCCTATGTGTTTGGGTGGGTGGGGGGGCTGGCTTGGCGGCGGCCTCAGTTTGGGGGGCGTGGCTTGGTGGCGGTGGCCTCAGTTGGATCCAACTGAAAGGTCCTTTTGGAGCCCCTCCAGAGCCTCCCCATATACCTCTCTGTGTGCCCGAATTCCCCTTTGATACCCCCAGATCCACCTTAGATGCTAGCAGGCCCCTTAAGAGCGGGGGCAGCACTGACCAGGTAGGGGATTCTCACCCCTGTGTGTGGGGGGAGGCTTCGCTGGGCTCTCCTCAGAGGTTACTTCCATTCAAATTAAAGAGACCAAAACCCAAAGAAACCTCAGGACAAAGAATAAAGGCAAAAGAAACAAAGGATCCCCCCCCCAACACACACTGAGGAGGGTTCCCCCTCTTTAATTCCTTGAGACCCATTTCGTAGTTCTGTTTTCAAACTGCTTTGCTCTGCTTGCAATCGGCTTCTACCTGCTAGCAGCCTTTGTGTGTAACGGAAGAGACGCAGCGGGGGTGAGTTCAGAGCCTTGTTACCTGGCACTTAGTGCCAGTCCTGACTACCTATATGAACAGGAGAGATTGGCAGTCTTAGGGCGAGTCGGCTCGGCTCTCTGTGAAGCCGGAGGATTTCCTTCCCCCGAACAGACGGCGGCTCTGCCCAGCCGGGCTGCCTCTCACCAGGCGCGCCGGGGCTCGGCTCCCCCGGGCGCCAGCCGGCTCTGCTGAGGTCTGCTCTCAGCTCGTCTTCCTTTAGCTTCCGTGGGTTCCCTTCGTCCGGCTGAGCTCCGCACCAGGTTAGTGCCAGCCTCTGTCGCTGTCCGCGGTTCCCGTGTAGGTGCTCTGAAGGTTCGATACGCCTGAATGTTCTAGGAGGGGATTAAAACCCCTAAGACTTCACATAAGTCGCTGGTAAGAAAAGGAGGAAAACTATCTGCAGAAACCCGGAAAACGTGCAGCAGACTTCTGGGAAATAGTCCAACCTCCTCTTTCACAGAAGTAAGGTGAGTTTGTGAAACCGCTCGGCTCCAAGACCTTTAGGAGAGATCCCACAGCCGTCCAGGGCTGTAGCGAGCCCTATAGAACTCCGGCAGTTACCCGAGCCGTGGCGTTCGTCTTTTCCCCCAGATCGGTTTCCGAGGACCGCGGCGGGACCCCTCTCCGTCGGGCCGCGGGGCCCGCCGAGGCGCAGGACCTCTCCGGGCGCCCCCTTAGAGGCTTCTCAGGCAGAGCTCTTTTAACTCAGTCAGATCACCCCAGGAAGAGACAAGAGCCTTCAGGCAGGAAAAGGACTGCTGGCAAGGGAAAGGGGTAACGTGTAAGCCCTAAGGGGGCGTCCCACAAGGGAGAAAGGCAAATCGCTGCCACAGGTAAGAGCCCTCGGGGTGGAACCAGGGGGTTCCACTAAGCATTCCAATGGGGGAGACTGCAAAGGTTTTCATATAGCAATTGACCCTATTCTTTACTATCCATGTAAACAGGAAAGTTTCAGTTTTAGGGTGAGTCGGCATAGCGCTTTCAGCGAAGGAAAAGATTTTTCCTCGCCTCAGCCGGCGGCGACTCAAACTCCCCGCGGCAGCTCACCCGCGGGGCCCCCCGAGACGAGGAGAGGCGAACCGAGGCGAACGGAACCGGACGGAACCGGCGCGGGGCTCCCCGAGGCGAGGCGGAAGGAACCGGCACGTTGGGGGCTTGGCGGGGCTCAGCTCCTCGCTCAGATTCTTCCCGGTTTCCTCGGGCTCCCTTCCAGGTAAGCGCCAGCCTCTGCCGCTCTCGGGGGTTCTTACGTAGCAGCTTGTTTGAAACGCTTGCACGTTCTCGGAGGGGATTAAAATCCCTAAGAGGCCAGCTAACCCTGACACCCCTCTCTTGCAACTTCATAGCTCTGCTGTTTAACTAGGCGCAGCAGTCTGGTATTAATTTGTCTGAAAAGAGGCTTTGAAATGCGCTGCATGGGGTTCTGAAAGACGTAAACTTACAGTGCGTATCTCTAGTACACAACAGCTCACGGATTTTCCTTTGCGTTGTAGGGTTTTTGAACACTCACCGGTTTCGGCGTTGGGTTGGTTTTTCTCGGAACGGAAAACCTTCCGAGCGGAGGCCGGCGGGGCGCTTCCCACGCGCGGCGGCAAGAGACGCCCCCCCGACCGCTCAGCGTAAGTCTGCCGCTTTCAATCGATTCCCCTTTGGTAGGTACGTTGCCAAAATTGGCTTCGCTCTACGCGCAAATCGCTTTTCCGTTCCGGCATCACTTGCATCTCAGAGAGGAGATCCGGTGTGGGGGGGGTAACTTCAGAGCCTCTTTACCGTCGCAATGAATACCATTCCTGAATATCTCTATAGAGAGGAGAGGATTGTAGTTGGATTTATAGTCTCGGGGCGAGTCGCCTCGGCGCTCTCAGGCAAACGAGAGGGTTTTCTTCCCCTAAAAGGGCGGCTCGGCGGCTCGGCTCGGTGGCTGCGAAGTATCTACTTAGCAATCGATCCCATTCTTTCCTGTCGATGTAAACAGTTGTTTTATTTTTTCAGTCGGTTTTCAGTCGTAGGGTATGTGTTGCGCAATCGGCGGGCGAGGGGGAAAACGGTTCCTATCGGCATGTAAACTAAGGAGCCAAAAAATCCCAGATGACGTAAAAAAGCCCAAAGCAAAGCGACGACCCTCGCGGCACAAAGGAAGACCCCCCGTTCCTGAGCAATCGTTACACATTTCATAGATGTTTTCAAGCCGTGCGTTACCGTATTTGGAATTCGTTTTTACATTACGGAAGCCTTGGTATTTAACAGGACAGATCCAACGGGGGCAATTGCAAAGCTTCTTATGTAGCAATTGGTAATACTCTTGACTATCCACAGAAAAAGCAGGTATTTTTAGCAGGATTTTCTGTTGACGAAACGACGCGGGGCTCTCTGAAACGAAAAGACGAAACGTTGCAATGCTGGCCTGAAATGAAATGGTGTGGGGCTCTGTGAAATCAGACCAGGTGAAATGGTGCAATGCTGGCCTGAAATGAAGTGGTGTGGGGCTCTCTGAAATGAGACCAGGTGAAATGGAGCAATGCTGGCCTGAAATGAACTGGTTGTGGGGGCTCTCTGGACTGACAAGAGGTGAAATGTTGCAATGCTGGCCTGAAATGAAGTGGTGTGGGGGCCCTCTGAAATGACAAGAGGTGAAATGGTGCAATGCTGGCCTGAAAGGAAACGATGTGGGGGCTCTCTGAAATGAGACCAGGTGAAATGGTGCAATGCTGGCCTGAAATGAACTGGTGTGGGGCTCTCTGAAATGAGACCAGGTGAAATGGTGCAATGCTGGCCTGAAATGAAACAGTATGGGGGCTCTCTGAAATGAGACCAGGTGAAATGGTGCAATGCTGGCCTGAAATGAAATGGACTGGGGGCTCTCTGAAATGAAATGATCAAATGGTGCAATGCTGGCCAGAATTGAAATGGTGTGGGGGCTCTCTCAAATGAGACCAGGTGAAATGGTGCAATGCTGGCCTGAAATGAAACGGTGTAGGGGCTCTCTGAAATGAGACCAGGTGAAATGGTGCAATGCTGGCCAGAAATGAAATGGACTGGGGGCTCTCTGAAATGAAATGATCAAATGGTGCAATGCTGGCCTGAAATGAAACGGTTTGGGGTCTCTCTGAAATGAGACCAGGTGAAATGGTGCAATGCTGGCCAGAAATGAAACGGAGTGGGGCTCTCTGAAATGAAATGATCAAATGGTGCAATGCTGGCCTGAAATGAAACAGTATGGGGGCTATCTAAAATGAAATGATCAAATGGTGCAATGCTGGCCTGAAATGAAACGGTATGGGGCCTCTCTGAAATGAAATCATCAAATGGTGCGATGCTGGCCTGAAATGAAACGGTATGGGGGCTCTCTGAAATGAAATGATCAAATGGTGCAATGCTGGCCTGAAATGAAATGATCAAATGGTGCAATGCTGGCCAGAATTGAAATGGACAGGGGGCTCTCTGAAATGAAATGATCAAATGGTGCAATGCTGGCCTGAAATGAAATGATCAAATGGTGCAATGCTGGCCAGAATTGAAATGGACTGGGGGCTCTCTGAAATGAAATGATCAAATGGTGCAATGCTGGCCAGAATTGAAATGGACTGGGGGCTCTCTGAAATGAAATGATCAAATGGTGCAATGCTGGCCAGAATTGAAATGGACTGGGGGCTCTCTGAAATGAAATGATCAAATGGTGCAATGCTGGCCTGAAATGAAATGGAGGGGGGCTCTCTGAAATGAAATGATCAAATGGTGCAATGCTGGCCTGAAATGAAACGGTATGGGGGCTCTCTGAAATGAGACCAGGTGAAATGGTGCAATGCTGGCCTGAAATGAAACAGTATGGGGGCTCTCTGAAATGAAATGATCAAATGGTGCAATGCTGGCCTGAAATGAAACGGTATGGGGGCTCTCTGAAATGAAATGATCAAATGGTGCAATGCTGGCCTGAAATGAAACAGTATGGGGGCTCTCTGAAATGAAATGATCAAATGGTGCAATGCTGGCCAGAATTGAAATGGACTGGGGGCTCTCTGAAATGAAATGATCAAATGGTGCAATGCTGGCCTGAAATGAAACAGTATGGGGGCTCTCTGAAATGAGACCAGGTGAAATGGTGCAATGCTGGCCTGAAATGAAACGGTGTAGGGGCTCTCTGAAATGAGACCAGGTGAAATGGTGCAATGCTGGCCAGAAATGAAATGGACTGGGGGCTCTCTGAAATGAAATGATCAAATGGTGCAATGCTGGCCTGAAATGAAATGGACTGGGGGCTCTCTGAAATGAAATGATCAAATGGTGCGATGCTAGCCTGAAATGAAATGGACTGGGGGCTCTCTGAAATGAAATGATCAAATGGTGCGATGCTGGCCTGAATTGAAATGGACTGGGGGCTCTCTGAAATGAAATGATCAAATGGTGCAATGCTGGCCTGAAATGAAATGGACTGGGGGCTCTCTGAAATGAAATGATCAAATGGTGCAATGCTGGCCTGAAATGAAACGGTATGGGGGCTCTCTGAAATGAAATGATCAAATGGTGCAATGCTGGCCAGAATTGAAATGGACTGGGGGCTCTTTGAAATGAAATGATCAAATGGTGCAATGCTGGCCTGAAATGAAACAGTATGGGGGCTCTCTGAAATGAAATGATCAAATGGTGCAATGCTGGCCTGAAATGAAATGGACTGGGGGCTCTCTGAAATGAAATGATCAAATGGTGCAATGCTGGCCAGAATTGAAATGGACTGGGGGCTCTCTGAAATGAAATGATCAAATGGTGCAATGCTGGCCTGAAATGAAACGGTATGGGGGCTCTCTGAAATGAGACCAGGTGAAATGGTGCAATGCTGGCCAGAAATGAAACGGAGTGGGGGCTCTCTGAAATGAGACCAGGTGAAATGGTGCAATGCTGGCCTGAAATGAAACGGAGTGGGGGCTCTCTGAAATGAAATGATCAAATGGTGCAATGCTGGCCAGAATTGAAATGGACTGGGGGCTCTCTGAAATGAAATGCTCAAATGGTGCAATGCTGGCCTGAAATGAAACAGTATGGGGGCTCTCTGAAATGAAATGATCAAATGGTGCAATGCTGGCCTGAAATGAAATGGACTGGGGGCTCTCTGAAATGAAATGATCAAATGGTGCGATGCTGGCCTGAATTGAAATGGAGTGGGTCTCTCTGAAATGAAATGATCAAATGGTGCAATGCTGGCCTGAAATGAAACGGTATGGGGGCTCTCTGAAATGAAATGATCAAATGGTGCAATGCTGGCCTGAAATGAAATGATCAAATGGTGCAATGCTGGCCAGAATTGAAACGGAGTGGGTCTCTCTGAAATGAAATGATCAAATGGTGCAATGCTGGCCAGAATTGAAACGGAGTGGGTCTCTCTGAAATGAAATGATCAAATGGTGCAATGCTGGCCTGAAATGAAACAGTATGGGGGCTCTCTGAAATGAAATGATCAAATGGTGCAATGCTGGCCAGAATTGAAATGGACTGGGGGCTCTGTGAAATGGAATGATCAAATGGTGCAATGCTGGCCAGAACTGAAATGGACTGGGGGCTCTCTGAAATGAAATGATCAAATGGTGCAATGCTGGCCAGAAATGAAACGGAGTGGGGGCTCTCTGAAATGAAATGATCAAATGGTGCAATGCTGGCCAGAATTGAAATGGACTGGGGGCTCTCTGAAATGAAATGATCAAATGGTGCAATGCTGGCCAGAAATGAAACGGAGTGGGGGCTCTCTGAAATGAAATGATCAAATGGTGCAATGCTGGCCTGAAATGAAATGGTATGGGGGCTCTCTGAAATGAAATGATCAAATGGTGCAATGCTGGCCAGAATTGAAATGGACTGGGGGCTCTCTGAAATGAAATCATCAAATGGTGCGATGGTGGCCTGAAATGAAATGGACTGGGGGCTCTCTGAAATGAAATGATCAAATGGTGCAATGCTGGCCTGAAATGAAACGGAGTGGGTCTCTCTGAAATGAAATGATCAAATGGTGCAATGCTGGCCTGAAATGAAATGATCAAATGGTGCAATGCTGGCCAGAATTGAAACGGAGTGGGTCTCTCTGAAATGAAATGATCAAATGGTGCAATGCTGGCCAGAATTGAAACGGAGTGGGTCTCTCTGAAATGAAATGATCAAATGGTGCAATGCTGGCCTGAAATGAAACAGTATGGGGGCTCTCTGAAATGAAATGATCAAATGGTGCAATGCTGGCCAGAATTGAAATGGACTGGGGGCTCTGTGAAATGGAATGATCAAATGGTGCGATGCTGGCCTGAAATGAAACGGTATGGGGGCTCTCTGAAATGAAATGATCAAATGGTGCGATGCTGGCCTGAATTGAAATGGACTGGGGGCTCTCTGAAATGAAATGATCAAATGGTGCAATGCTGGCCTGAAATGAAATGGACTGGGGGCTCTCTGAAATGAAATGATCAAATGGTGCAATGCTGGCCTGAAATGAAATGGACTGGGGGCTCTCTGAAATGAAATGATCAAATGGTGCAATGCTGGCCTGAAATGAAATGGACTGGGGGCTCTCTGAAATGAAATGATCAAATGGTGCAATGCTGGCCAGAATTGAAATGGACTGGGGGCTCTCTGAAATGAAATGATCAAATGGTGCAATGCTGGCCTGAAATGAAATGGACTGGGGGCTCTCTGAAATGAAATGATCAAATGGTGCGATGCTGGCCTGAATTGAAATGGACTGGGGGCTCTCTGAAATGAAATGATCAAATGGTGCAATGCTGGCCAGAATTGAAATGGACTGGGGGCTCTCTGAAATGAAATGATCAAATGGTGCAATGCTGGCCAGAATTGAAATGGACTGGGGGCTCTCTGAAATGAAATGATCAAATGGTGCAATGCTGGCCAGAATTGAAATGGACTGGGGGCTCTCTGAAATGAAATGATCAAATGGTGCAATGCTGGCCTGAAATGAAACAGTATGGGGGCTCTCTGAAATGAAATGATCAAATGGTGCAATGCTGGCCTGAAATGAAACAGTATGGGGGCTCTCTGAAATGAAATGATCAAATGGTGCAATGCTGGCCTGAAATGAAACAGTATGGGGGCTCTCTGAAATGAAATGATCAAATGGTGCAATGCTGGACTGAAATGAAATGATCAAATGGTGCAATGCTGGCCTGAAATGAAACAGTATGGGGGCTCTCTGAAATGAAATGATCAAATGGTGCAATGCTGGCCTGAAATGAAATGATCAAATGGTGCAATGCTGGCCTGAAATGAAACAGTATGGGGGCTCTCTGAAATGAAATGATCAAATGGTGCAATGCTGGCCTGAAATGAAATGATCAAATGGTGCAATGCTGGCCAGAATTGAAATGGACTGGGGGCTCTCTGAAATGAAATGATCAAATGGTGCAATGCTGGCCTGAAATGAAACAGTATGGGGGCTCTCTGAAATGAAATGATCAAATGGTGCAATGCTGGCCTGAAATGAAATGATCAAATGGTGCAATGCTGGCCTGAAATGAAGTGGACTGGGGGCTCTCTGAAATGAAATGATCAAATGGTGCAATGCTGGCCAGAATTGAAATGGACTGGGGGCTCTCTGAAATGAAATGATCAAATGGTGCAATGCTGGCCAGAATTGAAATGGACTGGGGGCTCTCTGAAATGAAATGATCAAATGGTGCAATGCTGGCCTGAAATGAAATGGAGGGGGGCTCTCTGAAATGAAATGATCAAATGGTGCAATGCTGGCCAGAAATGAAACGGAGTGGGGGCTCTCTGAAATGAAATGATCAAATGGTGCAATGCTGGCCTGAAATGAAACAGTATGGGGGCTCTCTGAAATGAAATGATCAAATGGTGCAATGCTGGCCTGAAATGAAACGGTATGGGGGCTCTCTGAAATGAAATGATCAAATGGTGCAATGCTGGCCTGAAATGAAACGGTATGGGGGCTCTCTGAAATGAAATGATCAAATGGTGAAATGCTGGCCTGAAATGAAACGGTATGGGGGCTCTCTGAAATGAAATGATCAAATGGTGCAATGCTGGCCAGAATTGAAATGGACTGGGGGCTCTCTGAAATGAAATGCTCAAATGGTGCAATGCTGGCCTGAAATGAAACAGTATGGGGGCTCTCTGAAATGAGACCAGGTGAAATGGTGCAATGCTGGCCAGAAATGAAATGGACTGGGGGCTCTCTGAAATGAAATGATCAAATGGTGCTATGCTGGCCTGAAATGAAATGGACTGGGGGCTCTCTGAAATGAAATGATCAAATGGTGCGATGCTGGCCTGAATTGAAATGGACTGGGGACTCTCTGAAATGAAATGATCAAATGGTGCGATGCTGGCCTGAAATGAAATGGACTGGGGGCTCTCTGAAATGAAATGATCAAATGGTGCGATGCTGGCCTGAATTGAAATGGACTGGGGGCTCTCTGAAATGAAATGATCAAATGGTGCAATGCTGGCCTGAAATGAAACAGTATGGGGGCTCTCTGAAATGAAATGATCAAATGGTGCAATGCTGGCCTGAAATGAAACAGTATGGGGGCTCTCTGAAATGAAATGATCAAATGGTGCAATGCTGGCCAGAAATGAAACGGAGTGGGGGCTCTGTGAAATGGAATGATCAAATGGTGCAATGCTGGCCTGAAATGAAACAGTATGGGGGCTCTCTGAAATGAAATGATCAAATGGTGCAATGCTGGCCTGAAATGAAACGGTATGGGGGCTCTCTGAAATGAAATGATGAAATGGTGCAATGCTGGCCTGAAATGAAATGATCAAATGGTGCAATGCTGGCCTGAAATGAAGTGGACTGGGGGCTCTCTGAAATGAAATGATCAAATGGTGCAATGCTGGCCTGAAATGAAACGGTGTAGGGGCTCTCTGAAATGAGACCAGGTGAAATGGTGCAATGCTGGCCAGAAATGAAATGG
This sequence comes from Melanerpes formicivorus, assembly GCF_026170545.1. Lineage (NCBI taxonomy): Eukaryota > Metazoa > Chordata > Aves > Piciformes > Picidae > Melanerpes > Melanerpes formicivorus. The sequence goes on from NW_027142354.1 coordinate 60,193,913, forward strand.
ACTGGGGGCTCTCTGAAATGAAATGATCAAATGGTGCTATGCTGGCCTGAAATGAAATGGACTGGGGGCTCTCTGAAATGAAATGATCAAATGGTGCGATGCTGGCCTGAATTGAAATGGACTGGGGACTCTCTGAAATGAAATGATCAAATGGTGCGATGCTGGCCTGAAATGAAATGGACTGGGGGCTCTCTGAAATGAAATTATCAAATGGTGCGATGCTGGCCTGAATTGAAATGGACTGGGGGCTCTCTGAAATGAAATGATCAAATGGTGCAATGCTGGCCTGAAATGAAACAGTATGGGGGCTCTCTGAAATGAAATGATCAAATGGTGCAATGCTGGCCTGAAATGAAACAGTATGGGGGGTCTCTGAAATGAAATGATCAAATGGTGCAATGCTGGCCTGAAATGAAACGGACTGGGGGCTCTGTGAAATGGAATGATCAAATGGTGCAATGCTGGCCTGAAATGAAACAGTATGGGGGCTCTCTGAAATGAAATGATCAAATGGTGCAATGCTGGCCTGAAATGAAATGATCAAATGGTGCAATGCTGGCCAGAATTGAAATGGACTGGGGGCTCTCTGAAATGAAATGATCAAATGGTGCAATGCTGGCCAGAATTGAAATGGACTGGGGGCTCTCTGAAATGAAATGATCAAATGGTGCAATGCTGGCCAGAATTGAAATGGACTGGGGGCTCTCTGAAATGAAATGATCAAATGGTGCAATGCTGGCCTGAAATGAAATGGAGGGGGGCTCTCTGAAATGAAATGATCAAATGGTGCAATGCTGGCCAGAAATGAAACGGAGTGGGGGCTCTCTGAAATGAAATGATCAAATGGTGCAATGCTGGCCTGAAATGAAATGGACTGGGGGCTCTCTGAAATGAAATGATCAAATGGTGCGATGCTGGCCTGAAATGAAACGGTATGGGGGCTCTCTGAAATGAAATGATCAAATGGTGCAATGCTGGCCTGAAATGAAACAGTATGGGGGCTCTCTGAAATGAAATGATCAAATGGTGCAATGCTGGCCTGAAATGAAACGGTATGGGGGCTCTCTGAAATGAAATGATCAAATGGTGCAATGCTGGCCTGAAATGAAATGATCAAATGGTGCAATGCTGGCCTGAAATGAAGTGGACTGGGGGCTCTCTGAAATGAAATGATCAAATGGTGCGATGCTGGCCTGAATTAAAATGGACTGGGGACTCTCTGAAATGAAATGATCAAATGGTGCGATGCTGGCCTGAAATGAAATGGACTGGGGGCTCTCTGAAATGAAATGATCAAATGGTGCGATGCTGGCCTGAATTGAAATGGACTGGGGGCTCTCTGAAATGAAATGATCAAATGGTGCAATGCTGGCCTGAAATGAAACAGTATGGGGGCTCTCTGAAATGAAATGATCAAATGGTGCAATGCTGGCCAGAAATGAAACGGAGTGGGGGCTCTGTGAAATGGAATGATCAAATGGTGCAATGCTGGCCTGAAATGAAACAGTATGGGGGCTCTCTGAAATGAAATGATCAAATGGTGCAATGCTGGCCTGAAATGAAACGGTATGGGGGCTCTCTGAAATGAAATGATCAAATGGTGCAATGCTGGCCTGAAATGAAATGATCAAATGGTGCAATGCTGGCCTGAAATGAAGTGGACTGGGGGCTCTCTGAAATGAAATGATCAAATGGTGCAATGCTGGCCTGAAATGAAACGGTGTAGGGGCTCTCTGAAATGAGACCAGGTGAAATGGTGGAATGCTGGCCTGAAATGAAATGGACTGGGGGCTCTCTGAAATGAAATGATCAAATGGTGCTATGCTGGCCTGAAATGAAATGGACTGGGGGCTCTCTGAAATGAAATGATCAAATGGTGCGATGCTGGCCTGAATTGAAATGGACTGGGGACTCTCTGAAATGAAATGATCAAATGGTGCGATGCTGGCCTGAAATGAAATGGACTGGGGGCTCTCTGAAATGAAATGATCAAATGGTGCGATGCTGGCCTGAATTGAAATGGAGTGGGGGCTCTCTGAAATGAAATGATCAAATGGTGCGATGCTGGCCTGAATTGAAATGGAGTGGGGGCTCTCTGAAATGAAATGATCAAATGGTGCAATGCTGGCCTGAAATGAAACAGTATGGGGGCTCTCTGAAATGAAATGATCAAATGGTGCAATGCTGGCCTGAAATGAAACAGTATGGGGGCTCTCTGAAATGAAATGATCAAATGGTGCAATGCTGGCCAGAATTGAAATGGACTGGGGGCTCTTTGAAATGAAATGATCAAATGGTGCAATGCTGGCCTGAAATGAAACAGTATGGGGGCTCTCTGAAATGAAATGATCAAATGGTGCAATGCTGGCCAGAAATGAAACAGTATGGGGGCTCTCTGAAATGAAATGATGAAATGGTGCAATGCTGGCCTGAAATGAAATGATCAAATGGTGCAATGCTGGCCTGAAATGAAGTGGACTGGGGGCTCTCTGAAATGAAATGATCAAATGGTGCAATGCTGGCCTGAAATGAAACGGTGTAGGGGCTCTCTGAAATGAGACCAGGTGAAATGGTGCAATGCTGGCCAGAAATGAAATGGACTGGGGGCTCTCTGAAATGAAATGATCAAATGGTGCTATGCTGGCCTGAAATGAAATGGACTGGGGGCTCTCTGAAATGAAATGATCAAATGGTGCGATGCTGGCCTGAATTGAAATGGACTGGGGACTCTCTGAAATGAAATGATCAAATGGTGCGATGCTGGCCTGAAATGAAATGGACTGGGGGCTCTCTGAAATGAAATTATCAAATGGTGCGATGCTGGCCTGAATTGAAATGGACTGGGGGCTCTCTGAAATGAAATGATCAAATGGTGCAATGCTGGCCTGAAATGAAACAGTATGGGGGCTCTCTGAAATGAAATGATCAAATGGTGCAATGCTGGCCTGAAATGAAACAGTATGGGGGGTCTCTGAAATGAAATGATCAAATGGTGCAATGCTGGCCTGAAATGAAACGGACTGGGGGCTCTGTGAAATGGAATGATCAAATGGTGCAATGCTGGCCTGAAATGAAACAGTATGGGGGCTCTCTGAAATGAAATGATCAAATGGTGCAATGCTGGCCTGAAATGAAATGATCAAATGGTGCAATGCTGGCCAGAATTGAAATGGACTGGGGGCTCTCTGAAATGAAATGATCAAATGGTGCAATGCTGGCCAGAATTGAAATGGACTGGGGGCTCTCTGAAATGAAATGATCAAATGGTGCTATGCTGGCCAGAATTGAAATGGACTGGGGGCTCTCTGAAATGAAATGATCAAATGGTGCAATGCTGGCCTGAAATGAAATGGAGGGGGGCTCTCTGAAATGAAATGATCAAATGGTGCAATGCTGGCCAGAAATGAAACGGAGTGGGGGCTCTCTGAAATGAAATGATCAAATGGTGCAATGCTGGCCTGAAATGAAATGGACTGGGGGCTCTCTGAAATGAAATGATCAAATGGTGCGATGCTGGCCTGAAATGAAACGGTATGGGGGCTCTCTGAAATGAAATGATCAAATGGTGCAATGCTGGCCTGAAATGAAACAGTATGGGGGCTCTCTGAAATGAAATGATCAAATGGTGCAATGCTGGCCTGAAATGAAACGGTATGGGGGCTCTCTGAAATGAAATGATCAAATGGTGCAATGCTGGCCTGAAATGAAATGATCAAATGGTGCAATGCTGGCCTGAAATGAAGTGGACTGGGGGCTCTCTGAAATGAAATGATCAAATGGTGCGATGCTGGCCTGAATTAAAATGGACTGGGGACTCTCTGAAATGAAATGATCAAATGGTGCGATGCTGGCCTGAAATGAAATGGACTGGGGGCTCTCTGAAATGAAATGATCAAATGGTGCGATGCTGGCCTGAATTGAAATGGACTGGGGGCTCTCTGAAATGAAATGATCAAATGGTGCAATGCTGGCCTGAAATGAAACAGTATGGGGGCTCTCTGAAATGAAATGATCAAATGGTGCAATGCTGGCCAGAAATGAAACGGAGTGGGGGCTCTGTGAAATGGAATGATCAAATGGTGCAATGCTGGCCTGAAATGAAACAGTATGGGGGCTCTCTGAAATGAAATGATCAAATGGTGCAATGCTGGCCTGAAATGAAACGGTATGGGGGCTCTCTGAAATGAAATGATCAAATGGTGCAATGCTGGCCTGAAATGAAATGATCAAATGGTGCAATGCTGGCCTGAAATGAAGTGGACTGGGGGCTCTCTGAAATGAAATGATCAAATGGTGCAATGCTGGCCTGAAATGAAACGGTGTAGGGGCTCTCTGAAATGAGACCAGGTGAAATGGTGGAATGCTGGCCTGAAATGAAATGGACTGGGGGCTCTCTGAAATGAAATGATCAAATGGTGCTATGCTGGCCTGAAATGAAATGGACTGGGGGCTCTCTGAAATGAAATGATCAAATGGTGCGATGCTGGCCTGAATTGAAATGGACTGGGGACTCTCTGAAATGAAATGATCAAATGGTGCGATGCTGGCCTGAAATGAAATGGACTGGGGGCTCTCTGAAATGAAATGATCAAATGGTGCGATGCTGGCCTGAATTGAAATGGAGTGGGGGCTCTCTGAAATGAAATGATCAAATGGTGCGATGCTGGCCTGAATTGAAATGGAGTGGGGGCTCTCTGAAATGAAATGATCAAATGGTGCAATGCTGGCCTGAAATGAAACAGTATGGGGGCTCTCTGAAATGAAATGATCAAATGGTGCAATGCTGGCCTGAAATGAAACAGTATGGGGGCTCTCTGAAATGAAATGATCAAATGGTGCAATGCTGGCCAGAATTGAAATGGACTGGGGGCTCTTTGAAATGAAATGATCAAATGGTGCAATGCTGGCCTGAAATGAAACAGTATGGGGGCTCTCTGAAATGAAATGATCAAATGGTGCAATGCTGGCCAGAAATGAAACAGTATGGGGGCTCTCTGAAATGAAATGATCAAATGGTGCAATGCTGGCCTGAAATGAAACAGTATGGGGGCTCTCTGAAATGAAATGATCAAATGGTGCAATGCTGGCCTGAAATGAAATGATCAAATGGTGCAATGCTGGCCAGAATTGAAATGGACTGGGGGCTCTCTGAAATGAAATGATCAAATGGTGCAATGCTGGCCAGAATTGAAATGATCAAATGGTGCAATGCTGGCCAGAAATGAAACAGTATGGGGGGTCTCTGAAATGAGACCAGGTGAAATGGTGCAATGCTGGCCAGAAATGAAACGGAGTGGGGCTCTCTGAAATGAAATGATCAAATGGTGCAATGCTGGCCTGAAATGAAACAGTATGGGGGGTCTCTGAAATGAGACCAGGTGAAATGGTGCAATGCTGGCCAGAAATGAAACGGAGTGGGGGCTCTCTGAAATGAAATGATCAAAAGGTGCAATGCTGGCCTGAAATGAAATGGACTGGGGGCTCTCTGAAATGAAATGATCAAATGGTGCAATGCTGGCCTGAAATGAAACAGTATGGGGGCTCTCTGAAATGAAATGATCAAATGGTGCAATGCTGGCCAGAAATGAAACGGAGTGGGGGCTCTGTGAAATGGAATGATCAAATGGTGCAATGCTGGCCTGAAATGAAACAGTATGGGGGCTCTCTGAAATGAGACCAGGTGAAATGGTGCAATGCTGGCCTGAAATGAAACGGAGTGGGGGCTCTCTGAAATGAAATGATCAAATGGTGCAATGCTGGCCTGAAATGAAACAGTATGGGGGCTCTCTGAAATGAAATGATCAAATGGTGCAATGCTGGCCTGAAATGAAACGGTATGGGGGCTCTCTGAAATGAAATGATCAAATGGTGCAATGCTGGCCTGAAATGAAATGATCAAATGGTGCAATGCTGGCCTGCAATGAAATGATCAAATGGTGCAATGCTGGCCTGAAATGAAATGATCAAATGGTGCAATGCTGGCCAGAATTGAAATGGACTGGGGGCTCTCTGAAATGAAATGATCAAATGGTGCAATGCTGGCCTGAAATGAAATGATCAAATGGTGCAATGCTGGCCTGAAATGAAATGATCAAATGGTGCAATGCTGGCCTGAAATGAAACGGTATGGGGGCTCTCTGAAATGAGACCAGGTGAAATGGTGCAATGCTGGCCTGAAATGAAACGGAGTGGGGGCTCTCTGAAATGAAATGATCAAATGGTGCAATGCTGGCCTGAATTGAAATGGACTGGGGGCTCTCTGAAATGAAATGATCAAATGGTGCGATGCTGGCCTGAATTGAAATGGACTGGGGACTCTCTGAAATGAAATGATCAAATGGTGCGATGCTGGCCTGAAATGAAACAGTATGGGGGCTCTCTGAAATGAAATGATCAAATGGTGCAATGCTGGCCTGAAATGAAACGGTATGGGGGCTCTCTGAAATGAAATGATCAAATGGTGCAATGCTGGACTGAAATGAAATGATCAAATGGTGCAATGCTGGCCTGAAATGAAATGATCAAATGGTGCAATGCTGGCCTGAAATGAAATGATCAAATGGTGCAATGCTGGCCTGAAATGAAATGATCAAATGGTGCAATGCTGGCCAGAATTGAAATGGACTGGGGGCTCTCTGAAATGAAATGATCAAATGGTGCAATGCTGGCCTGAAATGAAATGATCAAATGGTGCAATGCTGGCCTGAAATGAAATGATCAAATGGTGCAATGCTGGCCTGAAATGAAACGGTATGGGGGCTCTCTGAAATGAGACCAGGTGAAATGGTGCAATGCTGGCCTGAAATGAAACGGAGTGGGGGCTCTCTGAAATGAAATGATCAAATGGTGCAATGCTGGCCAGAATTGAAACAGTATGGGGGCTCTCTGAAATGAAATGATCAAATGGTGCAATGCTGGCCTGAAATAAAACGGAGTGGGGGCTCTCTGAAATGAAATGATCAAATGGTGCAATGCTGGCCTGAAATAAAACGGAGTGGGGGCTCTCTGAAATGAAATGATCAAATGGTGCAATGCTGGCCTGAAATGAAACGGAGTGGGGGCTCTCTGAAATGAAATGATCAAATGGTGCAATGCTGGCCTGAAATGAAACGGTATGGGGGCTCTCTGAAATGAAATGATCAAATGGTGCAATGCTGGACTGAAATGAAATGATCAAATGGTGCAATGCTGGCCTGAAATGAAATGTACTGGGGGCTCTCTGAAATGAAATGATCAAATGGTGCAATGCTGGCCTGAAATGAAATGATCAAATGGTGCAATGCTGGCCTGAAATGAAACAGTATGGGGGCTCTCTGAAATGAGACCAGGTGAAATGGTGCAATGCTGGCCTGAAATGAAACGGTATGGGGGCTCTCTGAAATGAGACCAGGTGAAATGGTGCAATGCTGGCCTGAAATGAAACGGAGTGGGGGCTCTCTGAAATGAAATGATCAAATGGTGCAATGCTGGCCAGAATTGAAATGGACTGGGGGCTCTCTGAAATGAAATGATCAAATGGTGCAATGCTGGCCTGAAATGAAATGTACTGGGGGCTCTCTGAAATGAAATGATCAAATGGTGCAATGCTGGCCTGAAATGAAATGATCAAATGGTGCAATGCTGGCCAGAATTGAAATGGACTGGGGGCTCTCTGAAATGAAATGATCAAATGGTGTAATGCTGGCCAGAATTTAAATGTACTGGGGGCTCTCTGAAATGAAATGATCAAATGGTGCAATGCTGGCCTGAAATGAAATGGACTGGGGGCTCTCTGAAATGAAATGATCAAATGGTGCAATGCTGGCCAGAAATGAAACAGTATGGGGGCTCTCTGAAATGAAATGATCAAATGGTGCAATGCTGGCCTGAAATGAAACGGAGTGGGGGCTCTCTGAAATGAAATGATCAAATGGTGCAATGCTGGCCTGAAATGAAACGGTATGGGGGCTCTCTGAAATGAAATGATCAAATGGTGCAATGCTGGACTGAAATGAAATGATCAAATGGTGCAATGCTGGCCTGAAATGAAATGTACTGGGGGCTCTCTGAAATGAAATGATCAAATGGTGCAATGCTGGCCTGAAATGAAATGATCAAATGGTGCAATGCTGGCCTGAAATGAAACGGTATGGGGGCTCTCTGAAATGAGACCAGGTGAAATGGTGCAATGCTGGCCAGAAATGAAACAGTATGGGGGCTCTCTGAAATGAGACCAGGTGAAATGGTGCAATGCTGGCCTGAAATGAAACGGAGTGGGGGCTCTCTGAAATGAAATGATCAAATGGTGCAATGCTGGCCTGAAATGAAACAGTATGGGGGCTCTCTGAAATGAAATGATCAAATGGTGCAATGCTGGCCTGAAATGAAACGGTATGGGGGCTCTCTGAAATGAAATGATCAAATGGTGCAATGCTGGCCTGAAATGAAATGATCAAATGGTGCAATGCTGGCCTGAAATGAAATGATCAAATGGTGCAATGCTGGCCTGAAATGAAATGATCAAATGGTGCAATGCTGGCCAGAATTGAAATGGACTGGGGGCTCTCTGAAATGGAATGATCAAATGGTGCTATGCTGGCCTGAAATGAAATGGACTGGGGGCTCTCTGAAATGAAATGATCAAATGGTGCAATGCTGGCCAGAAATGAAACGGAGTGGGGGCTCTGTGAAATGGAATGATCAAATGGTGCAATGCTGGCCTGAAATGAAACGGTATGGGGGCTCTCTGAAATGAGACCAGGTGAAATGGTGCAATGCTGGCCTGAAATGAAACGGAGTGGGGGCTCTCTGAAATGAAATGATCAAATGGTGCAATGCTGGCCAGAATTGAAATGGACTGGGGGCTCTCTGAAATGAAATGATCAAATGGTGCAATGCTGGCCTGAAATGAAATGTACTGGGGGCTCTCTGAAATGAAATGATCAAATGGTGCAATGCTGGCCAGAATTGAAATGGACTGGGGGCTCTCTGAAATGAAATGATCAAATGGTGCAATGCTGGCCTGAAATGAAATGTACTGGGGGCTCTCTGAAATGAAATGATCAAATGGTGCAATGCTGGCCTGAAATGAAATGATCAAATGGTGCAATGCTGGCCAGAATTGAAATGGACTGGGGGCTCTCTGAAATGAAATGATCAAATGGTGTAATGCTGGCCAGAATTTAAATGTACTGGGGGCTCTCTGAAATGAAATGATCAAATGGTGCAATGCTGGCCTGAAATGAAATGATCAAATGGTGCAATGCTGGCCAGAATTGAAATGGACTGGGGGCTCTCTGAAATGAAATGATCAAATGGTGTAATGCTGGCCAGAATTTAAATGTACTGGGGGCTCTCTGAAATGAAATGATCAAATGGTGCAATGCTGGCCTGAAATGAAATGATCAAATGGTGCAATGCTGGCCAGAATTGAAATGGACTGGGGGCTCTCTGAAATGAAATGATCAAATGGTGCAATGCTGGCCAGAAATGAAACAGTATGGGGGCTCTCTGAAATGAAATGATCAAATGGTGCAATGCTGGCCTGAAATGAAATGATCAAATGGTGCAATGCTGGCCAGAATTGAAATGGACTGGGGGCTCTCTGAAATGGAATGATCAAATGGTGCTATGCTGGCCTGAAATGAAATGGACTGGGGGCTCTCTGAAATGAAATGATCAAATGGTGCAATGCTGGCCAGAAATGAAACGGAGTGGGGGCTCTGTGAAATGGAATGATCAAATGGTGCAATGCTGGCCTGAAATGAAACGGTATGGGGGCTCTCTGAAATGAGACCAGGTGAAATGGTGCAATGCTGGCCTGAAATGAAACGGAGTGGGGGCTCTCTGAAATGAAATGATCAAATGGTGCAATGCTGGCCAGAATTGAAATGGACTGGGGGCTCTCTGAAATGAAATGATCAAATGGTGCAATGCTGGCCTGAAATGAAATGTACTGGGGGCTCTCTGAAATGAAATGATCAAATGGTGCAATGCTGGCCAGAATTGAAATGGACTGGGGGCTCTCTGAAATGAAATGATCAAATGGTGCAATGCTGGCCTGAAATGAAATGTACTGGGGGCTCTCTGAAATGAAATGATCAAATGGTGCAATGCTGGCCTGAAATGAAATGATCAAATGGTGCAATGCTGGCCAGAATTGAAATGGACTGGGGGCTCTCTGAAATGAAATGATCAAATGGTGTAATGCTGGCCAGAATTTAAATGTACTGGGGGCTCTCTGAAATGAAATGATCAAATGGTGCAATGCTGGCCTGAAATGAAATGATCAAATGGTGCAATGCTGGCCAGAATTGAAATGGACTGGGGGCTCTCTGAAATGAAATGATCAAATGGTGTAATGCTGGCCAGAATTTAAATGTACTGGGGGCTCTCTGAAATGAAATGATCAAATGGTGCAATGCTGGCCTGAAATGAAATGATCAAATGGTGCAATGCTGGCCTGAAATGAAATGGACTGGGGGCTCTCTGAAATGAAATGATCAAATGGTGCAATGCTGGCCAGAAATGAAACAGTATGGGGGCTCTCTGAAATGAAATGATCAAATGGTGCAATGCTCGCCTGAAATGAAACGGAGTGGGGGCTCTCTGAAATGAAATGATCAAATGGTGCAATGCTGGCCTGAAATGAAACGGTATGGGGGCTCTCTGAAATGAAATGATCAAATGGTGCAATGCTGGCCTGAAATGAAATGATCAAATGGTGCAATGCTGGCCAGAATTGAAATGGACTGGGGGCTCTCTGAAATGAAATGATCAAATGGTGCAATGCTGGCCAGAAATGAAACAGTATGGGGGCTCTCTGAAATGAAATGATCAAATGGTGCAATGCTGGCCTGAAATGAAATGATCAAATGGTGCAATGCTGGCCTGAAATGAAATGGACTGGGGGCTCTCTGAAATGAAATGATCAAATGGTGCAATGCTGGCCAGAAATGAAACAGTATGGGGGCTCTCTGAAATGAAATGATCAAATGGTGCAATGCTGGCCTGAAATGAAATGATCAAATGGTGCAATGCTGGCCTGAAATGAAATGGACTGGGGGCTCTCTGAAATGAAATGATCAAATGGTGCAATGCTGGCCTGAAATGAAATGATCAAATGGTGCAATGCTGGCCAGAATTGAAATGGACTGGGGGCTCTCTGAAATGAAATGATCAAATGGTGCAATGCTGGCCTGAAATGAAATGGACTGGGGGCTCTCTGAAATGAAATGATCAAATGGTGCAATGCTGGCCTGAAATGAAATGGACTGGGGGCTCTCTGAAATGAAATGATCAAATGGTGCAATGCTGGCCAGAAATGAAACAGTATGGGGGCTCTCTGAAATGAAATGATCAAATGGTGCAATGCTCGCCTGAAATGAAACGGAGTGGGGGCTCTCTGAAATGAAATGATCAAATGGTGCAATGCTGGCCTGAAATGAAACGGTATGGGGGCTCTCTGAAATGAAATGATCAAATGGTGCAATGCTGGCCTGAAATGAAATGATCAAATGGTGCAATGCTGGCCAGAATTGAAATGGACTGGGGGCTCTCTGAAATGAAATGATCAAATGGTGCAATGCTGGCCAGAAATGAAACAGTATGGGGGCTCTCTGAAATGAAATGATCAAATGGTGCAATGCTGGCCTGAAATGAAATGATCAAATGGTGCAATGCTGGCCTGAAATGAAATGGACTGGGGGCTCTCTGAAATGAAATGATCAAATGGTGCAATGCTGGCCAGAAATGAAACAGTATGGGGGCTCTCTGAAATGAAATGATCAAATGGTGCAATGCTGGCCTGAAATGAAATGATCAAATGGTGCAATGCTGGCCTGAAATGAAATGGACTGGGGGCTCTCTGAAATGAAATGATCAAATGGTGCAATGCTGGCCTGAAATGAAATGATCAAATGGTGCAATGCTGGCCAGAATTGAAATGGACTGGGGGCTCTCTGAAATGAAATGATCAAATGGTGCAATGCTGGCCTGAAATGAAATGGACTGGGGGCTCTCTGAAATGAAATGATCAAATGGTGCAATGCTGGCCTGAAATGAAACGGAGTGGGTCCGCGGCTCTGCTGAGATCAGCTCTTTGCTCAGGTTTTTCCTGGTTTCCTTGGGCTCCCTTCAAGTAAGTGCCAACCTTTGCTGCTCTCTGGGGTTCTTCTGTATCAACCTGGAATGTTTGAAACGCCTGCATGTTCTTGGAGATGATTAAGACCCCTAGGAGGCCAGCTCACCCTGACCCCTCTCCTCCAACTCCCTAGCTCTCTTGTTTAACGAGGTTTAGAAGTGTGGTATTCATGAGTATGAAAAGAGGCTTTGAAATGAGCTACACGGGGTTCAGGAATACGTAAGCTTACAGTGTGTCTGTGCAATACAAAAAGGAGTGCTTTTTCCTTTGCGTGTGTTGTAGGGTTATTAAATATTCACTGATTAGGGTGTGTCTGTTTTTCTTTTGGTTATTAGAACGGAAAGCCCTCCGAACAGAAGCTGTCTGAGCTCCTTCCCATGCACAGCGGTAACAAACTGTGTTGCTGTGGAACTCCGTAAACTAATTAACTGCGCGGCTGCTGAACTCTGTAAATGGACTGTGTTGGTGCTGAACCTTGTAAACTGACTCTGTTGGTCCTAAACCCTGTGTCCCTTAGGGACAGAATGAATTGTAGGAGGGCTTGTGTGGAGGCAGGGGAGGTTCCTCCTGTGTTTGACATCCTGTTGATACTTAGAGCGGGCGAGTGAGTGTGGGCACGACTGAGACGTGGAAAATAGCTACACAGCGAGCGGGAGTCCCGATCTGCGGTTCCACGTCTTCGTGAGGAGCGTGGCCAGAGACGGACGAAGTGAAAGGTGTCAATGGGAGTACGGCCAGTCATGGAATCTGGAGCAGTCGTCCTTGTTGCACGTCATTGTGGTTTGGTGTAGGATGCGTATATGGTTTCCAGTACTAATAAACTAAGAAACAAAATCAGGGCCAGGAAGTAGCGACATCCTTCTGAAAACAAATGAAGGGAGGTCCCCTGCCTAAGGGAAGAACTGGGCATATTTCTAAACTGTGCGTTGTAGTACGTGCCATTTGGTTTTACATGCTAGAAACCTTTGCAGGTAAGTGAGGAGAAGGACAGGGGTGCTAGCTAAAGCTTTCTAAATGCCCAGTAATAGCATTTGTGAGTATGGAGGTAGGGAGGAGAGATTATTTAGGCGGAGATTAGGGGAAGGGGCGGATGGGCAACTTAGGGTCCGGGTGAGGATTGCGTTTGGGGTCAGGGTTAATGATAGTGTGGTGGTCAGGGGGTTTAGGGTTTGCGTTGCGGACGGTGGGTGAGGGTGAGGGGG